>NW_027150898.1:0-469307 GCF_020186115.1 Histomonas meleagridis
TAATTTTTGTCATTCAACTTTTGCGTTAAATCATTCAAAAAATGCTCATTTACTCCGTTTCGTAAAGGGTTCACTTTTTGGTTATTTTTTAACCCTTGAAATTTTAATGGTACTTTTTTGATAAAAATAAACATTCTTCATTAAGCATCATCATCAATTTCATCATCAACTATTTGTTCTTCTAATTTTTTGTGATATTTTTCAAACCTATCATAAACTTCTGGCAATAAATTATATACTTTAAATACTTTTCCATCAATCCTTTTTGCAGAAGCATTTCCAGTGAATTTTTTCATATTTGCAATAGAAAGTCCTTGAACTGCAACTGTTGAATTTATTTTTTTTCAACAAAATCACAATATAAATTAAATAAATCAGGACCTGTTATGTTTTTGATTTTTTCGTAATTGTCTCTAGCGAATATTTCATAACTTGACATTGAAGCTTCTTTTATATTTTCTTTTGCTTCACTGTTCGGAATTCTTCTTAAATTTACTTTCGACACATCCATTAACATAAAGAATGTAAATAAATTTTCATAAAATTCAGGCGTGAATGAATCAGCAAGTTTTGAGAAATAATCAAAATCTTGTAAATGCTTATCACTTGTTTTTGTTACAACATATCTTCTATCATAACTTTCAATCTTTATTGGAACATCATTATTCGATACCATTATAAAATTCGCAACATTTTCTGTTTCTCTCATCGGTTCATTCTTTTGATTTATATTTATTGTTTTATCTGTTATAATAGATTTTAACGCATCAGAATTTAAAAATTTATTAGTATCAATACTTTGTAATTCATTTAAAACCAGTAATTTTTTGTTTTCTAATGTTGCATTAAATTTACCGACTACTGATTCTATATTCGTAACATTTTCATTTGCGTATCTCGCCATTAATTTGCATATTACATCTGTAAAGAATGTATTTTTTCCTGTTCCTTGATTTCCTAATATAACTAAAGCAACTCCAGTTTTGAAATTTGGTTTTTGAAGAATGCTTGCGATCCAAATTAGAATATATCTATAAATTTCTTCATTACCATTTGCTATTACTTCTCTGACGTGATCTAAAAACGGTTGTATAATTTCTGTTTTTACTTTATCAAGCTTTTTATAATCATAACCTCTAAAGTAAGAAAAAATTTGAGGGTCTTCGGAATAAAATTTTAATGCTTTTACCGTAAATATTTCTGTATTTTCTAAATATAAATCCCAAGCGGAAACGTTTTTTGTTTTGTTTCCTTCAGTTCTTTTGCCAATAATTATTTTCTTTAGCTTTTGTTTTGCAACGTTTTCTGATGTATAACTTACTTTAACATAATCATTCACTGCGTCATAATCTTTAAACATAAATACTTCAGGTGTTGAATCACATACTAAAAAACATTTCTTTAAATCATTTATTGCTTCATCTCCGTTTAAATCATAGTTTTTATTTTTTCTAATGTCCATTAGATTGAATTTGTCGTTTATGTCGATTGTAACTTCTGACATCTTTTTAGTTGCATTAAAAAATCAAATCACTACTTCAAAACTAGACTTAATTTATAACCTGTAACGTAACGTAACCTTGATTTTTACATCCCATGTTCTTTATTCTTCTTCTATTTTCCAAAATGTCAAAGTTACAGGTAACGTTACGTTACAGGTTATAGTTAGATTTTTTCGCACATGCTTATTTTAAACTCGACCGTTAATCCTAATTTTCAATCATCCTCTCGTCGTTAATGCTTTCTTTTATGTAGCGCGGCTTGAAGCGAGCGTATCACGCGAAGCTTCAATAGCGCTGTGTGTGTGTGTGTCATTGAAATAATAATGTAAACATTGATTTGTAAACTTTTTAAATCTAACTAATCATGTGAGCTCCAATTCTGAAATTAGAATAAGTTCGAATTATCTTTAGCTAAACCCCATGTTCACTATGTATTATAAATATCAAATGATGGTCGTTCAAATTATATGTTTGCCAAATTATATTTGAATGATTTGAGCAAATGTTGGTACGTAAAATATTAAAAAGAAATACATATAGGTGAGAATGAACAGATATAAGTGAAAATAAATAAGAATAAATGTGAATTAGCATATATAAGTGAGAATTAACATAAGACAAAGAAATAAACACATAGATATGGAAACAAATACAGTTAGTAAAAATAAACATGGCGGAAATTGTAAATTATTCAAAATGAAATTGAATTAATATGTCCTATCAGAAAACAAATTGAGATCCGATTCTCGAATACAAATTACGCCTCAATCAGATTCTCCAAAATGATTGAATGGGACCTCCACTATTTGATAAGGTAGTATTCAATATTACACGGTTGAATAATAGTACCGTAATTTTTTTAAAAACAATTGGTGGACATGTACAAATCAGAATTTCTAGTGAATATAATTCAAATGAATTATTAATTTTCAATCAAAAATGTGTTCAATCTTTATCATGGATTGCTCCATGGACTTAAGATGTGTTAAATTATGTGAAAATTTCAAAAGCACATATTATCAAATTGATGCATCTTTTTATGCATTACAACCATACGTTTATTGTGTATCAATGCTGATAATTCATAATGCTTCTTTACCTCTTGGTTTAGTGCTACCACCAAGTGAACATCAAAATTTGTTTTTAAAGTTCTTTAATATTCTTGATATTGTATTTCCAAAATTTAACATATTTCCAGTTCTTTCTGATCAAGGTACTGCAATTATAGCACCTCGTAAACCAAAAAATATGAATCAATTTTTTTGTTTTCGCCATCTTATAGAAAAAATTGGATCATCAACTATTTTAGCAATTTTTGCGAAAATTTTATTATTTACACCAGATATTAATACTTACGAACAAAAGTTACGGCAAATTATTTCAGATTTAAATTTGCTTATCAAAAATATAATTATTAATATATTTCAAGTCATAAAGTTTGCTGATATTTTCAATTTAAAAATTTATAATGAAGAAATATTATTAGGGTATACATTTGATTTTGATTCTGCATTGTGGAATCGAACGGAACTTGGTGTAGGTGTATGTTCAAATCACATTGAAAGTTTTCATCGAACATATAATATAAGCATGAATCAAAGTATCCTCAGAAGATTCTCAACTGTAATTCATTAAATCATCGATGAATATATTACTTTTGCTCAAAGATTACGAGTACAAGCAAACAAATTGCTAAAAATTTAAAAAGGAAAGCAACTAGAAATAATTATAATTAAATAGACTGTAATTGTGGAAGAAAATCTATGAAGACCGATATGGGATTCCAAACTTTCCATGCAAGCATACTGCTCTTCATTCTCATTTATTATTCGAAAACATGATTATTCCAGCAAATTGCAATTTTGAATATATCCAAATAAATATTGATAGTGATATTTATAATCTGAATTTTCAGCAAAAATTTGAGATACAAAATAAATTAAAAGAAGATACGAATGAAGAAAATGATGATGGTGATGAAAAGCAGTTTATTTTTGATACTGACATTATCATCTTCGAATATAAAAAAACTGATTTCACGAAAAAAATTGGATATATGAAGTCGCAAGATCATAAACAATTAAGACCCTTATGGATTAAAAAGAAGCCAAAGAAAATTTAGAATTTAGGTCTCACTTTAAATGTAAAATAATTAAATATTTTGCAGGAGATATGCTATATAGTCAAATTAAAAAACTTTAAGGGTGTAGTTCAAACGGTCTTTGAAAGAGTCATTATTTTCTTTTTTCTGTTCGATGAAATTATCAAAAGATGTAAAAATCTTCTCAACCTAATGCTTTACCTTCAAAAATGTCAGTCGAGTAGATTCATTAAACTCTAATGCATTAATTTTTGAATTTCATAATTTTTCGAATAAATAATATTTTTGGGAAATTTTTTATATAATTTTAAACCACTTGATGTGGACTTATTGTGATCAAAATTATTATATTGTATCTCTTAAGTATAAAAACCTGAGAGCAAAATTTGGAAATTGTCAAAATATAATCCGATAGAGACTTTTTGTATATAATCGGCCAAATATCAATTGTAAATCTCGAAATCCACATCACTTTTGCCTATAAATCTCACAATAAATTTTCGCCTTATTGGATAAAGATATAAAAAAATATTTACAATATTAATAAAATACATATGTTACATTTTTTGTTATGTTTATTTCAATGCCAATATTTATATATATAACTTTATAACAAATCTAAACTGTGAAAAATTTTGATAGAATTTTTCAATTCCGCGTGTATAACTTCAAAATATATCTGATAGGTATTATATACACACTATTATTTTTTAAAAATAACAAGGAATGAGGTCTGTGAAAAGTTTTCTTTATTTTCATTTGCCACTTCATTCAAAAAGTGATGTAGACCTCAGTAAATTCAAAATCATTTTTTAATGCCAAGAATTAGCAAAAGAAACAAGCATTTACGACAATATTTAAAAATAGCACGTGGATATCGCCTAGAAAGATAGAAAATGCTAAAAAATCAGGTAAATAAAAAAGAAAGTGGATAAAAGGCGATAAAAGGGGTGTGATGAATGGTGCTCCCTGATTTTATAGGAATTGAACGTATCGGATTTTTCGATTTTGTAAACCATGCAAATAAAACATGTTTTTCAATGCATATTCAATTTTTTTCGTGTTTGTGAGAAAATATTTGGCCTATTCAATTGTGTTTCAATATAAATATTTATGCTTAAAATATTGTATGGAAATAAAAATGACAAACGAAAAAATTCTATGATACTTTCAATTTTCTGTTATAATGTCAAAATATTCTCTGAAATAATTGCAATCCGAAAATTCTACGAAGAAAACAGTAAAAAAAATTAAAATGATTAAAATTTAAAGTATGAATAATTGTGGTATGAGGTTTCTATAGTTATAGTGATAATGAGTTGAGATATAACAAGTTTATTCAAAAAAAAAAAAAAAAAAAATCAATATTATATCAATAAAAAAAATTTAAATTTTATGTTTACTTGATTGATAAGATTTCGGGGTACCCTGAGGGAATAAACGGTTCCACCTCTATCGCTCTCGCATCCGCCGAACACACATTCCTGTTCAACAACCCTTCCCATTTTATTTTTTTTTTTCGCAAACAAACTTTCATCTATTTGCACGAAACCAGATAAAGGATTTTTGATCATTTCTGAAATATTTTTGTTTGCCATTTGTGTTCTGAAGATCTGAAACCAGTGAGAAACAGAATGTTGTGATGCTTTTCAAATATTGGCTGTAGTAGTAATTGTGAAATCTGCACAAAAACATGCAAAAATAATTAGTAATTGTTTGATTTCACTTTTAGTATTTTTAATAGGGAGTGGAGAAAAGCAGCTCATTGTAGTTGAACATTTATAATAAGTGCATCTAAAATATAATTTTTCTAATTGAAATTTCATAGGTTTTCCACATTTTTTGCATTTAATATTTTCCCCTGAATTATATGATGCACCCGTTGTCTGCGTGATAAACAATGGGTTGCATCCACTGATGAGAGCAGTATGAACATCTTGGAATGATAACATTTTATTTGGAAAAGTGAATTGATGTGTTAATTCGATCCAATTTTTTATGTATCATATCAAAAAATGAAAAAATATGTTAAATCAATTCAAAATTTTTTACTGATTTAAACACAAGTCAAAAAATATTATTATAGAATCATTTTGGATAAATACAAGCACACCACAAACAAACATTTGAAAGATTAGTTTTACAGATAAGTAAACATAAAATTTAAATTTTTTTTATTGATATAATATTGATTTTTGAATAAACTTGTTATATCTCAACTCATTATCACTATAACTATAGAAACCTCATACCACAATTATTCATACTTTAAATTTTAATCATTTTAATTTTTTTTAGTATCATAGAATTTTTTCGTTTGTCATTTTTATTTCCATACAATATTTTAAGCATAAATATTTATATTGAAACACAATTGAATAGGCCAAATATTTTCTCACAAACACGAAAAAAATTGAATATGCATTGAAAAACATGTTTTATTTGCATGGTTTACAAAATCGAAAAATCCGATACGTTCAATTCCTATAAAATCAGGGAGCACCATTCATCACACCCGATAAAAGGTGCAAATAAAAGGAAATAGATATATACTTTGCATAAAATGCCAAAAAAGATTGGAAATCTAAATCCAGTATTTTACAATGCAAGGATATACTGGAGAAGAAATTGATGATGAGGAAGATAATGAATTTATTCCATTGGATTCTGATTCTAATTCTTCAGAACAAAGTGAGTGAAAATTCAGTAAAGTACTTATTATATTCAAATTTGTCCACGGCTGCCCATGGGCAAATTTGAATGAAATGTTAACTTTACATTAACGATACGTTCAGAAAACGGTAGGGTTTCGTGGGCAACCATGGACAAATTTGAATAGTATTCAATATATCCATCGTTGCTTTGAAAATTCACTGAGTGTGCTTGTTGTTTTGGTGTGGGCAAAAATAAACGGTAGAATAGTGATATTTTATTCATAGAACGTTTGACCATGGATGCCCACGGGTCTTCTGAATCAATTACACAACTGCAGACCAAACCTCCAAATCCTCTCAATCGATTTTTAAAGGGTAAATTTTGAACGATAGAAAACGATCCAACTTTTTTGAAGAAATCAATGTTCTTTCAATTTGATTTTCAATAAAAATATAAATAACACCTATTTTAAATGAAAATAAAAAATAAAAAACGGTTTGGCAAAATACAGTCTGATTAAAAAACATTAAAAACGTGATGCGTGTCACAATAATTTATTGAATACTTTATGAACGTGTAAAATATTCATTAATCTTAAAAGTGATCAAATTTGAGTAAAACAATATTTCTTCATATTATCTAAAGTATATTAGAATGATTTAGATTATATTATATTCGAAATTTATATGAATATCATAAAATTCGGATTGTATATATTGATATTTATTATTTCTGAGATTTTTTTTGTTTGTAATGAAATATAAAAATATACGATTTATCAAATTCATATTTATATAATCCTAATGATAAACAAATTTCACAAAATAATGATATTGTATATAAACAGAGCGGATATATGAAAAGTCTAATTCATTATTGGGGGTTAACTTTTTAATCATTTCTATGAATTTGGATCCGAATAATATATTATTTAAATTATATCTATATTTATCTTTTTTGATGCTACCATATGCACTGTATTAAATATTTTAAATATATTTCAAATATCATTTTGAAATATAAAATAATTAAAATAAATATTAAATAAAACAAAAATATATATTTAACATTGATATCAATTCCTTTTTTTTCAAAAAGTAATTTAACTATTTCTGTATGATAATTTTCAGATGCTTCCATCAGTTCTGTTCTAAATCACATCAATATTTCCGAATATAATTTAAAAATATCAAATGATTAAAATAAATACATAATAAAACAAATAAATATTTTTAGTATTAATATCATATTATTTTTGTTCCATAAATAATTTGACAATTTATGCATGGCCACTTAAGGATGTCCATAATGCTGTTGATAATATTTTAGAAAAAATTAATAAAATATTTTTTGAATAAAACAAATAAATATCTTTAGCATTTATATCGATTCCTATTTGTATAAAAAAAACTTTTGCAACTGCATAATGACCTTGTCGTATTGTACAATGAGGTGCTGTTTCATTAATTTCAAATAAATTATAAAAAATATAACACAGTAAATATTCATGATAAACATTTTTACTATTTATATATTAACACATAATGAAGAATTTTTAATTATAACAATTTTATCAGATGAAAAAATGACAAATTATTAGTACTTCAAGAAGCACCCGACTTCTGATATTAGAATTATGATTCGAAATTTTAATAAATTTTTTTTTACTGATCAAAATTTTGATATTAATAAATAGAAGCCCTAACATCTTATTGATGTAAAACATGATTTCTAAGGTCACAGAACATTAATGTTTATTAAATATTTTCTAATAAAAAAATCAAAAAGCCATATCACTCACTGTGATTGATGTAAGATTAATGAATATTTTACACGTTCATAAAGTATTCAATAAATTATTGTGACACGCATCACGTTTTTAATGTTTTTTAATCAGACTGTATTTTGCCAAACCGTTTTTTATTTTTTATTTTCATTTAAAATAGGTGTTATTTATATTTTTATTGAAAATCAAATTGAAAGAACATTGATTTCTTCAAAAAAGTTGGATCGTTTTCTATCGTTCAAAATTTACCCTTTAAAAATCGATTGAGAGGATTTGGAGGTTTGGTCTGCAGTTGTGTAATTGATCCGGTTTCCTCTCATTGTTGGGCATTTGGGCCCACCCTAGTTTTACATATCTCATAATGAATAAAAAGTATTTCTAAATCAATTTTTTAGTAAGAAATTGATGAGAAATACAAATTAATAAGAAAAAAAACAAAAAAACATTCTCCATTATCGGGATTCGAACCGATGGCATTTAACATGCAAAAAAGGGTTTTTCCGCCAAGCTAAAAATAAGATTCAACAATAGGTTGAATATTAATATTTCACTCTAACAAGTCCTCCTAAATTGAATAAAAAAATCAGCTTCCGAAAGCATATTGAATTTCACATAAATTAGCGCAACTTTTTGAGCGAATTAATTTTGCACGTTTTTTGATATCAAAATTTGGCTTTGAATGGGGTGCGGGGCATCAAAGCACTCCAAGCCAGTACGGAACAAAGAGCAGCCAAAACAACGCGTCGCTTTAAAGAAGAGCTTGTTTCAATTGCCTGTCGAGGTGGAGGATCAAAGTGATATATTGGAACATGACCTCAAAATTATATACAGCGAAATTAATGAAATCCCAAAGCCAAAAAAATTATGGCCTATTTTTTGTCTCACACATATGTCAATTCCTGTTGTTTCTGTCCCTCTCACAATTAATTTTTTTAAATCTAAGCCACAAGATGCAAAGTTCCCTATCTTAGGGATTTCTCGGTATGAAAACGGAAGGATATTATGTCTCGGTAATTCGGAGATCATTGAAATGTGCACAGAAAAAAATGACAAATATACAAACTTCTTGGAAAACATATTAAGATGGACAGGCGGTTCCTCACCAGTGACGAGGCAAGTGTTAGTTGCAGGTTTCACATCCGAGAAATCGCAGGTTATGGTGTCTAACATGACCGGTTTGGGTTTCGGTTTGGAGGTTTACGACGGTTGTTCTGAAATTGACTTCACAAAGTACATTTTCGTTGTCGTTCCGAGCAATTTCGACAAACATGAAGGCCTTGTCGAGTTTATCATGGACGGCGGTGGGCTAATTTGTGGCATGGACTTTGATGATGATTCTACAAAAAACCAATTCGAAATGAACAAAGTATTATCAATTTTCGGACTATCATTTCCTCCTTTTTTCGATTCAGTAAGTGAAGGTGATGAAGGAGAAGTTCCTATTTCAACAGATATTAAGAAACTTCATAGGCAAACTCTTCCATATCTCATAAAGAAGATCCTCAAACTAATTAAGTCAGATGTAATTGATATATACACCTTGGACAATATCGTTACACTGACTAAAATGCATATTGTATTACTCGATGTCGATACAAATGAAAATGATCTCGTTTTCTTATGCGATTCACTTCTATGTTTTCTCGACAACAGAAACTATGTACAGAATAATATCATTATAGATGATTCACTTAATCTTCTATTAATTTCACTTATCTCAGATTCCTTTCAATTCATGCGCGCATGCGATTTAGCACAGTTTCAACTCAATACCCTTTTCCCAGGAACATGTGAACGATTTTTGGACAAACAATATGTGACAATTACAATTGAAGACAATGGATGGGCTTCTACTGGCCTTTGGCTTCCTCCATGTATTTGTTCTTATGTTTGCTTTCGTAAGGAATTTATTGATGGTTTTATTATCCAAATTGGATCTCATACAGATGACATATCTGAGAATCCAATGCCATGGAAACGATGGCCAAATGTTGTAACAACATTTGAACTTCAAGTACAGACCAAAATATCGAATCCATTTGGTGGGTTAATATATGTTCGAACGATGAAAAAACTTTTCAAGCCAATCAAATTCACTCTTATGTTTTCGCAAGCCTGTAATATCTCATGTTATTCATATGAGTCTGACCGCTGGGATGAAGTTAAGGAAGAATCAATTTCAGAATGGTGTGAAATTGTGACCAAGAATTCGATCATTACAATTCCCTCATTTTACTTAGATAAGATAAAGCCGAACATGAAAACATATGGCAGCAAATTCGATTCCATCATCGATGATATCTATTTCTTCTTAGATGTCGTTCCGGTAATGAAGCAGAGGATTGTTTTTGATGTGGAAATAAAAAACAATCAATCATATCCGGGGTACCCCATATTTGTTAAGTTTGATGTTGTCAATCAAATTTTACAAATCAAAAAGCCGACAATTGAATTGTTTGAATTGTTTACATTGATCGGCGTTTCAGCAATGGAAGTTAACGTGTTCCAAGAAGAAGTAGAAAGAGCTTTAGGAAGCTTAGCGGCTCTACACGCATTCAAAAGAAAATGGGATTCATTCGATTATGATGAATTACTGAGAAACAGTCGAACAAAAATTTTCGATGACTTCTTTAATGTATATAAAGAGTTTGAATTCCAATGCTTTAGAAAGGCAATGTTGGAAGTAAGGAAAAATGATGACAAAGAAAACGCTTTGAAAGAGTTTTTGAGACATTTGACAAAGTTGACAAACATCGATTGTAATAAGTTCATTGAACATGTTAATTAGTTATTTTTTAATAAATTATAGACTTTCGTGTGACTTTAACAAGTTTTCAGACTAAAAGAAAATAAATGTTTTACAGATAAATTAGCTTGAAAATTAAAACGTGTTAAATGCTTTGATTTAGTAGGCAACTTGTTATATTTTTAGTTTAAAAAATCCTTGTACAATGATCATTTGATTAGTTTTAAGCTTGAAGACACATAAAAGAAATACACTTTTGCTTACATCGGTTTTTGTTTGGGTGGTGAACGATCATAATGCACACAAAGTCATCACAATAGAAAGCCGTTAACTAAAGAGACAACTGCAAAATGAATGTTGTGGATGAATCTCCTCAGGAATCATCTGCAAAGGGGGAAGCTGAGACAAAGCCCTGGGATACAAACGATTTGGATCAAAATCATGGCGAAGATTTGATTCAACAAAAGGAATTAATTTCTCATACATCAAGCCACTCAGAAACAGAAAAACAACATGGAGAAACGGAGACTGAAACAGAAAATGAAATAAAGCTTGTGATCGATTCGAATTTTTATCAAGATGACGAAGAAAATGAAGAATTTGAAGCAACTGAATCAATTGACACACTTAAGGCAAAGCAAAAGGAGGCAATAGAAAATTTAGATTTCCATCTTGCTAACCAAATTCAACAACAAATTGATAACATCAAAGAAATTGAATCAAATAACTTCATTGGGAGCTTCAAAACTACACTTACCAACACATGCAATAAAATTGGTAAGAAGCTCCTTATTGAACGTGCAAATACTTATAAAGAATTTTATGGCAAAGAAGTTGAAATTCGTACGAAGTTATCGGAATCATTCCAACAGCTTCGTGATACTCATCTTAAGCAACTCACTGATTTTGAGAAAAAGATGTTCAAAGAATTTCGACAAAAAATGGAACAATCAATTCCTCAATATGATGTTCTTATAGATCGTGCAAAGCTCACTGCCACTCGAGGTGATTTTTCCAAAGCGCAAGAACTTCAAGATCAAGCGAATGATATCAAATCAGATGAAGAAAAACGACGAGAAGATTTCTTCAGAGGTATCTATAACAATAAGATGGACCTTCTTCTCGCACACCAAAAGGAAGAATTGGCAAACCTTGAAAAAAGGTTCGAATCTGAACTCGACTTTTTGAATAGATCACTTCACACGAGGATTTCACAGCTGAATGCACAGTTCAAAAAAGACCTCGACACAGAGTATAAGAAGATGTTTGACTCAATCAACAAAAGTGGTTATGACCCACGTATTAAAGGACAGAAGGGTCCGAAAGTTGATATGAACATTAAACCGATTCTTCTAAATCATCTCGAAGATGAATATTTAGAAATAAAAGTTAAATACGGATTGGCACCACGTGCAGATGCAAAGCCTAAAATGATCAGTTTGAGTGCAAGACCCGAATCACAGATGTCATTAAGAATGCAATCAAGACTCAAAGGATTGGAGACTCAGAAGAAGCGCCGCGACGAAGAGATTCGAATTGCATCGCAAATGTCACGAAGATCAAACAAAGTGGTTTCGAGATACTCACAGAGTTACATTCAGCAAACTGGGTACATAAGAGGCCCAACTCCAAAAGAATTCGAGCAGAAAGAGTAAACATAACCATTGTGAGAAAATATTTTGAAAAATAAATACAAATAAATCAACATTCATAAGAATGTATCAACTTTGGTAAAACAGTTGGCTATGTTATGAAGGAGTGAAGCTAACTGAAATATTAAAAACAAGTTGTTTAAATTGTCTAATAAATTTGTTCCTTTTTTTTGTAATTCATTAATTAAGTTATGATTTTTTCCCTCCATTGTTGCCTAAAATGAAAAGATGGTTGAAATTATAAAGCTCAAAACCCTTGTAAAAGGTCCCAGGCAAAAATTTTTGAATTAATTCAGATTATTGTTTCTGGAAAACTATTTATTATTGCATTCAAAATTGAAATCATTATTTTGGTTTAAAAGGGTTGGAGTTGTTGTAAATCACACAAAATTTGGAAATAACTGCCAAAAAAAATTAGTGCTTAAATCCATTCAATCTTTTGAAAAAGTTACTCAGCCAAAGACTGTTAAAGTATTAATGCTGAAGGATCTTCCAAGCCTCAGTCGCAAGGTGAGTTTTTCTTTTGATCAACTTCAAGTTGACTTCCTTGAAATTGAGCCGGAACTTTATGAACATACTTATGATATGTTAAAAGAACAAAGAGAAATTTTGGAAGATATTCAGAAACAAATAATTTTGTACAATGGGCCAAAACCTGAAATGCTCAACAAAATAAAGAGCATTGTTACATTGTTCCTTAATTGTGACTTTGGTTCAATTTTCGATAATGCTGTTGAATCAATTCCTGCAATTCAAGATCTATTAAAACAAGAACAAACGCCAGAACTTGCAAAGATGTGCACTTCCTTACTCTCGGTTGCTTTGACAATTAGTCATATATTCACTTTTATATCGTATGATACAAACATTCCAGAAGATAAACTGGCCAAGGTAGAAGAAGAAAGAGGGAGAAGCTCAAGCTATGCAGGAGGTATTTATCAAACACCTAATGACGATAATGGTGGTCGGTTAGTATTATGTCGCATATGTGAAGAATACGTTCCTGTTGAGTTAATGGAAATGCATTCACAGCACTGTGTAAGTGCGTATGAAAGTGAATGTCTTATTGTAACTACAGATGAAAAATTGAAAAAATTACAAGCATCAATACATAAGTTATTATTCAGAATTGCATGGCCTGGAGAGCGTGAAACAACAATTAAGATCCAGTTGCCAATGCTTCATGCTATTATGCTTATAAATTCCGCAAGAAATATTCCAAATAATTATCCAGATGGCTTAAATATTCTTAACAAAATCTTCAATTCGTTGTCAAATATACCGATTCCTAAAGATTCCAACTCACAAGCATATGGTTTCTTAGAAAAAGCCAAAGAATTAATTATCGAGAAATCAAATGCATATCAATCTTTTTCAGAAATATCGTCTAAACTCGAAAGGACAACAGCCCTTAGTTCCCGTAATAGCTTTGCTCCCTCATATCAAACCACAATTGCAGATTTTGAATTTTTGAAACCTATCTCTAGCGGCTCTTTTGCACGAGTTTTTCTTGCTCGGAAGACTCGGACAAAAGATATCTATGCTATAAAAGTCACTCCTAAGTCGGGGTTAAAACAAAAGAATCAGGTTCGCCGGATTCTTACTGAAAAAGATATTCTTCTTCAAAACAGTAACCCCTACATAGTTAATTTCTGTATGTTTTTTATATCATTTCCAAACATTAGAAATTAGTATTAATTTCTAAATATTGGAAATGATTCCTATTATAACTCTAACACATAGATTATTCAATTCTTGGTGAACATAACTTATATTTGGTTATGGAATATATTCCAGGAGGAGATTTGTTTTCTCTTCTCAATGAATTCGGCTCATTTGATGAGCAAACCGCTAAATTCTATACGGTTGAGATCGTTCAAGCTCTCAAATATCTCCATTCAAACGGCATCATACACAGGGACCTAAAGCCCGATAACATTCTCATAACGGCCTCGGGGCACCTCAAATTAACCGACTTCGGGTTAAGTTTTTATGGCGCTGTAGAAAGAAAGTTAAATGTCGATATTTCGAAGTCAAATGAAAAAGAAATCTTAGGAACGCCAGATTATATATCACCTGAAATACTTTTATGTAAGCAACATTCTTATGCAACTGATTTTTGGTCATTAGGTGTTGTCTTATATGAATTCCTTCTTGGTACTCCACCTTTTCATGCACAAACTGAGTCAGAGATCTTTGTTAACATTCTTAAATGTAATGTTAATTATCAGGCACTCAAAGAAGAAGGTGTATCTGATCAATGTATCTCATTTATCCGTGGTCTTCTTGAAATAGATCCTGAGAAAAGGTGTGGTGCCAAAGGAATAGATGAAATTTTATCAAATCCATGGTTTTCTGATATTGATTGGGAAACTTTCGATTTAATAGAGCCACCGTACATTCCCCCGGTAAAGAACGTGACAGATACCCATAACTTTACTCAAAAATACAAGTTTGATGTTGGTGATGACATTCTTGAAGATATCACAATCGCCAAAGAAACTATGACAAGCGCGAACACAAACTCGTCATTTCTATTATCCGCTCATAGCTCGTTTACGCAAGATTTACAGGTGCCAATGATTAATTCAGATGACGATGATGAATCAGAACTTTCTTCTTTCCCATCAATAGCGCTAACTGCTCTTACGCAGTCCACGCTGAACATTGTGAAAAAGGTCATTCCCAAATCGTTCTCCGCGTGCGGTTCTGATCTGATGCAAAAGGACAAAGAGACGAAAATGTTCGATAAAAAGGACAACAAGAAGAAATTCCCTCCGAGAGCAAAAAGAAGCAAATCAAAAGCGTCGAACGAATTAGAAAAAATCGATTTTGGTCAACTTTACAATTGTAATAGTTTGGGATCGGATTGATTAATTAGTTTGTAAATAATTATTTTGTGTAGTTTTTATGGTTCCTGTGATGAAACACTGACGTAAAACAGATGATATGGTTCGAATTGAGAATTTAATTGGTTAAATTCTTCTTCGTATCCAAGAGAGCGGATGATTTCTATCGCCGTTTCTTGGAGATCACCAGGAACCCACCAATCTCTATTAGAAGAGAAGTCAAATATTGTGGAATAATCTTTGTAAAACAGAGTAAAAAATGATTTAAGCCAATTCCAAACATTAGACAAAAAACCGTTTTTGCTGCGCACTTTTTCGTTATTAATTAGAAATCGGGGTACCCCATTTCCCACTTCACATGGCAAATTTGCAAATGGATAAAATGTAAGTGAAGTTCCTGCAATTATCATTAAATCAGCATTCGCCATGTCTGATTTATGATCAATAAATTCTTTTGGGAGAGTTTCACCAATAAATATGATGTCTGGTTTAACGAAAATACTATTACAAGATTGGCATGTGGGAGCTCTCCCTTCACTTATTTCTGATAAACAATATGAAAAAGAAACTTCTGATTTGCAATCAAGGCAATGACATTTTTTAATGTTTCCATGTGAATAAATGATTTTATCTTCTGGAATTCCACAAAGTTCTTCAAGACCATCAAAATTTTGTGTATAACATCGAAGTAACATATTGTGTCGATTTAATAATGATATTAAATAATGGAATGGAGTTGGTCTTAAGTTTTCATTTGGTAATATTTGACTAAACATGATCCAAAATTGTTTTGGATATTTTTTAAATACATCAATATCAAAGATTGTTTTGAATGAAATAGCAATTTTATTTTGTGATTGTGTATTAATTGGTGAATCTAAAGATGCTAACGAGTGACTATCTAAAATACCTGCTGATACTGAAACCCCAGCACCTATTAAAACAATAATATTTTTATAGTTTTGAGATTGTAAATATTCAATTAATTTCTCCACTTGAAGAACGAATCTGAGTTTTATTGACTATCTCTGTTAGAATTCATGTCACTTTTGCTTTTGGATTCCAGCGAAAATCAAAATCCATATCTAAATGAATTAAAAAAATTACAATTATTTCATCGAATAATTTTTAATTTAAATAATGAAAATATCGCACAATCAGTTGAATCAATTTTTGATAATTTTGATGGAAATTATATATACTCTTTTAACATAATTATTAGCAGCATAACATACTCATCATTTTATGCTAAAAGAATTGATGGTAACATATGTAAGAATTTTATAAATGCAATTGAAACATTTGAAGAATCAAAGAAATTCAAATCGAAAATTATGGATGCATTTGCACAGTTTTTTAGGAATACCTACACTTATGAAGCATATCTTCTTAAAAATAAAATTGAACAAATTAAATTTAATTATACTGAAAAAACCAGGGAACAAACTAATGATAATTCTGAAGAACTTTCTGTTTATATACAATTAATTGAAGAAGGAATTAATCCGAATGAAATAGCAAAAATAATTCGAAATGATGAAATAGAAAAACTCCAAGAAATATCATCGCAAGCAAATTTTGATTTTAATCAAACAATTGAACCCTCAATTTATGAAAGATGTTCATTTATTAATACGGAATATGTTACATTAATTGATTATGCAGCATTTTTTGGCTCAGTTAAATGTTTTAAATTTTTATTAATGAATGGAGCAAAAGTAACTAATACAGGAAAATATTTACTTATGAATGGTGCAGGTTTAGGAAACACAGGTATGTATGCAATTGCAGGTGGAAATCTTGAAATTATTCATTTGTGTGAACAAAATAATTCATCATTTGAATATGCTTATGAAACAGCAATTCAATTTCATAAAAATGATATCTTTAAATATCTTTATGAAAATAAAATTGTTGAATTTTATGATTTGACAGAATTAGGAAAGAAATGTATTAATTACAATAACTATGAAATTTTGTTATTCTTGCAAGAAAACGGAATGAAAATCAATGATTCATTAATTATTGAAGCAGCATATATTGGAAACTTATATCTTGTTAAATATTTTCTTGGATTCAATAAAGTTCCAAAAAATATTTTAACTTTTTTATCACTTGAAAATATTGAACTTTTTAAATTTTTGTTGGAACAAAAAGGTGTTGATGTTAATGCTTTCGATGTTAGTATTTCAATATATTATTTTTTAGTACACCACTTATGTATGCAGCATTAAATAATAACATTGAAATAGTGAAATTACTTCTTGAAAAAGAAGAAATTGACATCAATGCTGAAAATATATATTTGTTTTATAAGAAACTTATATAAATTATTTGATGTTTTAATATTAAATTTGGTAAATATTTAAAATATTTGAAAATGCATTAAGCTGGGCATCATTAAATAATAATGTCGAAATAATGAAATTACTTATTGAAAAAGATAAGAATATTAATGTCAAATGATGTTTAACGAGCTGATGACATCAAATTCTTTGTTTTAAATATAGAAGTGAATAAAAATGATTAGTTAAATTGTCAAATGAATTTAACCTTATGTACAAATAATTTTTATCATATAAATCTGACTCTAACATTAGGAAGATTACAGCTCATTGTACTTACTTTTATTTCAGTTTGGTGTGATAATATGCTTTATCAATAGAAATGATCAGGAGGATACTAAAATTATCCAAATAATATCAGCATATATATAAACAAATCCAATAATAAATTTCTTTTTTTTTTTCATTTGTATTCAAATACTGATACAAGACGTATACTTTTTCAACAATGTACTCTATTAATATTTTTTGTGTCCTTAATTAGATTTAATAGAATTAAATTTTTATCAAGTAATGCTATTCATACAAAAAATATAAGCAAATTTTCTGATCATATTTGTTTTGTTTTAGGTATATTCAATTGAAAGATTTTCAGGAGATATACTAACGATTATGGATACATGTGATTTTAGTGATACTTATTAATATGAAACCAAACACGTTATTATTGAAAGCAGAATTACAGTAATACTATCAAAGGCATTTGAAAAATGGACATCTTTGGTAACAGTTTAAACTGGAGATTCTGATCTAACAATTAAAGGTTATTGTTTTGATTGTTGTTCCAATTTAGAACCCAATATTCCCAGAGGAAATCTACAAATAATAGAGAAACGTGTAATATTGGTGAAGACCCATTTGCAAAAGATTTCAAAGAAGAACATTTTAACAAAATGTTTATTTAAATAAACATTGAAAATTCATATTATATTACTGAATTAAATATATATTGTTAAGTTTTAATTTATTTCTACTTAATAAATTATTTAATGTTTCATAATATTTGACAAATTTTTTAGATCTTTTAGTACTGTACTTATTTTGAAATAAGAAAATCCGAAAATTACTTCTTGACAAATAAAATAAAATTATTTTGTGGATCTGCTAATAGCAAAGTTGTTGTTTTTTTATGAAATTAGTTTGTACTGACACTATATCGTCCAAACAAATTCAATTATGAAAAATTAATTTATCAAGAAAAACATATTTCGTATTATATAATAATTTTAATAATTTTGTATATAAATTTTTTGTTTAAATGGAAAAAAAAGTTTATACATGATCTAAAACACAATTTTTATTCATCTATCAAAGAAAAAACATTAGTACTAAAACTACTTTGTTCTTCTTGTGACTGAAATGCGCTCAGTTGTATATTTTTGTATCCATGATTTTGTAAAATCGCATCAATATACGACTTCATTGCTGATTGAAATTCTTTTGATTCTTTAGTGTTTACTTCGTCCACGTCGAAAAGGTCAGAGAAATCGCTTAAACATTGATATAATTCGTATGAATCTTTCACCAATTTTAATTTTCCGTCACAAATACTATACATTTTTGTTGGACTTTGATGAACAAAAACGTTTGTTAAAGGAATTTGTAACGAAGAATAATTACATAAATATTTATCACATTTAATTAATTTATTATTCTTTTCATTATATATAAAATTACGAATATTATCAATCAACAAATTTGTTAATAACTTCGAATTAATTTTAATTCCACATTTACTACAATTAAAACATTTCCCTGTTATACCATAAAACGTATTATTTTTAAAACATTTCGGACATTTAAATTGAAGTTCATTTTCATTATTTATATTTTCATAATTCGGTACATCGAATAAATTATATATTAAATCAATCGAAATCGACTTAAATGGTTTTAATGTTTGTATTAACGCGGGTATAAATTGATTCTTTTTATACCAATTTATATCAATTTCATTAATATTTTTAATATCTTTTGGAACTTTATATTTTTCGGATGAATTACATCGAATATATTGGACAGTGTCATCGAAGTAATGAATTTTTCCTTTGTTTTGTAAATTACTTAAAAATATTCCAAATGATTCTTCTTTATTATAATTCTTTGGAATTTTCGATGTTATAATAAATTCATTTATTATTAAATTTTTAGGTTTTAATAATTTTTTTATTATATTTATAAATTCAACTTCGAAATCATTCGAATTTAAATATTTCGTAATTATAATTTCAATTAATTTCTTAGTGAATAAACACCAATCAAAACGAAGTAGAAAATTATTATTAACAACTTCATTTATATTATTATCATATGCTATATATGAATTTTTTTCCGAAATAAAAATTTTCGAAAATTTATTTTTTATTTCATATTGAATCGGAACTTTTTTATTAAAACTCAAATCATTTCCTTTAAGAATTATTATATTTCGATTAATATTTATTATTTCATTATTAAAAAGATTCGAAATTTCATTTTTCAATATTTCGTTTATATTACTTAAAGGAAATCTTCCATTTTTGATTTTAAAATATTTCGGTATTAAGTAAAGAATTAATGTAATCGATTCTCTTAAAGTTAATGAGTTTTTATCATCTTTTTCTTTTAATACGTCAAAAGTTTTTAATAATTCGGAAATTAATAAAGGAATTAAACCTTTAAATTTATTATTATTTAAAGTTGTAAAACAAATATTTTTCTCTTTAATAATTTTGGCTTCCACAAATTCTGATTCTAATAAAATTGTTGAATCATTTATTAAAATTGGATATTTTTTACTATTATTAATATTCTTTTGAGTTTCTTTAATAATATTTTCTTGGATTTTGTCTGGAATTAAAAATCCTTTTTTATTACATGTTAACATAAACATTGATTCAATAAATTTTTTATTATTTTCATACATTATATTCGACCATTGATCGCCAGTAATTCTTGCGATTTTATTTGCAAAAAGTATTAAATTTCGTTTTTCTAATAATTGTTTTATTAATAATGTGTCTCTTCTACTTAATCCTATAATCATCGAAAGTTGTTGATTATTATTTGATTTTAATGCATTATAAACTTTTTCTTCTTCAATCATTGGTCGATTTATTGATAATTCATTTAATATTAACGATGAAAATGTATCAGTTTTTAATTGATAAAACTTTTTATATATTCGTTTTAAGTTCAGAAGCATTCTCCCCGAAGTTAATGAATAAATCGATGAAGGAAAAACAGTTCGAAAATGACGACCGAATTTTCTCCATTGTTGAATCTTTAATTCTTTAATTCTATTTAACAAAATCTTTAAATCTTTATTTATATCATAAGAAATTAACAAATCAATATCATATTGATCAAGTTTATCCAAAAAAAGTGTTAATAATTCGGATTCACTTTGACAAAATATTGTTAATGAATCATTATATTGATTAGGTTTGTTACCGACAATATAAGTAATGATTTTATGTCCAGCGCCAGATTTTAACTTGTTTTCAACCATGTTTTCGATGTCCCATTGATATAAAATTCGAATTGACAAAAGAAAAACACTTTTCTTATAATAATAAATAGATAAAATACAAATGTTAAATGATGGCTTTAAGTTATTTTTGATTAAATTAATGTTATTAAAGTTTTGCGTGTTTAACATTGGTATAGTTGTTTCGAAATGTAATGATTGTGAACATTCAACACTTATCCATTGTGTACCTTTAATATTATTACGTAAACTTAAATGTTCTGTTAATGAAAGTGTTGAACCATTTATCGATTGATAATATTTACCTTTTAATGGAACATCAAATAATTTCGTATCTGAACTGATTTCTACTTCTAAATAATTGTTGGTTTCATGTTCAATTGTTTTCTTTTCGATCCATTGAAGTGATTTTATAATTCCATTACATTGTTTGATAATTGATAGAATTTCCCGTTCAATATCAGATTTAGATTCGTTGCTTCTTGGTAAAAATTGTAAATAATATGACGGAGATGTGATACATAAGCAAATTGTACCATACTGATATGGGTCTGCATCATATTTACAAAATAAATATAAAAGATTACTTTCTTCAAATATCGAAAATAAATATAATTCACGAATTTCGGATTGAGATGTGTCAAATGTTACATTGTCATGCGTAAATGGTTCATTCGTATCTGATGTTGGAATATCAAAAATAGAATTAAGGCGTGGCTCATCACTTGCGATTTGAAATGAATCTGTGGTTTTTGTGAATGGTTGGAATGTTATTTTGGTTTTGGTTTTTGGTGCATTTTCAAAATTTAAAGGTTTTGACTTCTTAAGTTTGGAAATTGGACTTTTTTCAAGGAGAGATTTTAAAGCTGAAACATTGTATTTATTGTCTGCCTTTGGTTTTGGTTTATCTGAAAAGTTATTGTTTCGAGAAACTTGTAAAAATTTTGATAAATCATTACCAACATGTGATTTTGTAGGTGACATTTTAGGATTTTTTGCTTTATGAAAAGCAGGACTCGTATCAACATCGGTTATTTCATTTGATGAACCAATTTCTTCAGGTGTCTCAATGTCATAAAATACATTATCTGAATTATTTTTCTTATTTGGACTCGCAAGTTGATTTTTTCTTGTTTGTTTGCGTTGAGGACTTTTTATCTCTTGTATTTTTGAATTAGATGATTTTAATGAATCATCTGTATCTGAAATTTCATATACTTGGTAACTTGATTCACTTTCATGAGGAGATGGTTGTATATTTTTTGTTTGTTTTGCTCTTCTGGGAGAAGTTCTTCTCATTTTAATTTTAAACGTTCATTCTAAAAAGTGGCATTTCCAAAGATGAAAAAAATCGAAATTATGATAGATGATCCAATGTTACAAGCAAATAAGGAGCCAAAAATAACATTCGAAATTCAAAACAATGATTTGGTATATCCATGTGATCCTTCTATTGCTGTCGATTGTGCAAATTTGATTTTTGAAGGCTATAGCGCAACAAGATCGATGGGATGCTTGAAAATTTCTATAAGAGACAATAGAAACATCTTAGAATCAATAATTGATTTTATTCATGGAAGTCCAATAATTATTGATAAAACAAACGCTTACATTATAAGACAACTTGCTGATGCTTTAGGGATCCCACTCTTATCAGAGCATGCCTTAAGATTCATAAATTCAAATGGATCTTTCACGACTGATGATGAATTCGATGAGTTTGATGTAGACTAATTTAAAATAATAATAACTAATTTGTATGAATAAAATCACATTTTAGCATAATAATTTATGATCTATGATTTGAAAACAATTCATTAGTTTTGGTTTAAAATATGCATTAAAAGTAAGTCACATTTAATTATTCATTTAATTACATATAAATTATACCTTTTCATCTTTTATTAAAGAATAATGTAACATTATGATCATTAAATTTTAATATGCTTAGGTTTATCCTAATAAAATAATTAACAGATACATTTTATCTATTCAAAAATCAAAGGAATTAGTTTCATGAGCATATTTTTATGAAGACTTGTTGTTAAATTTTAAAATAGTATTTCTTTGTAACAAAATTAATAAAATTTAAAGAAAATAAATTTCAGTCTTTGCTGTCAAATATTTTATTCAAAATCTTCAAGCTTTTGTTTGGATAAATAAAAAATAGATGCTACAACATTTAAGCGATTGCAAAATTGTCCAAAGTTCTTTTCAGTTATACCTTGCCAAATGCATAATTTGATATGGACAAAAAAATAAACAATGATTCTATTCAACCATTCATTACGAGAAGGATAAGTAGTCATTCAATTTCTCCATTAACTTCAAAGTTCATCTCGCCTCGAATTAGAGCAAGCTCAGCAATGATTGAACCATCCACTAATATTTTTATTAATTATATTCCTGCTGAATTTACGGAAAATGATCTTCGAAATTTATGTTCCAAATATGGAAACATAGTTCGAAGTAAAATAATGATTAACTTGGATACAGGGAAATCAAAATGCTTTGGATTTGTGAGGTTTGAAAATCTTGCTCAAGCACAAAAAGCTATCATGGAATTAAATGGCATGGAAATTGGGAAAAAACAGTTACTAGCTAAGTATGCACAATCAAATGAAAAAATAGAACAAGTTACAGAAGCGATTTATATAAAAAGATTACCATTAACTGTTAATATTCAACAAGTTCAACAAATATTTTCAAAATTCGGTATAATTATTCAAATATCGCCACATATGTTTACTGGTATTGATTCCCAAACTTGGAGATGTATAATAAGATATACAAATAAACAATCAGCTTCTGAAGCAATATCAGTAATGAATAATCAAATTATACATAAAAATTCAAAACCAATTCATGTGCGTTATGCAGATGAATCAAAAATCGATTATCCTATATTTCATCAATGTATACCATTTGAATTTAATAATAACATTTATTTATCTTCAGAAAATGATCTTTTTGAAATGCAATTGCTGCCAAGTTTTTTATTAGAATGAAAATTATATAAAAGAAAGGTAATTAATAAATATTTTGGGATTGATTAATATTTTTTTAAGAAATAATATATTTTTTTATTATTAATAAATTACTTCTTGAATTGATTTGAGACTTTTTAATCAAGTTATCTGATTAATTAACAATTGTTTAAGATGCATATAAATGCTTAAAGCAAGCAATATTCAAATTCTGCTTAAAATTTTAATTATTATTTGTCTTTAAACGATGAGTAATATCACCAGAAATAGTACATTTGCTTCATTCATAATTTGGATTAATTGTATATATGAAGTTTTCAATCATTCTTAATAAACCAAAAATCATCCTTTGTATCGAAGCTCTATAGGTACATCTCATTAAAACAATAACTACCTTTCGGTGATTAACCAGTTTAGAAAATTCTTCATAGTGTGGAAACAATTCTTAGATTTGGTTCAGTTGTAGATATGATCGAATGCACAAGCAATTGGATTTGATGGAATTTTGAGTGTGGCAAAGAGTAATTAAAATATGAAATAAGAAATGTCACTTTTTATATATTTAGAAACAGGAAAAAACGGTTATCGATGGCTATGGTCCTCCTTTCGAATGCAAAACGAAAAAGGCGAAATTGTTGATAGACTTATCCCTCGTAAGTGTGATGCCACACACCGCCTTATCCCACCACATGATCACGCATCTGTTCAATTCAGAATTGCAAAACTCAATGATGAAGGCCTTCCAACTGGCGAATTTGAAACAGTAGTTTTCTCTGGTTACCTTCGTAACCTTGGAGAGGCAGACAATGCTCTTAATCGCATTGCGACAGAGAAAGGCCTTTTGCAAAACGTTTATCGTGCATAAAATATCAAATTAATAGCATTTAATTTTTAAAGATTTTATTTTTTCCCAACATATTTTTTTAGAAATGAAATAAAAAATGAACTTAAATAATTCTCAGAGAGAGCCATGAAATTATTAATCACTGAGGCGATGATAAACTTGAATCTCTCATCAATTCACTGAAATTCCGTCGTCTTGAAGACACAATCTTTGGGCTTCGTAACATGCTCGTTCGAGAATAAGAAGCTTTATCTGCTCTTCCTTGGGTTTGTCATGAATTTGGTTCAATTCGAAATTTAATTTATCAAATTAAAAGACTCAAAACTCGAGAATTACGAATATCATAAGATGAGCTTATAAAACGAAGACCACTTTCAACATGTTATCGGCAGTATCTTTATCTTTTAATTGTTGCTTGCTAATTTTTCATAAATACTGCCTTAATAATTTTTTTTAAAGTGTTTCGATATAATTGAAGTCAGCCAATGTCATGATTGTTATTCGAATGATAGCCTGTAATTTACTATTGTTATATCATGCATCATCAAAATCATATAAATTTTATGAATATTATAATTAATATAATTTAAAAAAAGGAAAAAATTTGGCTTTGGATAGTATTTAAAATATATTCTTTCAAAGTATGTTGACTCATGTACACAATAGAAACAGGAAAATCAACAATTTTTAAAAATTTTGTATACATTACAAAATAAACCATTCAATAAATATTAACACACTTATCCCACCAAAAAGCTTATGATTATAATTCTTTAAAAGGTCCATATATTATTTTTATAGTTAAATATAAGTGTTAAGCAAAAAGGAATTGATGTTAAAGCAAAAGGTGATATTTGTTACAATAATTTTATGTTTTAAAATAATATTTGGAAATTATCTTAAGAATTTTATACAGTATTTATTTCTGAATCGGTGGTAGATTACGTAGAAATAACAAAATTACTTCTTGACCAAAAAGGAATTGATATTAATGCTAACATAATAATTCTCCAGATCTCCCTAATTATATGGAAGTACATACTTAGATAACCTTTATGCCACTAAAATTTTTTAATCAGGACAATAAAATTAAACGAATAATGGTGATCACCATTGTTGCAAAAAAATAAAATTATGATTTTATTGATATTTTTCTTCCCAATGACATTTAAGTTGAGAGTTAGATAAATGTGTTTTTATACTTCATTCAAATAAGGGAAAATTTCATTCCAATAAAGATGATACCATTTGATCAACGTTTCTCTGTGATGTCGTGTTTCTTTTGTTAGGCTAAGTCCAAGCTTCTGATTAAGCTTAATAGCTTTAAAGCGAAGTTCTGTGATACTTCCGGGTTTTTTATCCCACTTCGTAATTTTTTCGCATATTTCTTTAAATTTTTTATCAGTATCAAAATCTGTCAATGTTTTTGTATCTTTGTCTTTTAAAATATCTTTTAATAGTGATCGGTATTCGATAATTAACTGTTGTTTGATATTTTCTCGTTGTTCCGGATTCTTACGAGCCTGAACTTCTGCATCAATTTCCGCAAAAAGTTCATTGATTTTCCCTATTACATCATTTGGCATTTGGCTGATCATGAATGAAAGCTTGCAAAGCTATTGAAAAAGTTATTTGTGCTAAAATTTTTTGGCAAATTTTGCAAAAAACAAGCAGCTGAGTGCAGAAAGTAGTTTTTTGGAAATCATCTAACACTCATTGCGAAAATTATAAAACAATTAAAAGCTATAGAGTTTACTAAATCTTATTTTGTATAAATCTCGGAATCATCAAAAAGTATTGAAAAAAAATTGATACTGTTGGAAGAAATAAGAAGTTCGTTCATTTCAAAACATAACTTTGCATAAAATATATTCTAAAATCTTTGTTTTTATGCAATTTTTTTTCAATCTGAAAAGAAATGCTCGGATTGATTTTTCTTATAATTTCTAATCATTTTAATAAATTCTAGATTCCGATAATAGTTATATTTTTTAATAGCATATATTAGTTTTTAAATTAATTTTCGAATAATATATTTCTGCTTTATTTTCGAAGAGAAAGCAGTATATTTTGATCGTATCCACATAAAGTATTGAAATAACAATACTTTTTCAACTCAGTTTTCTGATTCATGACGGTTATAACCGGTGGTTAATTCGGAATTGTGAGGTTTACAAAAAAAATAATTAATTAATGGAATCTCTCAAGATATACTGAGCAATTGGAAAAATAAGAAAATGTTTAAGGCTTACAATAAAATGTCCAATATAATGATCGAAATTTCCTTTTGTAATGAAGGAATAACTTTCAAAAAAACTTTTTTTAACAAAACCCGAAAAACATTTTGTCAAGATTATTTCATTATGAACATCGAATAATATTTCATTAAATTTATAGTAATATATTATATATATTGCAATATATTTTTGACTGAAAAATTCCACATGTTAAAAAACTCGTTAATCAATCTGAAGATTTTGAGTAGCCAAACGTTTATTAAAAAATTTTCAGCAGGAAAAAATACATTTTAATGTCAAAAAATATCGATTTGACAACAGAATCTACGTATTTAAAATCGACACTTTTAATGGTCACTATTAAAATAAATTAATTTATTCAGCACACGAAGTTCAAAACGAAATTTTGGGGATATCAAAAAAATCGATAATACATTTAGAAAATTTTACAAAGACAAATTTTTGAAATTCTGCGTATACATTGAAATTCCATTAGAAAAAATTCCTCTACTAAAATTTTATATAACTTTACATTTTGAAGAGTTTCTATATTATTATAATATTAGAACAAAACAGACGGTTGACACTATAACCGTAATTTCTCCTCAAAAATCATTATTCAATTTCATCTATCGGAGCGGCTCCCAGTTTTTCCTAGAAAATTGTGGTTATTATTTCTGATGTTTATTCTTTACATGTATCGTCATTCAGTATTGAATACTTTATTATTAGAAAAAGTTTCATGAAACTTCGGATTAGATTTACTTACGCACTTTTTCCTTCTTATCCTTGGCGCTGGCCATTTTTTACTATATTCTTTTTTTATCTTCTCTCGATATTTTTTTTATCTTATTATTCTCTATTTTAGATGGTGCAGTATAAACGATCTCCCTGCTAATTTATTTTTTTCCAAGAATTCTAGCGGTTGAATGTAATACTTACGATTAAAAATAAACAATATTTCGACCTAATGATGTACTTATTGTTTATTGAATATTAAGATTTTTGATAAAATATGAGAGATAATTAAATTTTATATTCAAATAAGATGAAAAAACCGTTCTATTACATTATTACAGATTAGATTCTAAAATATGAATAAATATCTAGCCGTTTTTAACTTTTATTGGTTAATCATTAAGTTCTGTTCATAAATAATGGTTATTCTAATTATTATAGTTTAATAATTTCTTTCCTATTATATATATCAATAGATTGATATATCGATTTTATAAATGTACAATAATTTTCCCGTTGATTGATGCATAATTTTTTTGATTCAATAATATATATTTCAGAATTTAAACAGAGAAAAAAATCAGTAAAATTGATTATTTATAAATTCGAACCTTTTCTTCCTGCTTATAGGATATTGATCTAAATTATTTATCAGATATTAACTTCAATCACATATATGATTTTGTTTTCATTATTTTTGATTTTGTGCATAATGTGTAGTTGATATATTATTGTTTTTTAAATTAAAAATATTATCTTATTAAAGATTGTTTTCTCGAAGTTAATAAAAAAAGACATGTAAATAATACCATTAATTAATGTTAAAATTAAATCAATTTATTTTCTCAATAATAATTTTTATAAAAAAATATTGGTGAAATGGCTGAGTCACTTTTGTAGCTTTGCTCAAAAAGTGGCATTACTTGTTGAACAAGATGAAAAAAGCAAATAAAAATAATTTAAAAACATTGTTATCTGTCAAACAAATAGTCTTTGAACTAAATAAAGAAAATTACATTCGATCAGCTGATACCATAATTCATAATTTTGATGATACTCACTATTTATCTTTTAATTTCTACCTCAGCCAAATTATTTATATATCATTTATTATTGATATGAAAGATTTTGATATATATTTAAATTTTCTCAAAGAAATAGAAACATTTGAGAAAAATAATAAATTCAAAATATTTGATATTTTTGTAAGCTTTCTTGAGAATGAAAAGACACAAGAAGCATATTATCTTCTTAATAATATGATTGATCAAAATTTAATCGAGCCAAAAATTATTATTCAAAAACTACAATACCCATATTTTGTGCAATCTCGTTTTATAAGAGAAATTCTTCTTACTTCTGAAGAACTTTCAAAGAATGATTGGGAACTCCATAAGCAATTAATTCATGTTGGAATTAATCCAAATGAAATTGCAAAAATAATTCGAAATGATGAATTAGAAAAACTTCAAGAAATATCATCACAAGAAAATTTTGATTTTAATCAAGTAATTAAACCATCAGTTTATGAAAGATGTAATTTTATTAATCAAAGTAAAGTTTCATTAATTGATTATGCAGCATTTTTTGGATCAGTTAAATGTTTTAAATATTTGCTTATGAATAATACAAATGTAGAAAATACAGGTAAATATGCAGTTGCAGGAGGAAATGAAGAAATTATTCATTTATGTGAACAAAATCATTCATCATTTAAAGGTGCATATGAAACAGCAATTAAATACCATAGAAATGATATATTTAAATATATTTATGAAAATAAAATCGAAAATATTAAAATTAAAATCAATAATTTACCATATTTCGGAAGAATATGCATTATTTATCATAATTATGATATTCTTTTATATTTAATTGATAAGGGAATGAAAATCAATGATTTCCTAATCAATGAATCGATAAAAATTGGGAATTTATATCTACTCAAGTATTTTCACAAATTTAAACAATTACCAAAAGATATTTTATTATCATCGGTAGGTCCAAAGGCCGTTAAAAATGTTGAAATTGTTGAATATATTTTAAATCAAAAAGGAAATAATATTAATATTAAAGATATTTGTTTGTTTTAATTAATTGTTGTTCTATTTACATGAAATTTCAAATTTATTTTTGGAAATTACTTAAAATATTTAGAACAGCGCTTATAAAAGCATCTTCAAATGGAGATGTCGAAATAGTTAAATTGCTTTGTGAACAAAAAGGAATTGATATTAACCTTAAAGATATTTGTTTATTTTCATTAATTTTTGTTTTAATTGTTTAAATTTTCAAATTTATATTTGGAAATTACTTAAAATACTTAAAACAGCACTTATTTATGCATCTGAAAAAGGTGATACAGAAATAGTTAAATACCTTCTTGAACAAAAAGAAATTGATTTTAATGCTAGAGATTTTAATATGTTTTATTTGATATTTGTTTCAAAAATTTAATGCTTTAAAATAATAATTGGAAATTAATTATAATATATGAAACTGCGCTCATTTTTGCAACAAAAAATGGTTACAAAGAAGTTGCTCAATTACTCATTGAAAAAGATGGAATCGACATTAATGTTCAAGAAAAATGTTTATTAAACTTAAAATTCGTTTTGATTATTTAATATATCAAAATATGATTTGGAAATTATTTAAATAACTTAAAACACCACTTATCTATTCTTACATAAAAGGTTATTCTGAAATATTATTAATTTGATTATAATATATGAATCATCATTTTTTTATGCAACTCGAAATGGTCATACCGAAATTGCTCAATTAATTCAAGCAAAATGTAAAACGAACACAAAATAAACATTTCAAATTGTTTTAATTTATTTTATTTTCATTTAATTAGACATTTAATCACTTATAACACGATGAATTTCTTTATATTTTGCTTTAATTAAATAAATACAGAGATTATTCACTAAAACTACTCATTTGAAACATCATTTTATTGATTTATCAAAGAATAAGAAATTTGATTGTTTTTTTTTTTATAAAAAAACCAAAATGTGTATTCTAAACAATGACATTCATTGAAGCTCTGTGATAAGGTCCATCTTTGATTTGATGGAAGCAATTTCATCCGCAAGTTTTTCCTTTTCGACTTGGTCTGTGCATTTTTCCATCAGTTCATTCTTTTCCTTATATTCTTGAAAAAGCTTTTCAAAGAATTTATATGCATTTTCACCATTAAGATTCTTTAAGACTTTCCTCTTTTCTTTTTCTTTTTGTCTTCTATCATATTCCTCTTGAATTGCATTTAGTTCTTCATGATCTGGTTCAATTGCATAATCCATTATCAAAAATTGATTTTTCAAAATTGGTGATTTTGAGTTACTTTTCAAAGCAAGGAACGCTCCTAATAAGTTTTCATATTCGATAAATGCAACATTTTCATCGATTAATGTTTCAATTGCAATGATCTTCCCATATACTGTAAACTTCGCAAAAAGTTGAGAAATAGAATTCAATTGTGGCGGTATTCCGGCTATGAAAATCACGTATCGTGGCGGTTTTTCAATTTCGCCTTTTTCAATGCCCGATGTGAACGAATCTTCGGCTTCGGCTTCGGCTTCTTGCTGAGGTCTTCTGTTTCGTGGCTTTGGGGCTGAGTGCCGATTAAAATCAACCCACTTATCTTGCTTGGATTTGATTGGTTTGGATTCAATTTCTTCTTGATATGGTGGTGGAGGTTGTGAATAATCATGAATTATTTTCTTGGGTGATGGTGGTTGAGATGGTATGGAACGCTCAGGCTTTGAAGGTTTGGGTGGCGTGGGTTTGGGCTGTGGTTTTGTTTTTGATATTCTAGAGGAATTTGGTATTGATGAATCAGGGAAGGATTCGTATAATGAAGAAACCAAAGCTTTTGTGTCTTTTGGTTTCTCTTGTTTTGGTGTTGGTTTAGGCTTTGCTATTTTTTGCTCTGTATTATCAGAAGTTGCTGATTTGGGTTTTGGTGCTGGTGTTGGTTTTGGTTTAGGTGCTGGTACAGGTGCTGGTGTAGGTTTCTGTTCTGGAGGAGGAGGTGGTGTTGGTTTTGGTGGTTCTGTTTTTTCTTCTTGAAATGTAAAATCGCGCTGTGCAAGACGTTGCTGTAATTTTTCAACAAAGCTTTCTGTAGAAGGACCCATAAAATCATTTAAACTCGAAATCATATTTTCTTTTGTGGCATTTCGCATTACCAACTTCGAAACATATTCAGCAAGAATTTTTGGATTCATTTTGGTAACTTTAGATGCTTCATATGCAGCCCATGCTTTTAGTTGCTCAATTTCGTTTTTTTCGAGTAGCGCCATATTTTTGGCTTGATAATTCTGAGATTAACTGGTCAATGAAAATTTGATTCCAAAAAATGGATCAAAGGGATTAATTTTTTATATAAATATTTGTTATATAAAAATTAATTTTCGTTCTATTACTCTTTATCAATGAAAAATAATTAAATGAGAATAATCAATACAATTAAATTACAAATAAAAGAAAAAATATTTCTCAAATCAACATCTTTTTTGTAAAGATATGGTTAAATTTTAATTCGTTCTCAGGATTACTTTTTTATAAGAATGAAAATTTAGGAAAATTTCTTGTCCGAACGTTTATAATAAAAACAAAACATGGAGGATTTTGAAATACCGAATTGGACCTCGTCAGAAGTTGTCCAACAATTGCAATCTCTTGGCCTAAGAAAGTATGGTTCAACTTTTATTGAAAACAGCATTAATGGAGAGGCGCTAATGTTTCTTGAAGATAAGCATCTTCAAGAACTTGGAATGAAAACTATTGGCCACCGTCTCACATTGATAAATTTTATAAATGAACTCAAAACAAAAAAGAAACAAACAAGTTCAAAACTAACAACAATAATCACTAATCATCCAGAAATCCAAAAAGAAACAACTCCAACGTCTAAACCAACTTCCAGTAATTGGGAGCAAAAAAGAAGACAAATGCTTCTTAGAAAGATGGCCAAAACAAATGAAACACCTGATCAGAATGTAAATACAATGAAACCATCAACAAAAGTTACATATGATTCTGATTCAAGTGAAAAGGCAACAATTTCTTCTCGTAAAAAACCACACGAATCCTCTCAAAAATCTTCAACTCCATATGATAATGAAACAAAAACAATGAAACCAAAAGCCAAAAGAGATTATGATGATTATGGTGATGAAAAAGATCCATTTTCTTCACGTCCAAAGCTTCGCGACTCCACTCAAAAAGTATCCACCACATATGATTATAACTTTGACGATATAGCTGATCCATTTACATCACGTCCAAAGCTTCGTGAATCAGTACAAAAGCCATCTAACACTAATAATAACGATGCGAAAACAATGAAACCAAATTCAAGAGTTACACGTGATTTTGAAGATGAAAAAGATGCATTTACGTCGCGACCAAAACTACGTGAATCAGTTCAAAAAACAACTAATTCATATGATATTGAATCAAAGACTATGAAGCCAAACTCAAGGGTTACACGTGATTATGATGACAATCTCTTTGATGATATATCTGATCCATTTACGTCACGTCCAAAACTTCGTGAATCCGTACAAAAGACTCCAACTTCATATAATGAAACAAAGCCAAAATTAAATACGAGAACAACACGTGATTATGAAGATGAAAAAGATGCGTTTACGTCACGTCCAAAACTTCGTGAATCAGTGCAAAAGACAACAAATACAAGAACTACAACGAGAACAATCAAAGATTATGACGATGATTTATATAATGATAATGGAATTGACCCATTTGCTTCACGTCCAAAATTACGTGATTCTGTACAAAAGACATCAAATGCAAATAGTAATGAACAAAAGAATTCGCGTTTTACATCACGAATAACTCAAGATTATGATGATGATTTATATGATGATAATGGTCTTGATCCATTTGCATCCAGACCAAAATTAAGTGAATCAACAACAAAAACATCTAATTTGCATAGTAATGATAATCAAAAAGATGCAAAATCTTCAAAACAATACTCATTAAATCGGACACAATTAAAGACTAATAATTCACGTAATAAATTTACGTATGATGACGAAGATGATTCTGATGAAGAACTGACATATACACAAATAAGAAAACAAGCAAATAATGCACAAAAGCAACAGCCAATAAAAAGATTATATATTAATACAAAGACTGATTCGGATTCAAGTGATTTTGATGATTATAAACCTAAATCTAAACCACCAACATATGGAATAAGGAAAACAAATTATCAAAAAGAACCTTCTGATGATGATGACGACGATAATGATGATGATAATTACGATGATTATGTTCCAAAGACTAAAACAATTACAAATCAAAAACGAACAATTCCACCAAAAACAGAATTTTCTGATGATGACGATGATGATAATTATGAAGATTTCAAACAAAATAAAATTTTGAATAATAATCAAAAGCAAGATATACCAAATGATGATATTAAGGATCTTGCGCAATGCAGATATTGTGGAAGAAAGTTTGCAACTGATAGAATTGCAAAGCATGAAACAATTTGTGCAAAATCATCAAAGAAGAAAACAAAAGTTTTCGATTCTAGGAAAAAGAGAATGACTGAAATTGGCGCTGCCAAATATATAAGTAAAGTAAACGCAGAAGAAAAGAAACCAAAGAAAACATCTTCTGTAAAGAAATATAAAATAGAACATGAAAAACTTGTGAATGCTTTAAGAGCAGCGCGTGGAGAAGCTGTACCAGAACAAATATATGAAGAAGAGGATGATAGAGTTCAATGCCCTCATTGTGGAAGGAAGTTTTCAAAAGAAGCAGCTCCAAGACATATTTCTAGTTGCGAAAGAATTAATAGTAGAAAATTTAGAAAATAAACATTTTTTAGTAGTTCAAAGTAAAAAATTATGTGAAAACTTTTTGTTAGAGTGGTGATCAATTCCAATTTAAAAATTTTACAATTCCATGAGTTCAGAAGATTTCGTTATTTCTTCACCGCCAATCTTGTTTTTTCCAACTCAACCTGAACCTCTGGATATGAATAATATTTACCAGAAATTCCTGTCACCAAGAATATTTGATGATAATGATTTATTTTCAAAGATGAAAAAGAATAAGAAAAAAACATCAAGCATCCAACAAGTTCAAAAGCCATTAGAAGGTTCTTCATATATACGAAATGAAGAATTTTTAAAGTCAAATCAAAATGAAAAAAATCAAGCTGACTGTGGAATTTTATCTAAATCGTCTTCAGTTAAAGTACCATCAATAATTTCAGAATCACCACAAAGAAGAGTATTAAATCTTGTAAGTGAAATTGATTTTGATTTTATTAATTATTTTATTGAAGGAGTAAGAATTGACATTGCTGATGATTTCCCATTTTTCCTTAAAAATCTTCAAAATGTAACAATTTCTCAAAAAGAGCAAAATTTTGCATCTGAAGATGAAAATGATGAAATTTTTGTTGATGATCCAGTTGAGCAAGCGATGCAATTAGCCCTTTCTAAGCAAACTATAAATGAGCCAGATTCATCTGAAGCCGAAGTTGAGAACGAAATTCCCAAAGAAAAGGAACTCACAGCAGCAGAGATTAATGAGCAATGGGGATTCGAAGACAAAACGATTGGAATGTATATCAGAAAGTATCGAATGCAACTTAACTCCAAGAAATCTTAAGATCACAAATTTATTTTGTTTTTAAAATTAAATTCTATTCATTAAGGCATTTTATTTCAGCTTTATTTTATGGTGTACAGAACTCAAAAAGTCAAAATTTGTATAATTTATGCCGTAAAATATTCAAATTATTTGATGCACAAAATCAATCAAAATTTGATGTGTTAACACATTTTAAAGAAGCCAATATAGATTAAACTTGTTTAATTTTAGTATCAAACTGACACTTAAATAACTCCTTGCTGGAGCATTGCATTAGCAACCTTCATGAAGCCTGCAATGTTTGCACCCTTTACATAGTTCACATAACCATCTGGTTCAGTTCCATACTTAACACATTGAGCATGAATTGAAGAAATGATTAAGTGTAATTTTGCATCAACTTCATCGGCAGTCCAGCTAAGATGCATGGCATTTTGTGTCATTTCAAGACCAGAAGTAGCAACACCACCAGCATTGACAGCCTTTCCTGGTGCGAACAAAAGTTTGTGTTCAATGAAGTAGTCAACGGCTTCAGCTGTGCAACCCATATTTGAAATTTCTCCAACACAGATAACTCCATTGTTAACAATGTTACGAGCATCTTCGATATTAAGTTCATTTTGTGTTGCGCATGTAAGACAAATGTCTACCTTAACTTCCCATGGGTGCTTTCCTGGAACAAACTTAGAATTTGGATACTTCTGAGCGTATGGTGCAACAATATCATTACCTGAATTACGAAGTTCAAGCATGTAATCAATCTTATCTCCAGATACACCATCAGGATCATAAACATAGCCATCAGGTCCGGAAATTGTAACAACTTTAGCTCCGAGTTGTGTGGCTTTGAGGGCTGCACCCCATGCAACATTACCAAATCCTGAAATTGCAACTGTTTTTCCAGCAATTGGGATTCCCTTTCTTTCGAGCATCTTATTGACGAAGTAAAGTGCACCAAAACCAGTAGCTTCTGGTCTAATTAATGATCCACCAAATTCGAGTCCTTTGCCAGTGAAAGTACCATCGAATTGACGTGAAAGCTTCTTGTAAATACCACACATGTAACCAATTTCACGAGTACCAACACCAATATCACCTGCTGGGATATCAAGATTTGGTCCAAGCATACGCCAAAGTTCTATAACAAATGCTTGGCAGAAACGCATTATTTCTCCATCGCTCTTTCCACGAGGTGAGAAATCAGAGCCACCTTTAGCACCACCCATAGGAAGTGTTGTTAAGGCATTCTTAAATGTTTGTTCAAAGCCAAGGAACTTAAGGATAGAAAGGTTAACTGATTCGTGGAAACGAATACCGCCTTTGTATGGACCACCGGCGTTGTTAAATTGTACACGGTATCCAATGTTAGTTTGAACTTCACCTTTATCATCAACCCAGTTCACGCGGAATGAAAGTACACGGTCTGGTTCTACAAGTCTTTCAATGATTTTGTTTTTCTGGAATTCTGGATGTTGGTTATATACGTCCTTAATGCTAATAAGAACCTCACGAACAGCTTGGTGGAACTCTGGTTCATTAGGGTGCTTCTTTATGAGGTTAGCCATAAATTCTTCGACGTCCAAAGGCTTGCAAGTCATGGAAGAAATGAAGCAAAATCAAACTCCTTTGAAATGGACTCAAATTTTTGAATAGAAAACAATGAATTTTTGACAAGTGACTCATTGATTTGTCACGAAATGTGCATCGTTTCTTTAACGGTTGTGACGTCACCTCATCGATTTATTCAAATTTGAATGAATTTTATCTATCAACTTCGTTCAAATAAAATCCTGTGTTGTTAATTTTCAGCGTCCCTTTTAGGGAGAAGCCGTTTTATGAATTGAATTTTGAAAAAATGTAAATTATCGTAAAAATGATATGTTATAAATAAAAAATAAACAACAAAACACGAAACATAACACAACTTTATTGTAATCGCAGCTTCTAAAGGTGCTTCTTCAAAAATACAGTAACAATAAAATTAGTATGACATGTTATGTGAAATGGAATTTACAAAACGATGAGAAAATAAAGTAATCAAAATCAAACGGCTTTTGCAACATAAATGAATGAACTCCAAATTAACACATGTATAATCAATTAATGTAACACCCTCTTGATTAACAAATGGACATCTTTCATAAAGTGCTGGATTAATTATTAATGAATAAAATTATTTTGTGATGATATTTCTTGAAGTTTTCTATTTCGAATTATTTTCGTGATTTCATTTGGATTATATCCTTCTTTAATTAATTGTTTATGATGCTTCCAATCATTAAAAGTTCTTCATAATATTCCTAAATATTCACAAAGCTTAACAAATCATCTTTCAAAAAACTCATTCCTTTCTTTAATAAAATAGAGTGAGAAACAAAAGGTTTTCTTAATTAAAATCATTTCGATCATCCTTTCAAGAAGAGAATAAGATTCTTGAATTTGTAACGTAAGGATAAAAGATAAAAATTCATTACATAATCCATTATAAATTTCATATAATTCTTTTTCTTTATCAAGTTCTTTTAAATGATCATTACAAATTTTATGAGGAAATTTTAAAAACCAACGGCCTTTCCGAGCAAACTTCAAATTTTATAGGTAAATATGCAGTTGGGGGAAGAAATTTCATCATTTGAAATGAATATGAAACATTAATTAAATGATAATAAACCAAAAGAAATAAATATTAAAGTTTTGTGTTTTACAAAACCAAAACAAAACAGACAAAAATCGCTTTTTAAGATGTTTTATTGAAATCGAATGTAACCAAAACATATTTTTGAAATGTTTCCATCATTCCCTCGAACAATGCCTTTGCAGATATGTATGCTTCCTTTGCGGTACCTTTTTCAATCTTTTGCAAGAACTGAATTGAGTCGAAGAAGGACTGAAAGTTTTCCAATATAATACTTCGTAACTTTTCGATCTTTTGTTTATCTTCTGCGTGTTCCTTTTCATAATTCTCGTCCAAAAATTTCTTACACAGCTGACTATTAGTACCATTTGTATATGATTGGATTTGTGACTTTAATATTCCCGATATTTTCGATATGAAATCGTCATCTGGGATTTTCTCTTGTTCCTTAAATTGATATTCAACCCAATACTTTTCTAATAACAATTGATATGTTTTCCTTGAGATTAACATAGAGTTATATTCGATCGATGACAATATTTTCTCGGGGAATGAATCAACAACTTCAATCCTTCGTGTCATTTGTGGGAAAGATTTTCCTGTTTTACAAAAACTTTGTTTAACTGAAAAGGCGGTTAACGTATCGGCCGAATTTTCATTGATAAACGTCTTCTCCGATTTGAATATTTGTGGGTGGTTACCGTTGACAGCGGTTTTTTGATGCTTAAAATCTGGACGATAATAAATGTCAGCGATTTCTTCTTGTGAAGATACTAACGCAGGTGTAATAACTATTGACATTAAGTTTGGGTTCTTTAAGTCTTCAGCTGATGGAGGTTCAGAGTCTATCGAAGCATTGGGGAATTTTTCTTTCATCTCTTGTGTTACACTTGAAGGTGTTATTGAAGATTTATACATATAAATAAAAGAACGATTTCGAAATGATTCAGAGAACCCATCGCCATAAAAAGAGATCTTAATATACATTGGATAAGATCTTGAAGCAGTACTAATTCGTGAATATATCTTCGCTTGTAATTCGGTGATTTTAATCATTAGTTCGATATATTGGAAAGGTTTTACACATGTATCAATTAATTGTTGTAAATAAGGAATTCCATATTCATCGAAATCATTTGAAATATATATTTCAACAACTTTAAATAATATTTCTTGATGTAATTCGCGGCCATTTTCAGCTTCGAAATCCAAAAATTTCTTTTTTAGTTTTGTATTATCACATTTAAACAAAGGTAATACATTAATTAAAGTTGAAGCTAATTCCAAATTATTTTTACAGATAATATTTAATTGAATTATTCGTTTTAATAATCGTAATAATAATTTATTGTTTTGATTTAATGACTTACAATATTCATATATAGTAATTAATGATTCACATTTTTCATCTTGATTATTACTTGTATCAGGTAAATTCCGAATGATATATATTGATGAAATAATTTTCTCGAAGATTTCAAATTCTTTTTTATATTGTGATGGTATTTCTTGAATAAATATTTTACCAATATTTGAATCGAATTTAATAGTTTTTGATAATTTCCAAAAAGTCATCAAAGTTTCTTCTAAAGTTTTGTTAATATTTTTATTAATTTTATAATCAGCTTCAATTATAATGAAATACCAACTTAAAATTGATTTATTATTATTTAGAAAGATCTTTAATATCGTCGGAATTAAACTATAATCAAGTTGTTCATCAATAGACATTGTCTTAAAGTAAGTTGCAAATATTGAAGTATCAATTGCAGAGAAATATAATTCATAATCTATTTGTTCATCTAAAGGTTTTGTTATTGATGAATCACATTCTAATGATAACTTTAATGATAACTTTAAGAAATTTCTTTTCTCTTGAATTGGTAACTTTTGATACATTTTTGAGAAATTCTTATTTTGTTTACATACATAAGATAATATAAATAATTTTAAGATCGATGATATAAATTCCGAATTACATATCTTATAAATCATTGATATCGTTAATGAACTTGGATAAACATAAGCTATTGATGTCAATAGTTTTGATAATTCTTTATTCGTTTCGATTTGTTCTAATGACGTCAAAAATGAAGGAATGAAATTATTATTTGATGAATATAAAAACGCAGTTAATATTTGATTAATATAATCGACACAATGCGGCTTATTAAATGCGTCAATTAATTGTTGTGAAAATATCATTTGTAATTCAGTATTACTTCCATTATTTAAAAACCCATTAACACTTAACTTAAGTAATAATTGCATTTTGCATTTATCAATAGTTTGATTATCATTACGTATAGCTAAAATAAAACTACAAACGATTTTCGATGCTTCTTCAGTATCAAAACATAATGATAACAAATCAATTAATACCGAAAAATGTTGTAACAATAATCGTTGATTAGCTAAGATACATGAGTTCTTAAACTTATCTTCATCACCTTTAATACTAACAATAACATTTAACTTCTCAAAGATGTTTGCGATCTTCTTCTTGTTCTCTTCATTAGGATTCATTGAATATGAACGTGAAACTAATTGTAACAAATATGGTAATGTACGTATTAAGTTCCGGTAATCTTGTGAATATTGATCTTGTTCAAATGCATTTGTAATTAATGGTAACATTGTATCAGCTAATTTAATTAATATGTTATTATTAATCTCTTTGTTGGAATGTGTCGTATCAAACGCGGACTTGATAAACTCATCCATTATATTCGAATATTCACTTCCTGCTCGTGATAATAACTCACCAAACATTATCAGTAATGAATTAAATGCCTCTAACGAATGGTCTGGTATTGTCGCAATGATCTGACAGAGAGTGACCGTTAGAGATGGAGCATATTTGGACCACTCACTAATCCCTGAGAACATGAACGTGGAGATGCTCTTGCTAAGTAACGCGCGATATTCTTTGTAATGCAACAGTTGATAGATGGTTTGGTCTTGCGTAATTTTGGTGGAAGCTAACGAAAAATGAATGCCTAACTTACCAATGACTTTTTGGGTTTTACGTGGAAATAGTTCGAAATCTTTGGGAGTGATAACTTGGTTCTTGGGTGCAAATGGATATAATAATATGTCATCATCTGCTTTGGGGGTAAAATTTCCGACATCACTAGACAAGTGAAATACGCCATATGCACATGGCGTGAACTTGTTTTCCGCAAATGCTTTTTTATCGATTTGGACAATCAAAAATAATGATATTAATGGTGACTCGGTAACACTTAAGTCGAATGCAAATGTTTCGTTGACACTACTGTCTTTACCACCGAAGATTTGTGAACACCATATTACATTATCATGTGACATCATAACTATACTTTCGAATCCACGTAGAAATGTTCCATCTGTAGTATCTATGATACGGGTTATAATACGTAATTTCTTATGATTAATTTCTAATTTCAAATTTGATAACGTCAAATTTAACATTGAACGTTTCTCATGTGGGGAAATCGTTGATGGTAATAAGTATGGAGGGATAATTTGACATTCAGATAATTCCATTCCTTGAACAATTTCATTTGTTGAACCATAATACGGCGTAAATTTAACCGTAAAATAAGGCGCACAATGTGTTATCGTCTTTTCGATTGAATGGGTTAGTTCGGATTCGCCGGTTAAGTACGTATGGAAATTTGGATAAAGTGACTTGTTCGTTGAAGTGTTTGATTGCTTTTCAACAGTGACACTTTTTCCATAACTTTCTGCTTCTGTACACGGGGGAACTTCGATAGCTGCACACGCTACGAATTTACGTTCATCAAATTGTCCTTCTCGATGTACTAATAATACATATGAATAAACTAGTAGCCATGTCTTAGTTTTGAGATCATGTTTATCAAGTTGATTAAATATAAGTTCATAGTCTTGACGCTCAGGTGAAACTAAAATAGATACGGGACAACTTAAGAAGGATTTCTTGGCTGGGCTATAAAGAAAGAAACGATATATCATTTGTGACTTAACCATTTTGATGTTAACACTTGCATGTAGTAATGTGTATTGTGGATCAGAATCGGTTACAGTAACTTTCTTCATAAAATCATCAAAGATATCTCGCCCCCATGTGGTTAACGTAGTCATGGATGAAAAGAATGTTCGATTGTTTTTGGGATAACCAAGTTCAATGCGTAAGTTATCAACACTCGTGGCAAGAGAACTATGAAGGGAAACGATTTGTTGAATTGTTTGAGATTTTTGACATAAATTAAACATGGTTATGACATCAACTATTCTATTGCTGATTTGAAGTACTTTGTCTGGTGATGCATTGCTCATGAATGCGAGAGCAGTACGAATTGTAACTGCGGTTTCAATAAATAAAATATCTTCATCTTTTGATAACAAATTTCTTTGTGTAATGTCCTTGCCCTCATAGAGTTTAGAACAAGTAATTGGAAATATTCCTTCCTTTTTGGAGTATAGATTTTTTCCTCTATACCAATTTTGAGTCTTTTCAATGACTTTAATTTGATCACCAACAATCACAGTTAACTCGCTCGGGTTGCTTGCTATGTAACTATTTTTTATTATAGCGATACCATTTGTTGGAACCCAGTTGTCACTCATTTGACACTTTTTTTTCTTTTTATCTTTTGAATTTTCCCTAAAATCCAAATAAATTCAATTAGTTTACCATAAAACCGTTAATTGGAAAAGTTTTGTAGTCATGACGTTAGTTAACGGCAAATGATGTCATTCGTTTTTTCATTTTATTGATGAATAATCAAATGATTTTTGAAATATAATAAAATATTAAAGGATATTATGAGGAAGAAAACAGTATTTAATATAAAATAAATCGAAAAAAATTAAATAAATGGATACATTATAAAAATAAAAAAAATTTAAAATAATTACTTCTAGTAAAAAGTATTTTTGTCATACCCAAATAGAAACATCAATAATTTTATACAAAGCCAAAGATAGCTCTAAACACAGAATCTTAAAAGCAGATGATATGATATTTACAACTTTCAATAACCCATTGAAAAAGCAAAAATTACAAAAGGCCTTATGAAGTCATCAAATAAACGGTCAAGATTGTACGTTAATTCTTTAAATAAAAAAATTACATATAATGAAAATAACATAACAAGAAGACCATTAAACCAGCAGCCTACAAAAATATTCATCACGTTATAGAATTATTATCATGAAGATTCAGTAATTTCATAGTGTAAAATATTGTATGAATATATCACAAGAAGAAATTAATAAGCCTTAATTAAGAAGTGCCGGTAAAAAGAATAAAAACATGTGTAATATATATAAAGCAAGAGATTTTTAACTTTGGTATTATTGCCTGCAAAATACACTTTTGAATGTACCACTTTTGAGTAAAGTAGTAAATCAAAAGCATTTAAATGTTTCTCACAATTGTGACTTGGGAAAATACTTTAAATGTATAATTATACAAATGATTATGTTTTAATCATGAAAATAGATATGAAGATAACTTTTAAGTATCTGATGCAAAAATGATTTTTAATAAACTAAAAGAATATTAAGTATTTTTTGAATGCAATCATTGACTGATTAATAGCCATTAATGACATAATATAAAAAAAAACACAAAATCATCATGCAACAAGTGATTCTTGTCGAATGACACACCCAAATCTAAAACCGCCACATTTCATTGAATTTGGAATCGGTTACAACACCACAAAACGATCTGTAGCAGTTTTTTGAAATGAGCGCTTTTGGATTCACAGACGAGCCTGTCCAAGATAGTGCAGATAACGGTGAAAGCGCATTCAGCTTTACCGATGGACCTGTTGAAGAAAACAATGAAAGTTCATTCAATTTTGGATCAAATGATGAAGGATCTTCTTCATTTAATTTTGGTATGGAACACCCTGAAAGCGAATCTGCTTCTGAGTTTAGTTTCGGATCTTCAGCTGAACCAACGCCATCTGCACCTCAACCAAAAGCAGCACCTAAACCTGCATACAAGAAAAAGACGCCAAGAGTATTAGGTCAAGGAAAAAAGAAGAAGCCAAGTAGGTTTGCCAAGAAACCAGGTGATTCAAATTTAAATTTAAGTTCAACTCAAAAAGCACAATTATTCCCAAGCAAACCAAAAACAGAAAATGCTGAAAGTACCACACCTGAACCAGCTGCACCAAAGCTAGCTCCTTCTCAACCAACTCCAGAAATTCCACAAGAATCAGAACAAACATCTTCATTCTCATTTACATCAAACGAAAATGAAACAGCGCCACCTCAATACCAACCAGAAGAAGAAGTTAATCCATTTTCTGCGCCAAGTGCTAATTCATTTTCATCTCAAAATGTTCAACAAGAAACATCTCAAGCTCCAATTGGATCTTCTAGTGAAGCTGTGGCCGTATCAGATGAAATCGAAGGATTAGATACAGAAGGAAATTCATTTGTTCAACGCCTCAAGAATTGCCTTAAAGACATCAAAACATCAGTAGAAAGCACAAAGAAGGACAAGGTAACACTTTCGGACCTTGAAAGACGACAAATAAATGCACTTAATAGTGAACAATATGAGCTTGCCGATCAACTCAATACATCCATAATCCGCACTAAGAACCTCATCAACGAGCAACAAAACACATTTATAAGGTCTCTTTCCAACGCTTTTTCAATTTCAAATGATGCGCCTGGACATTTATTATCTCATGCTGCAGCCTCACAAAATGAGCTCCCACAACTCCGCGTCCGTAAGTCAGCCCTTGATAAGCGTTTGACCACTCTTGTTGAAGAGCAAGAAAATGATAAACAAACGATTGACACTGAGCGTAAACGTAACGAAGAAACGATTAAAGAGCTTGAAAGGCCACTAAATGAACATCGTGCAAGTCATGAAGCGCTTGAACAGGAACTTCAGCAACGAATTGATGCGGCCAAGCAACCGTTTGTTGACCAATTGAATCAATATCAAGCCGAAACAGAAGAGCACAGCAAAATTATCCAAGACCTCCAAGCTCAAATCAATCAGCATAAGAAATCTATCAGCGAACTTAAGTCTAAGATTCAAGACACAAAGAAACAAATCCGAAACACAGAGAATCAATTTAACAACGAAAAAATTGAAGTGCAAAACGATCAATATAACATCAAAATCGAAACCGAAAAATTCAATCAAAAAGTCAAGGAAATTGAGGCACCCTATCAATCGTTGCTTGATGCGGTTGACAAGCGCGACATCGAAATCACTGGCATTACTGCAGCCATTGATAAGATAGCAAAGCAAATCGATGATGGCGAGAAAGATGCAAGTGAATGTGAAAGTGCTGCCAAAATCATTAATACATTATGTCATGATCATTTTTCATATTCTGAAAAACGTGATTCCTTTAAACAAAAATATGATACTGCGCTTAAGAATCAAAAAGAGAATGAAGCACAACGTAATAAAATCAATGAAGATGTTGTCGAATTAAGAAGTAAACTTCAAACAGCATCTGATCAACTTATGGCAGCTAAGGCATCAATCCCAACACTGGAGACATCAAAGAAAGCAGCAGTAGCAGCAAAGAACTTCCGTGGAGCGCAACAACTTAATAAGCAAATCGCATCGATGAATGAACAAATTGTTGCAAATGAATCACTCGTAGCTCAAACAACCGAATTAATCGAAAAGATGGAAGCACAAGCTATGCAATATTCATCGGAAATCTCCAAAGCGCAAGTTGACCTTGAAGAATCGAAAGTACTTTATTTGCAACTTGACTTCGAATTCTTCAGTAATTCGATTGAGGAAATGAAATCGTTGTTTAAGATCTCGCCGTTCGGTGAAAAGCTTTTGTCGCCGTTACTCGAAATGTTACAAATCGCAAAGGATAACACCGAAGTGCCGAAGGTGATGAGCAAGGAGGAAATGGAAGAGGAAATACAAAAGTTGAACCAAAAACTGGAAGAGGCAATCGCGCAAGACGACTTCGACTCAGCAGCGCAAATTCAGGACCAAATTGACACGCTTACGGCAAAAGTGGAAAAGCTGACGCAAAAGTAAATAAAAAAGTAAATGTAAAATAACTCTTTCGGCGTGTTGCGGGAAAAGAAATGTGAAATGTGTAATATTGCAAACAGCACAATATGAAATGTGTAATCATTACATACAGCACAATATGAAATGTGTAATTATTACATACAGCACAATATGAAATGTGTAATCATTACATACAGCACAATATGAAATGTGTAATTATTACATACAGCACAATATGAAATGTGTAATCATTACATACAGCACAATATGAAATGTGTAATTATTACATACAGCACAATATGAAATGTGTAATTATTACATACAGCACAATATGAAATGTGTAATTATTACATACAGCACAATATGAAATGTGTAATTATTACATACAGCACAATATGAAATGTGTAATTATTACATACAGCACAATATGAAATGTGTAATCATCACATGCAATGGATATTAGCAAAATTACATCACAATAAATAGTATCTGCAAAAATATTGAATACTTAGTGTGCAAAAACAATTTCATTGTCATTACTAATAGTGCATATTCTGAATTTGTTTGATATTTATTGAGCAAAAGCAAAATATTAATGAAACAACATATGTTTTGCATGTATTAAATATCAAATATTTTCAAAATTAATTAAAATTTATTATGACAATTCGTTTGAAGGAAATCTTTGAAAGTATTTCATTTTGTGAACAAAATAAATTGATGCCAATGCTTAAGAAATTTGCTTATTATTTTGAAAAATATTTAATTGTTTAACCTATTATCTTGTGAGGGATAACCGATTTGACATGTCATTTTATAGTCAAATTTTGACAGCATGCAAAACCGTCGGATTTTCTGTTTCTTCGACCTCTTTTGACAATCCATAAAATAATTTATCGTATAATACTCGATATTTAAGATATTCCAAACTATAAAAAATATTTTAAATTGTATTTTAAATAATATATCCTAGTTAAAATATAAATGTATTAATAAAAAACGTGAAATTTTCAAAAATAATTATTGCACAGTACAAAGTAATCCACTGAAAATTTTTTTCCGGTCACAACAACACGTACAAAAATTGAGAACATTTTTTGGGTTTTGACTGTAGTTCGTTGCAACGAAATGATCATTTTGTGGAATGAATAATAAATATAACGAAAAGCCCCATCTGAATCATGAACATAAGCTAACCTTTATTGGGTCTCCACAGGTTGGTAAGTCATCTTATCTTATGACATATAAAAACGGAAATTTTCCTAAGAATGGTATTTTACAAGTTATTGAAACCTACAAAAAAGATTTTGAAATTCCTTCCAAAGAAGAGAACTGGAGATTTATATTTTGTGATACATCATCAACTGATGAATATCAGAGATATCAATGTTTTCCATATACAGATGTTTTTATGATTTGCTTCTCTGTTATCAATCCACAGTCATACCAAGATATATTTAATTATTGGCTTCCAACTCTCGCATCATATCAGCACGATAGGCCAAAACTTAAATTAATTATTGGTTTACAGACTGATTTACGCAAGCAATATATGCAAAGTGGGTATCCCGTGATAGCCTTTAAAGATGCGAAAGAAGCTTTCAAGAATAATGGTTTACATTATGTTGAATGCACAGCATACAAAAAGAAAAATATTAAAAAAGTTCTTAAGAAAGCAGCAGATCTCTTAAGAAATGATGAAGAAGAGGAAGATGATGATGATGATGACGACGATGATGATGAAGATGATGGTGACGAAAACGATGACAATGATAATAATGATGATAATGGTGATGACAATGGTAATGATAACAATGATAATGGTAATGATAACAACGATGACAATGGTAATGATAAAAATGATAGCAACAGCAGTCGGAGCAAAAATTCCAGTTCTTGTTGCAGCTGCTGCTCTTGCAATTGTTGCAAATGCGATGGATGCTGTAAATGTAAGTGCGGCGGCGGAGGATCATGTTGCTCATCGGGATGCTGCTGTTGCTGCGGCTCAGATTGCTGCTGCTGCGATTAATCACATTATACTTATTAAATCATCCAATATCTGAATTTTAATTTATATTAACAAAAGATATAAAACATTTTCGTTAATTTCTGGTTACAAATCCAAAAATATTTCTCATTTGTGAATATATGATAACAAACTGTAATTATGAGCATCAAATTTTCATTGAACTTCTTCGATCGTGTACTAAGTTTATAGAAAAGTAATTTTTTTATGTGTTTTTAAAAATATAATAATTCTCACTTTGACTATGATATAAATGTTTCGCAATGAATAATATAAATATTTATGCATCAAAAACATTTTCAATCAAATGAATTAAGAATTATTAAAATCAAATAAAATGCATATAAAAGAAATTAATTTCATTACCTTCTTCATTTAGAGTATTTACAACTGATAATAAATAAAAACCGAAGTCAAATATTTCTAATTATTATTTCTTCGTTACCTTATTCACTTAAAGTATTTTCAACTATCGATAATATAAAAACCGAAGTCAAATATTTCTTCGTTCCCTTTATACGTAAAACATTTTCACTAACGATAATATAAAAATCGCATTGAACATTTCTTCACCTAAAATAACAATTCACACAAATAAAATATTTACAAAACAGAATAATTTCTTACAGTTACTTTGTCAGCACCTTTTTCACGAAAAACATTTTCACGTTCTTTTCTCTTATTTCCTTTTCCTTATCTATCACAAACTCTCTCTTGTCCATCAAGTCCATTGCCTCCTTGTTCATTTTGATTATTCCTATGCTTTCGTCCTCCAGAAACACCATCACTGTCTCCAACAAGTTTCCGACCAATTCGAATGTTGGATAACTTTTACATAATATATTACCTGCGATTGGTCCTCCGAACACAATTGCTATGTTAAATGTAATGTCCAACATCAATTGTTCACTTAAATCGTCCGTTGCGTTAATGATTTCATTACAAAAGTTTAATGATTGCGCAATTTGTAGTTTTGGTTGATCAGCGAAATCGAACAAACCACTACATAATATAATGTTTTGTTCATTTTTCTTCATTATTATCAACGACGGATATTTCTTTATGATATCATCGAAATATAAATAAATTTTCCGTAATATTTCAAATGTTTGTTTTGGCGTCATATTAAATACACTATCTAAAATACCAATGATTTCGATTGATATTATTGTACAATTATCAGAGACATAATAAGAAGAATCATCTTTTTCATGTTGATCTAAACCATACATTATTGATTTCGGTAAATGTTTTTGTATTATTTCTTCTGTCTTTTGTTTGGATTCGATTGCATTTAGTCGTAAGTCTTCTTCTTTCTTCATACTATGAATACTTAATGCTAACGAATTAATGTTTTCATTCATTTGACTATGAATACCTATTAAATCGATTTGTGATAATGCATTATTTATGTTAACTCTAATTGAAATCGAATTTATTTCATTTTGTTTAATTCGTTCAATGTTTATATATAAATCAGAGACATTATTAGTATTATTATCTATGTATGGTATAAATGTAGTTAAATGACTACCAATGACTTGTTGATTGATCATTCCAGTAATGTTTTCTGCGGATTTATTAATTGATATAATAGTTAAATCAGGATTAATTAATATGATTGGATATGATAATGAAGAAATTATCGTTTGTGCAGGTGATAAATATTTTTTATCTTCATCTTCTTCTTTGTTATCAATGATTAATTCCATTAATGAGTTGTTTTCAATGATTGATTCTGGTGGTAAGAATCGAATTAATGTTTTAACTCCATCGATAAATTTATTAAATGAATTATATAATAAAAATTGTAATATAAATAATATAATTGATATGAACATAAATATAATAGAAAACATTTGAGTTTCATTTGTAAATGTGGCTGTTTGTGAATTACCATAAGTTTCGAAATAATTTTGAAATGTGATTAAATTATCGTATAAATAAAATTCACATAATAATACTAAATTCGAATATTTTTCTTCCGAATTTAAATTTATGTTTTTCGCTCCTTTTAATTGTATTGTTTGAATTAAACTCTTTAATAATATATCTGCTTGAATTATCTTTCGATCTAATGATAAACAATTATAAAATTTATAAATTTCGGTATATAAATCATTACAAGTATCAGTGAAATGGATTTCATCTAAATCTTCATCAACACCCATAAAACGAACTACTTCTTCATTACCAGTTAACATTGAAGTCCATGAATCTTTAAATGTTTCATATGTAGGTAATAAGAACTTTGTTAATTCGTTAATGTCATTTTCATTAGATAATGAACAAATATAACCTATTAAACCAACTGTTTCATATAATGATCCAAATCGTGTATTCGCTATGTTAAACCATACGATTAATTTACCTATGTCTTGTATACGTAATCGTGCGATATAAAAGACTAATACTATCATTACTGTATTAGTTATTAATGTGATTATTGTCATATAAGGTAAAAATATATATGAAAAATTATGTTTGATTAATAATTGTGTAGAACTTTTAGTTTTCCTATTTTTCTTTGATTTATCAAGTTTCGAAATTGATTTTAATGATAATTTAATTGTATCTTTCTTAACTTCTTTTAATACTTTTATTATATTATTACAATTTCTATATAAAGAACTAATAGAATAAAATTGTAATCCAGCAAACATTATGAAAAATAATATCGAAATTAATAATAATAATATTAAATATATATCATAAACAGAATTAACATAATCATTACCATCACTAGCGATTCCATCTTTAATTTTAGCCAAGTTTTCATTGATATGAAATATATTATATGAACCAGTATATAATGAATCCAAATAATTTATTGTATTCTTTTGTTCACTTTCCCAATAACCAGTCGAATGTAAATAATAATTTAATGATTCAAAGATTACACCTCTAATCGACTTTTGTTCACTATTTAATTGTTGGATATGTAAATTCATTGATAAATTCATAGAAAACATTTGATATAATAAGTCTTCAAATGTTGCGCCTCTTTTATCTGATTGACTTAATAAACTATTCATTAATTCTAATAAATTAATGATTCCATTTTTCGATTGTTTTGATATAATTATTTCCCCATTATTTAATGAGTTATTATTCGATGTAATATTAATAATTGGATAATGTGTATATTCATTAACTTTATTTAACCCTTCAAATTCATTAATTAATGGATGTGTATTAAATAATAATGATGAAATAAATGTCGAATATTCAGATGATATATAAGTATCACCAAAATATAATATTTCTTCAACAATAGCATAAATACCTGAAGTAGGTGATAGAATTGTAATACAAAATATTATTAAAAATAATACAATGAAAATAGCTTGAAGTATTGTAATGAATTTCGACGTCTTTAATCCAGGATATTCGAAAGTATTTAATGCATTTTGTAATGATAATCTTAAACGTGAATTCTTTATCATTCCGGTAGTAACTTCTTCTAATTTTTGTCCAATTTCACTTCCATTCGTAGAACTACTTAATAAAGAACTTAATAAAGATGCATCAGCATTATTATTAAGTTTACTTTTCTTATCATTATTTTCGATGAATTCACCTCTAATATTAACTATTTCATTAATTAAATATTTTGGGAATATATTCATTAATGAAACGAATGAATGATCGACATTTAAATGTTTCCCTTGTTCTAACATCATCGCTTTATAATACCATTTACTTGCTTCTTTAAAATCTCCTGCTCCTTCTATTAAGAAGTTACAATATTCTTTACTAATCTCTATGTTATTTGGATATTTATCTGATAAATCAAAATATATTGTACGATATTTATTACTTGTATCTTGTATAGTAACTATTTGATGGAAATCAATTTTCGAATGTGGTAATGAAATCTCATTCCAAAATTGTCGAATTGAACGTATAGCATCTGATGATTCTTTTGATATTTTATTAATCTTTGAAAAAGCTTCTCGTGGTAATGACGATTGTCTTAACACATGAATTTTCTTCATTTGGTAAATTAAGAATTGATAAAATATTGTTAAGTTTTTATATTGTTGTAATAATGATAAACAATGTCCTAAAAGAAAATGTTTACCTGTAAAAAATGATATCGCTTGTGTAGTTTCAATTAATACATCTAATGATTTATAATTCTCAATCATAAATTTAGGTAATGAAAAATCAATAAAAAAATCACATGCATATGCAATACCAACTCGTAAATATGATGATATATAATTCTCATCAATTTCATACTCTTGTAATTGTTTCTTTTTGATTTCTTCTGTTCTTTCAATCCCATCAGGTAATGAAGAATATGATAATGATTTAATAATTTTGTTTTTCTTAATAATGAGAATGATTGACATTACAACAAACTCTATAACTAATATACAAATTGAAACTAATAAAAAAATCGTTTCTGACATTTTAACTCCAAATATCATTGGTACAATTACTATTTGTGTGGATAGATAAAATCCTGGAATTAATGAAGTCACATAATGCATGAAAAAGAAATGAAATGGAAATTGAAATATTTTAAGTTGAGAATATATTAAAAAAATTAAAACAATGATCTGGACGATAAAAGTGACCCACGATGGAAATAAACTTAAAATTGGGCCGAAAAATGATGTGATGGCTGTAAAGGAATAAAAGACACTAACAATGGTGGGATCCCAGGCTGAAAATGGCGTATAAGTAAAGACTGTATTACGACATGTTAAGCCATATGAAAAAATTCCATAAAATAATAATCCAAAAGAAAATATAGTGGAAATTATAGCAACAGCTAAAGTATAGCCAGTGGTCGTATTAGAAGTGGCTTCAATCCCAAGATTATAAACTGCATATCCGGCAAATGTTGGAAACCAGCCAAGACAACATGGTACAACAATAATCTGTATAACGTGGGAAATGTATAAAAAGGGTTTGGAGTATTGTCGTGTTTTTGAATATAAAACTGTTACAATAATATGCCATCCAAAAATCAATACACATACTACAAACATAATGATATAGTATAAAATTGTTCTATCCCAGTTTACTTTTGTTATTCCAAAATCAAGTGCATACTGAATAAAATGAATAAAACGAAACTTACTATCTTCATTTGGATAAATTTGTAGGTTTAATGGCCAGTAACAACATACAATAACTTGAACAACTAGAAGAAGAATTTCTAGTAGGTAAAAAGGAAGAGGAATATGAACAAATTGAGAAATTTCGGAATAAAGTGGATAAAGTAATGATTCGCGTTTCTGAGCTGAAATTATTTGATCATCAATAGTTGTGAGATGGGTAGTCTGAATTGTGGAAGAATTTATAGAAGAATTATTCTCGATTGTGCTCATATAACTGGATTTTGGAACGTTTTAACTCAATCATTCAAAACAACTTTTTGAAACCATTATACGCTGACAACATTTTTTTTTGAAAGTAATGTGAAGTGTTTGAGTTTTTAATGACGCTGGAGTTTATCTCAATAAATTGATCTGATTCAAAATTGAAAAACAAATATCTCATTATATACACATGAAATTAATATTTAAAATTCACATTAAAATCGACATTCATGTTGTATGTAATTAAGAATGAAAAATATTTTTTAAATTAATGTAATAATTCAAAATTCTGATTTAAATTTGATTATAAATTGGTCGAAAACTCCTTTTTACACATTCAAAATAGAACGATTGAAATTTGAATTAAACTTGGTTGTGGAAAATTGACACATTTCGATCGGGTTAATAGAATTACATTCAAAAAGTGAAGTGATGACTGCCAAATTTTTCCATCAGTTATTTTATAACTCGCATCGAAAATAGCCGTTGTTTCAGGACTAAAGCCGTTAAAAATTTCACCTCATCTGTTTACAGTCACATCGCCGTTAATGTAAGCACTCGAACAATGAAAAAACTTGCAATAAGTTGAAAATTTTTAACATAAAAAATATCCATCACTTAAATGCAATTGCCAGTCAGTTAAGCATTTAAATTTAATGAATTGAAACAAAAAAATTTCAATGTTGATATTTGATATTTTGGAAAAAAAGATATATATATTTTATAAAAAAATCAAATGGCAAACATGAGTGTTTTCAACAAGCATAACAGAACAACATGATATTACTCTCATTCAAATTTAAAAATGAAAAAAATAAGCTAACGAGATTATAAAATGTGTGTTATTGTTGTTCAGTTAACTGGGCTGACTGGTTAAACCATGATTTATTTCAGTTTGTATTTTGCATATAAAATGGAAAATTTTAATTATCCATATTTTTTTTTAGATTTTTAATTGGCATAGTATTATCATTTAAAAAATCCGTGATTTTGAAATTAACTTGAACCAGTAACAAAGAGATGTCTGATTTTTTCATCTTCATGTTTGAGGTGCCCCATTTTGTTTCTCTTTCGGTTTGCGTAGAAGATGAACATTATCCCAAAAAATAACATTGGAATTCAATTTCCAAAAAGAACTTTCACCAATAGAAGCCAAACGCAACACGAAATATTCCAGCAAAAAAAATATGAAAATTATCAAATCCCGCCATATTTATCAAGCTTCAAAGATATTAATTATTTAATGATAACAAAAGTTGACGTTTCAAATTGTCCTATTGTTAATTTTGACGGAATTATCAATCTTAAAAATATTGAAATTTTGATCATGAAAAACACATTAATTACTTCTTTCAAATACGCGACTGCTCTTCCTAAATTGAAAAATATTGACATTACAGAAACACCAATCATGGCACGTCTTTATGTACGTGAAATGGTGCTTTTTGCATTTGGTTTTTCCATTGAAGTTATCAATGGAAATGATGTCACACCCATAGAGAAAAGACTCCAAGAAACAAGTGATCTTTTAGAGATTCAACAAATAATCCGAAATGGCTCATTTTTATTTTCATATCCATTTCACAATTCAACAGATTCCTTTCTTTCATCAAATTTTGGCTTTATTCCACCTCCTTCACATAATACACCAAATCCAGTGAATACTCCAATTCAATCATTTGACAAATTAATTTCAAATTTAAATGACCGTATTAATACCATCAAAAAAGGTAGAATTGCATGGCAATCCAAGACATGTCTTTTCGAAATCTTTAAGCAAAAACGTATTCCACCTGATTTTCAAAGATTACAAATTCTTATTGAATCCACAAAACCACCGCCGAACTATGAAGAGAACTTCAATAAACTCAAGAGCGAACAGAATTCTTCTATTGAAAGAGCAGCACAGATCCATCGCGAAATAGAAGAAATTTCTTCAGCTCTTTCGGAAACAAAACAGAAACTCAAAAACGAAACTGAAAAAAATCTAAATTTAAGAAGTAAGCTAAATAAAATTCAAAAGCTAAAGACAGAAGAAGACATCGTTAAGGAAAGAGATGCTCTAAAACAAGACAACGAAGCTCTTTTGAGAAAAAATCAAGAACTTAATTCGATGTATTTAATTCTTAAACAAAAATTGGAAAAGATGGAAAACGATTGCAACGAATTCAAAGATGAGTTAGTTAAGTGTTTTAAGTTGTCTTTAGATGAGAATAATATGGGAAATTTAATAACAAAAATAAAGTCTCTTAAAAATGGACAAATTCCAAAGGAACCAACTGATAGTGAGGGAAATGCCACAGCAACGGATGAAGAAGAGTTTAAAAGTCTTTTAAAAAGTAATGATGAACTTGAAAATAGAATCAACCATCTACAGAGCGAAAATGAAACGTTATACAAGCGTTTAAAAAATGAGATGGAAGAAAAGATAAGAGCTCTGAGAATCCAATTGGCAGAAGCAAAAAATGAACAGAATCGTTGAGCTACTTCTTGACAAAAAGTGTCAAAATATCACTTTTTGAAAGATATATTCAGAAAGTGCTCTTCATGTCGATCGACAGGTTTGAATAACGGTGTATAAATTCAAATCTATTATTGCCTTTACAAATATTTGGTTAAATATTTGTTTTTATTACAATAAACTTTCAACGGACCTTCAATTTTTTATTAGTAAATTTTGATAAAATCATATGCAGATGTAAAAACATTTGATGAATTAAATTATTTATTGAATAAATTTCCCTTTGCAGGTATGAATGGAAAAAAATTACTGAATATAAAAATAAATTAATTATAATCATTGATTTATCTTGCTACATATATGTAGATGATAAAGCATTTACAAAATGTAAATTTTTATAAGAATTGTTTATATTCTAAATCCGAGGTGCCTTTATTTATTCTTTTTGAAAGCTGCATGAAACGCTATTAGAAAAAAATCATATTGCATTTCCATTAATTAGAAAAACTTTTCATTTTCAAGTGTACTAAAAAAAATTAAAAGGAAAACACGTTATAAGAGTGTGAAATAATCCAAAAAAAGATTTAATCTTATAGAATTTTGCATGAAGTGATATTATATTCCTGGTTAAAAGGATTAAAAAATAAGTTCAATGATTTTCATTCATAAAAATAATCTCAAAATTTTCGTTACAACTACAAATAATACTTTACAAATTTTTCATACATTAAAGCATTGTAATATTTCACGAATCAAAATTTAGAAAACATAAATTTATATTAATTCTTTCTAATTATTTCCAAAAACATTTTTTATACACAAAAAAATATATTTATATATATAAAAGCGATGACTCATCTATACAGTACGGGATCAAATCCAATCCGAATTTATCCACCAGCTTCAAATAGTTTTCTCCATCTATTGACGGCATTGACAATGGGTTCAAAGGCTCAATACCTTTAGCCAGCATTTTGATTGTATCTGCATGTACACAGTTACCAATTGCTTTCAACAAAACGTCGTAAGTTCTAACGATCGCTTCTTTACCTTTATAACTTTGTTCGACTGAATCCGCTTCCTTTAATTCATTTAACAAGTTCGGGATTACTGGGAACAGAAAGTTCGATGCAGTGTTTAACCCCAACGTGAGTAAAGCAGAAGCGGCGCCAAACTTTTGGGGTATCGAATTGTTCCCGACGATGACGGTTAGAAGATTTGATGTGGTCATCGGCTCAACGTTCGGATAATTCGCTATAGAACGATCTATGAGGACCTTGAACAAGTCGCAGGCGTATGAGCGTATCAGTAGTTGACGCGAGATGTCATTTGACATGATTCGTGGACTGACTAAAAATGTTAAAGCTACTGTTAATAGGGTCTGTAAATAGATGTCAATTGAAAGTTCCTCGTTTTTACATAATGACTTCATGATGGAAACCGATAATAAAAGTTTCTCATAATCTTTGGGATAATCATTGATAATGGTTTGGGAAAATTGGATAAAGTATGGAATAAGAGTTTCAAGACAATTCTCTTTGCGGAGTTGTTGCAGCATTTTTTCACGATGATGGAAATCATTAGAAAGTAGATTCTTACGGGCTGTTTGATAGTAAAGCTTAAATTCATAAGAAAAACTATGCTTAGATGAGATGGTAAAATCGGATTCTAGATTGTTTTGCCAATTGGAAAAATTTACAAACAATTGTTTTTCACCAAGATCTGATGTCTCAGCTTCTGATGGTTGGCCTGTTCCAAGAGCTTCTTGACTTCTTAGTGGTTGGCCCATTACTGCAAGCCATTCTAGATCATATGAAATATCTAATGGATATGGCTTTAATTCAAAACGCATAAATGATTCAATATTAACAGGGTAGTCCATATAAACTAATAAATTAAGGGCATCTATAGTTCCAATATTTTCGAAATTGATTTCCTTTCCATCTGTATATCCAAATAGTGGTTCTAATTTGTTTGATTCAAGAGCCATGTTAATATGTGATACTTTAAGAGTTCTGCAGTGATGAATTTGCATCATCTGTATTGAATCACCTAAAATTTTTATGATATCTCGCTTTACTTGATGATATATTTTAGACGCAATTGATTCTTTGACGTGTGATATTCCGATTGAATTCGCAATTGTGGAAATAGTTGGAAAAATTGCTTGCGACATTATGAAAAGTGCCAAATTGCACTTTCATATAAGCGAAATGTGATGCGAAAATTTCAGTAGCCAAAAACCGAAATGTAAACTATTGATTGAATTAACAATTCCCAATCTGTAAAACAAAAGAATTTATAGCATCATTTTAACTCTACAAATATTAAAAGAAAAAAAAATATTCAAACCATACCTTATTACATGGTTTTACTAAAGTCAATTTACAAATTTGTACAATAAAAGCATGTTTTCTTATAATTTGGAATAAAATAACAATTAAATACAACATAACATTGTTTGGGCTAATGATAAAAAATATTTAAACATTTGTTTTAAAATTATTTTAATTCCAGTTTATTATAAAAACAAAAAAATTAACATATCAATCTATTTCTAGTGCGTGCCTTAACATTAATGCCTTTCCGGCCACTTCTTCATTTGCATCATTTGTTACATTTTCTAAGAAAATTGCCAATCTTTCCAAAAAAAGAGGAAACTGTCGAATTTTATCTTTAAATTTTGTTTCCAATTGTTCGAATGCTATCAACGCCTTAATGATCATATTAATTTTAGCGTTATCCAAACAATCGAACAAAACATTAACAGTTGCATCATTCGAAATAATATTTATAACTTGTTCTAGATTCGAATAGTACAAAACAGTTATTATCATATACGCAAAAGATTTCGTTGATTTATATGAAACAATTCGAAATTGTAAATATTCCCAATTAAACAAATTCAACTTTTCTAACTCAGGAATTAGGACCATTTTCTTATCGATGAAATTCGAAACGAAAAAGAATAAACCTTGTGCGAAAGTATCCAAATCTTGGAATGAAAGAGCTTTCGCACAACAAGAAACAAGATCAAAACCATTAATTAAGTTATAAGCTTCTTGTGTTTGATCTTTTAAAATTTGTCCTAAACATAAATAACTATTTGTCCAATAGACACTATAATCATCACATAAAATCTCAAGAATATTAGAAACAAATCCGCTCGTAAAAAATATGGTGTTATCAAAGATGGGATTAACCATTAAATTCTTTGAGTAACTTAATGTGTTATCAACAAACATTCCAAGGTTTTGGCGATTTGACAATATGGATGAATACATATGTATCAGTTGTTGTGAATATGGTGTGGGATATTGTGATAATGAAAGAAGCCCATCAATGACGGGATCGAGAAGTGTAAATGAATGAAAATCAGATAAATTAAGGGCATTAAGAAGTCGTTGAAATTCATTTACATAAAGTTCTACAAATCGGCATTCAATACATGCATAAAATATTTCTTCGCCCTCCTTAAGGAGGTTACTAAAAATTGAAAATATGGTACGTCTTATGAAATTATTATCAATTTGCTGTAAAAACAAAATGAGAATTGGGAAAATTTGTAATTTAAATAATTGACGAGATGCTTCGTGAGATGAAAATATAAAATATTTCATTACAACAAGCGTTTTTTTAACTATTTCTATATTTGGAATATTTACTAAAATATTTAAAAATATTTTAAAACAATAATCGATATTGAATTCGCATGAAGAATCTTCTATGATAGATAAAATCTCATTTAAATGACTTATTACGTCAGATATTGGAAATTGAGGAGATGTAATTAACATTTCAATAGAATGAAGGTGATTTGTCAATACCTCTGATGCAGAAATTCCTAAGTTTATCTCACTGATCAAATGAAATGGATCTTTTTGATTTTTTTCGATCATGAAAGATTGCTGAAAACACAAACGGTCGACATCTGGCCGTTTGAAGTCATGACGAAAATTTAAAACAAATTATTCGAAAAAAAATCATCTTCCAAGTGAAAAGTTAGTTGCCTCAAAATTGAATTTGCCATTAGACTGAAGTAAACCACTTGATTTGATTGGAATATAACTTTTTAAACATACATTGTTTTTGAAAATGTTTTTTTAATTGGCTCTTCGGTTTTTTCGAGGCCATTTTGAGATGCTCTTTCTTCTGTTCAATGTCCTCACATCTCAAGGATATATACCAGATAATTTTACTTTGATTTTAAATGCAGGTGAAATCGAAAACAAGATTTATTTAGATTTCAAAAACAAGACAAAAAGCTTGATCTTTGTAAACGATGTAGCCAAAATTCCAAATTCAGCATTTATTAAATGGGCTTCGCTTGAATTTGTTAACGTTGCTAATTCAATTACATCAATTTGTGATTCAGCGTTTTCAGAATGTTCTTCCTTATCAACCCTTATCATTGGAGAGAGCGTTCAAGTAATTGAAGCTAATGCATTTAGCTATTGTCATTCGTTGACAAATGTAACAATTCCAGATTCAGTTACATCTATTGGAATTTCTTCGTTTTCTCCATGCTTCCGTCTCCAACGTATTAATGTTTCTAAGGGAAATTCAAATTATTCAAATTTTGAAAATGATGGAATTCTTTACAACAAAGATTTAACTTTAATTATTTGCTATCCATCAGGGATTCCAAGCAAGTCATTTAACGTACCATCTTCAATAACTACAATTTGTAATTATTCATTTAACGGTTGCAGAAATTTAACAAATGTTAACATAGGAGAAAATGTTATACAAATCGAACAATATGGATTTTCAGATTGTATTGCCTTAACTACTGTTACTTTTCCTCATGAAGGAAAACTGAAAACAATAAATCGTTATGCATTTGCATATTGTGATTCTTTGAGTTCTATTTCAATTCCAAACACAGTCGAAATGTTAGGATCGGCAGTTTTCTTTTCTTGCGGACAATTAGAAAAAGTATCACTTCCATCTGACATCGAAACAATCAATTCGTTCACATTTACCAACTGCTACAAGCTTAAGGATGTCACTCTTGGTAATAAGATCCAAAGCATTAATCAATATGCATTCTCCAATACAGCTATCACCAATATCACAATTCCGAATTCTACTATCACTATCGGAAAGTATTCATTTATATCTTGCCTCAGCTTAGAAGATGTTGTTATTGGCGAAAATATTGAAAAAATTGAAGAGAGCGCTTTTTCACATTGTTCCAAGCTCAAAAGTGTCACAATTAAATCAGTTAAGTTGTATACCATTGAAAAATCCGCTTTTTCAGTGTGTCCTTCTTTAGCGACCGTTACACTAGACGACCGTTTATCATCAATTGGAGAAACCACTTTTTCCAAGTCTGGATTAAAGAGTATCATAATTCCAAGCTCACTTAAAACCATTCCAACGAAAGCATTTGAGTATTGTACTTCTCTTGAATCTGTTATTCTTAATGATGGTTTAAAGGAGATCAAAGATGAAGCATTTACACATTGTGAGTCATTAATGGAAATTACAATTCCTAAAACAGTTACCTCCATTGGTATTAATCCATTTACATTTTGCAACAGTCTTCAAAAGTTTAATGTTTCGATATCAAATATGCAATATTGCACATATGCTAATGACGGAGTTCTTTATTGGAAAACGTCACTTGGACCGCAAAAGTTAATTAGTTATCCATCAGGATGTCGATCTCCTTCATTTACTACACCTGAATATATGAAAGGATTTTGTTCATATTCATTTTGTAATTGTTCTTATCTCGAATCAATTATTATTGAAGAACATGTTCTCAACTTTGAGAAATATTCAATTTTGCAATGCGAAAACTTAAAATGTATATATTATTATTCACTTTCACCACCAAATTGTTCAATGCGTGATACAATATTCTATGACATAGCTACAAGTACAGTGATGGTAAAGAAAGATTATAATGGAACCGAATTCCCGTCAATGTCAATATCAAAAGGAAAAATAGTTGCAGAATGTCCGCCTGATGAAAAGATCGAGAAGAAGAGCAAAACAGGACTGATAATCGCAATTGTTTTGGGATCGATCGCTCTTTTGGTTATAATCACCATAATCATTATTTGCATTCATAAAAGAAAAGGTGCCAAAGTGGACAAGTTTAATACACTTGACGAGCCATTACTCTCAATACAAAATCAGTGACTTTTTCTATTTGGAAACGATAGCTGGATTTGAATGGGAATTGAGTCCGTTGTAAAGTTTTATTATTCTATAGTTTACTTAAATGAAGAAAATTGTTTTTTAACTTTCTGTATAATTAAAAAATATGTTTTACATCAAATGTTTATTAGTGCCAAGAAATTATATGATTAACTTGTTGATATTCAATGGAAAATTAATTGTTTTGTCTTCTAAGTAAACTTTAGAAAAATGCGTTTCCACTTTTGTGATAAGTTTGTTTTTGTTTTTAAATTTGATTGTATTAAAATGGCAGTTGATTGAATAGGTGGTGTTCCAACCTTTTGGGCAGAACTTTATTCTTTAAAATGGAGTTAATGCAAAAGTTGGAAAAGGTTATTTTTAATATAAATAATGAATCGGCTAAATCGACTTTAGGTTTGTTTGATTATAATTTTCCGTTTTCATTTAATCTAATGATTTCGAGATTTTTATATAATGCATATGCGTCAAGGAAAATAACTGATATCAATATTTGTATCAAGTATTTGTTGGAACTAAAAGCAAGTGCAGAAGAAAAAAACATCAAAAATGCTGATTTTTTTAATTTGTTTGCTCAATATTTACTTGAAGTGCAAACTAATGAATCATATTTTCTTCTTGAAAATATGATTAATCATGGACTTTATGATTCGCAAATTGTTAAAAAGAAAAAAGTATTATATTTTGCTCACTATAAAACAAAAGAAAAAATGCAAAAAATTGAAAGTTATTTTATGAGAATTGGACATTTTAATTATAGTTTTCGTAAAGAATTTTATTCAAATATCGAAGAGCTTTCAAAGAATGATTGGGAAATTCATAAGAAATTAATTAAAGAAGGAGTTAATCCGAATACAATTGCAAAAATAATAAGAAATGATGAAATCGAAAAACTTCAAGAAATATCATCACAAACAAATTTTGATTTCAATCAAACAATTGAACCATCACTTTATGAAAGATGTTCTTTTATTAATAAATTAAATGTTACATTAATTGATTATGCAGCATTTTTTGGATCAGTTAAATGTTTTAAATATTTACTTATGAACAATGCAAATATCGAAAATACAGGTAAATATGCAGTTGCAGGTGGAAATGAAGAAATTATTCATTTATGTGAACAAAATAATTCATCATTCGAAGATGCATATGAAACAGCAATTGAATTTCATCAAAATGATATCTTTAAATATATTTATGATAATAAAATTGTTGAAATTAATGATTTAGAAGAATTAGGAGTTGAATGTCTTTGGGATGATAATTATGAAATCTTATCATTTTTAATAAAAGAAGGAATGGAAATTGGTGATTTTTTTATAAAACATTTGGCATTAGTTGGGAATATTTTTATGTTAAAATATTTTTCAATAAAAAAATTTCCAATTTCGATTTTGGCAGATGCATCATCTTCAGGAAACCATGAATTTGTTAATTATCTTCTTAAATTCAAAGATATTAATATTAATGTATTTGACATAAATTTGTTCAATTTGAAATTTTATTTTATAATATGATGTTTTGAGTATAAATTTGGAATTTTTATAAATTATTTTTTACTGCATTAATACGAGCATCTTATTATGGTTATACTGAAATTGTTAAATTACTTCTTGAACAAAAAGATATTGATATTAATGCTACACTATTTTATATGTTCTTTTTGGTGTTTGATTTACTGTAAAGAAATTTATTTTATTAATTTAATATTTATTTTATCGATTCGAAATGAATATTTATTTAAATAATTTAACTTATTTGAAATTCGTTTAAATTATTTGGCATTTATTTATTTTATTTTTTACTGCACTTATATGCGCATCTAAAAAAGGGCATTATGAAATTGTTAAATTACTTTTGGAACAAAAAGGAATTAATCTAGAAGCAAAAGATATTTAAATGTTATATTTGATATCTATTTTGATGAATTAATATTTGTTTTATTAAGTTTATTTTCATTTAAATAATTTGAAATTTATATCATATGTTTCTAACAGCATTTCTTTGGGCAGCAAGAAGTGGGCATGTTGAGATTGCTGATTTAATATTTAAGCAAAAAAGAAACGATATTAATGAAGCAGGCATCTTGTTTTTTTATTTTATTTTTATATAAATAATTTTTAATTCATTTTATTAATTTGGAGTTTATTTTAATAATTTTGGACTGCACTTATGTTGGCATCTTTAAATGATCATATAGAAATGGTTGAATTTCTTTTAAAACAAAAAGACATTGATATTAATGCCGAAAATATTTCTTTCTTTCTCTTTATATTTATTTTAATAATTTTATTTTTAGTTCAATAACATGATGATAATTGTAATTATTTAGTACAGCACTTATGTATGCAGTTGAAGGAGGTAATATAGAAATAGCTAAATTACTTCTAGAACAAGAAGGAATTAATGTTAATGCTAAAGATATTTATTTGTTATATTTATAATTTGTTTTAATAATTTTTTATTTCAAAATAATATTTGGAAATTATTAGAAATATTTAGAACAATACTTATAATTGTATCAAAAAAAGGATATACAGAAATAGTTAAATTACTTCTTGAACAAAAAGGAATTGATGTTAATTCTAAAAATATTTATATATTTTATATAATATTTGTTTTAAAATTCCGATATCTTAAAACAATATTCGGTAATTATTCAAATTATTTGATACAGCACTTAACTGGGCATCTAAAAAAAGTCAGATAGAAATTGTTAAATTACTTCTTGGTCATGAAGGAATTGATGTTAATGCTAAAAATATTTATTCGTTTTGTTTGGTGTTCTTTTTGATGGTTCAATATTATATGGTGATATTTGGAAATTGTTCAAATTATTTAATACAGCATTAATTTTTGCATCTTATCATGGTCATATAGAAATAGTTAAAATACTTCTTGGTCATGAAGGAATTGATGTTAATGCAAAAAATATTTATTCGTTTTATATGATATTTATTTTAATAATTATGGGTTTAAAAACAGTATTCGGAAATTATTCAAATTATTTGATACAGCACTTAGCTGGGCATCTAAAAATGATCATATAGAAATCGTTAAAATGCTTCTTGAACAAGAAGGAATTGATATTAATGTTAAAGATACTAATTTGTTTTATTTGATATTCCTTTTAATTATTTAATATTTTCATATAAAATTTGGAAATGATTTAAATTATTTGACACAGCATTAATTTCTGCATCTAGAAAAGGTCATATAGAAATCGTTAAAATACTTCTTAAACATAATGGAATTGACATTAATACTAAAAGTATTTATTTGTTTTATATGATATTTATTTTAATAATTTTATATTTCAAAATATGATTTGGAAATTATTTAAATTATTTAATACAGCACTTATATTAGCTTCTTATCATGGCCATATAGAAATAGTTAAAATACTTCTTGAACAAAATGGAATTGACATTAATACTAAAAGTATTTATTAATGTTATATGATATTTATTTTGATAATTTTATATTTCAAATTAATATTTGGTATTTATTTAAATTATTTAAAACAGCACTGATGTGTGCATCTGATAAAGGTCATACAGAAATTGTTAAATTATTAGAACAAAAATGAATGAGTGAAGCTAATGCTAAAATTATTTAGAAAGCCCTCAAAGCTTTTTATTCTAATTGAAGAAGAAATTCCGATTCAATTTACTTTTTTCATATGAATTTTTATAAAAATAAATTTTTAATCTTTTAACTTTTTTTCAAATTTTTTTTTTCCTTTATTCACAAAATATTTTGTTTTAAAGTATTATATCTTTAGAAGTAAATTAATGAATACAAAAACATATTTTATATAAAACATGAAACATAACAAACATTTTATGAACTCTCGAAAATTGTTGTCATTGGTGTCAATGAGTTTCTTTCTTTTCTCTTTTTCACTTTCGGCAGTAAATTTGCCGCCGATTTCTGTCGACTTGAGATTCGCGGTCTTGGCGCCAATTTTCGTTGCGTATTTTTCTTTGACAACGATTCGGTGCTACTGCAAACTTTCAAAGAGCCCACAGAAGAACTTCTGATGCGTAATCTTGGCAACGCGTTATTCCCGCCAGATTCCGAATCTTTATCATCTGTATCAAGAAAAGGTGAAACAATTCCATGCTCGGAGCGTGTCGAAGTACGCGCTGTCGCTTCGGAGATCTCTTGCATGGAAATAGTGTTTATTGGTGGAAGTAAAATTTTGACTTGCGATTTCTTCCTTTTCGGACATTTGTCGGCGACTTTAAGCCATGGGTGGTTAAGAATCGCGTCAATGGTGATCCGGTCTTGTGGATTGACTTTCATCATAGATGTTATCAAATCTTTACATTGTGCAGAAACATAAGGTGGAACTGTATACGACCCTTTAAGGATCTGACGAAGCATGGTGGAGGTGTTGGATATGTTCCATGGATGTTCACCGGTTACCATTGCATATAAAATTACGCCAAGACTCCAAATATCGCTCTTAGGGCCATCATATTGGATACGGCAAAGACACTCGGGTGAGCAATAACACGGCGATCCACAAAATGTTTCCATCATTTGATGTTCGGATATAAATCCACATAACCCAAAATCGGATACTTTTATTTGTGGAAACTTAGTTATGAGAATGTTCTCAGGTTTGAGATCTCGATGTGCAACACCGGCTGAATGACAATATGCAATTGCTGATACAATTTGTTGAAAGATTAAAGCCGCTACTGGCTCACTTAATTTGTCGTGGTCAACAATATAATCGAAGAGTTCTCCTCCTTGACAATAATCCATTACTAAGTAAAAGTTATTTTCATCCCAAAAGAAATCATATAAAGCTACTAAATTATCATGCCTGAGATATGCCATTGTATTGACTTCTCGTTGGAAGCGCTCTTGGTCTCCTTTATCAGTTAGGTTTGGTTTAGCAAAAATTTTTATTGCGTATTGTTGATTATTCTTTGTATTAGTGGCTTTACAAACATGTGAAAATGCACCATGCCCAAGCTCCTCGCCAATCTCATATGAGTTGACTTTGCTTGGCCACGTATTTGTAAGATTTTGGTGAGCTTTGGGAATGGTCATTTCTGAACTGGGAAATTGGAGGTTTACAGTTATTCAGCGGCCGTTTGCATTGAATTTCAGACCATATGACCGTTTATTGTTTTCTGTTGAACTGCAGTTCCTTTTGATAGTGAATGATTATTTTTTGAATGAAAAAACGTTTGTTTCGATTGAATTGGTTTGAATGAATTCTATCACATTTACATTCATTTCACATGATTTCGTGAACAATAGCACTTTTTGTCTCACAAAAATTGAAAATTTCGTTGAAAAAATTGAGATATAAAAGTGACTCTTTGATCTCAGTATTCAAAAGTTAAAATAATTTTTTTCCTTTATAAACAATTTTTTATGTCTGTTTGTGAGAAGTTTTGTGTCACACAATCTGGGTACACAAATTCCCGATTGCTCTTTTAATTATTAAATATTAAAGGTCAACATTTGCCAATTAAATCATAGAAGTAAAGAACCAGGTGAAGATCCTGATTCTATCTCTAAATACCACTGTAATGACAAATAATAGCTAAAAAGGTGATATATTTGGAAACTTAAATGTTTCAAAAGTAAAAGCAATTAATGAATGTGATCCAAATGTTTACCCTGTATTGATTGCAGCCAGTTGTGTACATGTTGGGGTATTGATAATAGTTACTGTCGTGATTAATTATTTGTGTGGTAAAGAAAATAAAGAAATAAAGTAGCAATGGATAATGGTATTAATAGTAAAGTCATAACATGTGTTTTTTATTTTAATAAATATATAATAAATAAGATATAAATGATATAAGTTTGAACCAAATTTTGACTTACAGAGGTTTATATGGAATAATTAAAAGATTTGGATTCGTTGAAAGTTGAATCAATCAATTTGATGATATACTTTCAATGTTTCAATGCATTTATAATAGTATAAAGCTAATTTCTAAGTATTTTAATGTCACAAAGTTTTTTGTCTCAGAATTGATTTTGTTAATGTTATAACATTGAATTTGGCAAAAAGCGATTATTATGCTTATTCGAGATAATTGAAATTGTTTACGGTTGAACTCAATGAAATAATTAATTCATTAAACCTAACATTTTATTGATTTTTAATCTAAATTTTTATTTCATTTTTGAAAATGTTTCTCACCTTTATTGTTCCGATTTTTTCAAGATTTCAACTTATTGTTTACGGTGAAAATTCAAGTTGTCCTCTTTTAAATAGGAAAGAAAGTACTGAATTTTTTTTAAGGTTATATGGAAGAGAGTATTTTACGAATTTAAGAGCTAATTTATACGAAAAACTAAGTGTAATGTCGAAATTAATTAAACTAAATGAAACTTTTGTTTCAGATGATTTTTCTACAGTATCAAATTTCAGCAAATTAATAAAGAGTGATGCGGTTTATATTTGTGCTAATCAAATTGATAATTATGAAGGCGAAATATTCGATTTTCGTTCTGTTTCGAATCAACCAAAAATATATTTATCATCTTTATATGAAGAAATAAGAATTGCAAGTGGTGATTATTCAAAACTAATTCCATCTTTCTTTTTTGAAGGAAGGTTTAATTTTTATGGAAAATATATATTTGATCGAGTATATTTGATAAACTTATTTTTTAGTCCATCCGATCTTAGCGGAAAAAATATTAAAGCAAACCATGTTTTTTCTGATGCCCCCGAACAATTAAAAAACATTGTAGCACCAAAAAAAACATTAATTACAAAAAAACTAAAAAAAATCATTATACATAAAAATTCGATTGATGTTTATGATTCAAGAAGAGAATTCAAAAAATTAACAAATATTAATAGTATAATGGTAAGCCCATACTTTTTCTCTTATAATATTTCTATTGAACTTGCTGATAATGATACAATGATTCGATCACTTAATTTATTCTTTGAATATCCTCCATATGGATTTCTCACTAACCTTCATGCTGATGGTAGTTTATTAAAACTTATGGATATTTATTCATTCGATGATATGATAGATATAGAGAATACAAAAATAGGTTTTATTTTTGAAGGTAATTGGAATGGTTTTGAAGATTTTAAATTGAAAATAAAAGCTACTAGTAAAAGTAAAGATAGAATTGATACATCAGGAATTCCAAGATTTATAAATTATGAAGTTAAACAAAATAATATTTGACTTTATAATATTTGAAGTGGGATTATAAACAAGGTTCAGTCGATATAAATGAAAATCATTCTATGATTTTTTTGGTAATCGCGAAAAAAAGGAAGACTTCCTTGAATTTACTCTCAACTTGAGTAAAATAATTAATACCATTTTGTTTTTAAATACCCTTCTTTATTTATGGTAATATTCATTAATGAAAAAAAGAATTTCATGTAATTCAAGGAGTAATATCGTAACTAATGGATGAGTAATTGGATCACGCCATTGAGATGATATAAAACTTGGTAATGAAATGTAACTATCAGATATATTTCCAAAAAGCTTACAGAAAAGATGGAATGAATTGGCTATTGAAAATGGAGGATTTGATATTATGACTGATGACGATGGATCAAATTGTAAATATTTGTTCCAACATAATTGAGGCTTCAAAAATAATAAATAATGAGTTCATCAAATGTAGACCATTTGTCACCATAATTTTGATTATATTATGAATTTTTCTGACGCCTTTTGAAAACAGAAAAATTTTGATATCAATTTTCAATGGTTTATCTCTCTTTTGAATATTTCCCAGCATTAACATTTCACAATGTCTGAAGTCAGAAGAGGACTGACACTTCCAGAATCTACTCAGGAATTAGCGCAAAAGATGTTGAACTTTTTTGATGATGGTTCTTCAAACATAATTCTTTCACCTTACTCAACTTTTGTATCACTTATCATGACATCTTCTTTTTTTGAAAACGCTTCAAAAATTCAAATTCTTGAATCTTTAGGAATAGACACTGAAATTGGCACAAGAGATCTATTAATTTCACTTCAAAATATGATTCAAACCATTGAAAAAGAAGATGAAAGCACTTCTATCATAGGCGTGAACTCCATTTGGCCAAACGAAAATCTAGTCAGAGATATGAGTATATTCGAAGCTTTAATTGAAGTTCTAGGTTCCAAAATTACACCAGTCATATTTCCTCAACCTGGTCTTGACCAAATTAACCAAAATATTTCTGAATTAACGCATGGTCTTATTAAAGGTCTTGTAACTCCTGATGCTGTTAATCCTTCAACATATATAATCATCACAAGCGCCATATATTTTCGCTCTAAATGGCGTTTAAGTTTTGATCCGGAAAACACATTTACCAGATCTTTTGAGTTATTTGATAATTCAATTAAACATACTGATTTCATGAAAGAAAATGGGTATCTTCCTTATGCAGAAGATTCCGAAGCACAAGTTCTTTCTATTCCTTATGTTGATGATAATTCATTGATTATATTTTTACCAAAGAGAAATGATATCGAATCATTTAAAAGACTAAGAACCAATTTTCATGAATATATTAACAAACTTGAATTATCAGATATAAAAATATTTTATACAATACCAAAGTTTACTCATAAATGGGGTTCAACTTCACTTGTCGAAATGCTTAAATCAATTGGAATTATTGATATCTTCGAACAATCAGAAAATTCATATATTGTAACAGATATATTACACAAAACATTTATTGAAGTAAATGAAGAAGGTACTGAAGCATCGGCTGCAACTGCAGTTATTTTGGAAGAAGAAGATTTAGATGAAGTTGATGACTTAGGATTTGATTTCGAAACAATTGAGTTTAATGCTGATCATCCATTCATTTATTTAATAAGAAACAAAAATGGATCAGTCATATTCGCCGGAACATATATTGCTCCTGATGAATAAACATCAAAGTTTAAATTAGAATTTTGTAAAATGAGAAAAGTTATACTGAATTAGAATGTATTAAAATATTAATGTTTGTGTTTGTATTTCATGGGGATGTTTTAATGGTGAATTATTTGAAGCTATTTTTGGTTATTTTGTTTAATAATATGTATAACTAATTCATATGGATTCATTTAAAAATTCAATATGTTGTTTTTCGAAAAAAACTTTTGATAGATTAATTCGAGTAAAATCTTATTGATCTTTTCTCTTCTTTAAATTAAATGTTCTAAAAACGTTTATGACAACCCCACAGACTTTATCCTTTCCGATATCAAAACATATGAAAGAAATGATTTCTTGTTATAATTATCAAATGTTTTAATAAAGTATATAATTTTACTAAATCTTCGACAGTTTTTTTACAACACAAAGTTTCGGGTTGTGGAAACGGCCAATAAACCAAAATAAAATATTTGTTTTTTGCACATCATTGATCTCTATTAATTGTGGTGGTTTGTGTTGTCATTTTAGATACCAAAATAATAAAACAATATTCGAAATTAGTAGTTGAAGATCTTTTTAATATTTGTATGCTTTACTTTTTACATTATTCAACAAAAAGAAAGAAATTGCATGCAATTCAAATTTCGACTGAAAAAACGACATGTGACGTTAAAAAGGAAACATGTTTCGAGGGCTTAGCAAAATTTTCCCAAGAAATTCATCAACATCAAAAAATGATAATATTTCAAGTTCACAGAAAGATCTATTAAATATTTTTTCATATCATTTAAAAATTTATGAATCTTTAGAAACTGATGAAGAAAAATTGCAACTTCTTGAAAAGATCATATGTCACTTTCAAACAACATTTGAGCCCCTCGATTTTGACAGTATGCAAACAAAAGAAATTAAAAAAGAAATTGAACAATACTGTTTATTATGCAATCAAGAGGGATTTCTTATTCTAGGAAATCAAGAAATAAGGGAGAAAATGTTTAATTCTTTAATAATGATTTTTCACATTTTTTCAGGAAATTCAAATTTTGATTTTTTTAGTTTATTCACCAGAATTTTACAATCACCTAAAGAAATCATTCACAGTTCATTCTCAGTTATTTCCCTATTTTTTAAATCCCAAATTTTCCATTCTAAATTTTTAAAAGAAGATGGATTTTCAATTATTTATGAAACATTTTTCGATCATTTTGTTTCCAATGAAACACAAGAATTTTTTATAGAATTATTATTTGATTCAACTTTAAAAAATTATCACAATTTTATTCCTCCTGATAATCATTTAAAACTTTTTGTTGAATCACTGCAAAAGCCATCATCAAATATTGATACAGAATGTAAATTAAAGCCCTTATTTATTTCTAGATATTTATCCTCTTTTTCCATTGCTGATCAAACAATTTTTGAGCGATTTGATTCAATCGACGGTTTTTTCAGTTTAGCCAATTTTCTCATAAAGTATTCAAATCCAATTATTTCTGAATGTTATGAAATTCTTTTATGTGAAAGTAAAGCATCAATTCCAGTTGTTAAATCTTTTTATTATATGTATTCGATTTCAAATGCAGAAATTCGAACTAAAATTCTTTCACTTATTTCCTTATCTTTAAATGGACAATTTGAATTTGATAACATAAACAATAGTTATCCAATAAATTTATGGATATTACCACCACCTGAATTAAATCGCGAAGGCTTAATCGTTTTAGTCGTATTACTTAAAGAACTATCAGATAATAATAAAATTTCGATTGAAACTACATTAAGATCGATATTAAATTTGATTATGCCGCCTGAAAATGAAATTATTCCAATTGATCATTTTTTAGAACTTATTGAGTCATCAATTTCAGAAGGAAAATTATCCAAAGTAAAACTTTTAAATGAGAAATTTCTTGAAGATTTTGTTTTAATACCAAAAGTTGAAGATGTTTCAATATATTTTAAGAAACATGTAATTTTTGGATCATTAATTTCTCAAATATATTCATTGGATAACGCAGAAGATTATCGATTTCCAATTGTACAAAAATTTATCGAAGTTTCAAATCACTTAGAAAAATTGAATGATTTATTCGAGTTTTTGAGTGATTTATTTTCATTTGAATTTTCAGCGCAAATTGTTTCATTACTTTTACATTATATTTCAAATCCTTCTTTTATAAAGTTATTAACAAATGAATTACCAAAACATAAAAAAGGATTTAAATATTTTATTCAATCAAATGGTTTTTTAATACTTGATGAATATGTTAAAACAAATTCTTTTGATAACAATAAATTGTTAAAATTACTTTCGTCATTAAGTAATTTTGGACCACATTCTGAAATTGATAATTGGATTATATCACAACCAAAAGAATCACTTTTATTTAAATGTGATAAAGATTTAATTTGTAATGCAATTTACTCATTTAAAGAAAATGAAAACTTATTACATATTCCTTCTTTGTTATATTTTTTAAATGATTTTGATTCGAGTTTACAAATTAATCTATATAACGCCGGGAAATTTGCAATACCATTGTATAAAAAGTTTGGCGTTTCTTTAATTAAAATTCCACATTATGATTTAATTATTAATCGATTTATTGATTTGAAATATATTAATGAAATTTATAATTTTGAAGAACAATTTTCTTCGTTTTTTATTTCTGAGAATTTTCCTATTTATGAGTTTATACCAAATGATGAAATTTCATCAAGTTTTATTGTACAATTTCATTCAAACATTTCATTTTTCGTTAATGTTCCAAAATTTTCAACTGAAAACATATTAATTCTTTATAATAATTGTTTTACAATAAATGTTAATGATAATAATTTAATTGTATCATCAGAAAAAGAACAAATTTCATATAAAATTAATCAAAATTATTGGTATCATTTGTTTTTACATTTCCATACTAAAAAACTCGAAATATATTTTAATAATCAAATAAAACAAATTGAATTAGAATCAATGAATTATAATGATTTTAATTTTGGTGACATACATAATAAAACACATTTTTTAATATCGAAACTTATTTTAGTTTCAAACAATTTTAATAATTATAATAATGATGAAATATTTAATATGAAACCTACAAAAATTATTTATGATTTAAAACCAATTGATCCAAAAATTAAAGGATCAATTTATAATGTAAATTATTGCGGAATTTTAACATATTTTTCAACTTTTATACAAATAGAACCAATGTTTCAATTTTTAGAACATGCAAAGAAAAATATTGCGGAAATTATATTAGCGTTATATAAAATAGAAGATAATACTAAATTAAATACTAAACATTTTTGGGAACGATTATTATTATCTATTAAACGTAATAAAGATTCGATTCAAGAATTATTACCAAATTTAATATTTACAATTCCAATTTCAATTTATGATCATCAAAAATCTTCTTTGTTCATTAAAAACTTATTAAAAGATATCGAAATATATTTTATATTTCCGAAAGAAGTAATTATTAATTTATTAAAAATGATCGAAAGTTATATGAAAAATATTTTAGATTTTTCGACTATTAATGAAATGAAATTAATAAAATTCTTAATAAATGTTATGAGAACTGGAATTAATGAATCGATTTCATTAATTTTTATAGATATAATTAAACATTTAATTTCTATAAATCCAACGAAAGAAAAATTAAAATATTTATTAAACATTTCGATATTTTCTTGTGATTGGAATAATAATATAATAAATATTTCGACGTTTTGGGAAAAAGCTTTATCTAACACAAAAGTTAATTATATTTTACTTGACTTATTTATTAATGTGACTAAAACTATTAACATCGAATTATATACATATACAGATCTTTTAGGTTTTATGTTATTATTTGATGATGAAAGATCATTATTATTTGCGGATTTAATTTGTTATTATTCATATCATAATCCTAAATATTTATATGAATCCAAAAGAAGTTGTACAGCATTTTCAAGACAATGTGAATCAATTAATTGTTGGATTATAGCGTTTTCAATTTTATCTGGTAAATTATCTAATGATATATTTCCTACGCAATTAATTATATCGAGAACAGTATTCTTACCAGTAATAATTGAAATGTTATCAGCTTTATCTTATAAAGTAATATTTTCAACTTATTTAAAACATAAAATCTCAAGTGGAAAATTGATTAAACAAGTTTTAGATGTAATTTTGACAATATCTAAAACACAATTTTCATTATTTTTACAATCGAATTGTATAAATCCTTTAATGATTTTATCAAATTTAGGAATTGTTCAAATTAATGATGACTTTTCACCTATAAATTTAACGAAAGATGAAATTAAAAAAGCTTTTAGTTTATGTAATAAAATTTCACCTTATTATGATATTATACAAGAAAATGAACAATTAAATAATGCAAAAACTTTAAAGAAGTTTTTTAATGAGTATTTACCAATTGATATTAGTGATCCAAACATTAGGAAAAAAATTCCATTTTCTTCAATAATATCAATTTTTTCATCGATTTTGTTTTCAACTGAACCATCAGACTTTTCGACATTATTAATCGATTATATTAATGGACATAATTTAATGAATTCGAAATATTTACATTTCTTTGGACAAGAATTAATTTTTTCTGTTTTAATAAAATTAGCTAATACACAATATTCGATTGATTTATATCATAAACCTTCCATGAATATCATATCGAAATGTAATCATTTAGGTTTATTTAATGATAAATATATTAATTTCTTATCATTAATTTTGAATTTGTTAAAAACATTACAAATTAATGAACAATTTGAAACATTTTTAAATGATCAAAATATGATGACAATTTATAGAGATATATTACTTGGCTCATTTATATATACTTTAAATGAAGAATTAATTGATTTGTTTCAATTATTTGTTTCATTTAAAAATTTAGTTTTTTATCCTCCGATATTTTCTAATATTGAATTTTCATTGTTTTGGCTTCATTTTACTCGGAAATGTGATATAGATTCGCCTGATATAATATTAACAATGAAACTTTTCATGTCAATTTTTGATTTAAAGAATAATCAATATAAAGCTGAAGAAGTAGAAAACTTATGGATAAATTATAAACGAAAATATAAAAATTCGGATACAATTGATTCTAATTTAAAAGAAAAAAGAACAAAAAATTTAATACATTATATACAACAAAAATTTATATCAACATCAAAACATTTTTTAATATTTTCTATTTATCGAATTTCGAATTATTATATTCAAAGTCAATCACAATACTTTGGAATCAATAAAAGAAACTTAAAATATGAACATAATTTATATAAATTCCAACAAATTTCATTTAAAAATAAACATCAAAAAGATTTTCCACATAATTCTTATCATATTTCATTTATTAAATTACCATTATATCAAACAAAAGTAATAATTCCTTCACCATTTAAAGTTAAAACACCTGAATTCGACACAAAAATTAATCCGAAATTTTTCTCGATGAATAATTCCATAAAGAATTCACGAATATTACAAATATCTAAACAAGGAATCTTTAAATCATCACCAGAATGGTGTTATTTCCATGACACGCCACAATTTTCATCTCCATTTGAATATTCTCAAATAATACCACAAACTCCATCACAATTAATATCATTATTTTCGAAAATATTTCATAAAAAATTAGGGAAAATTTTGAACATATTTAATTCATCATTTTTTTATTCAACTCATACAACTAAAAGTACATTATTTATCACTGAAAAATCGATTTCTATTATCCTTTTATCGAAATATTCTAATAATGAATTAATATTAATTGAACAACCTGAATGGTCAATATCATTTTTACCTATTTCTGAATCAATTACTATTGGTGAATGGAAAAACGCATCAATATTTTGTGGACATTTTGTTTTAACTATTTATTTCCATGATTTAATACTAATTCAACCACATTTATATTTACATCAAAATATTTCATTATCAATTGAATCAATATTTTCACCAAATTTAATAATAATATTCGATACAATTTCTGATTATATAAATGCAGAAAAAGTTTTACATAAGTTATGGGACAAAAGTTATTCAAAAACATTATCATCATATCCATATTTATTTAATATATCAAATTTACAAACAGCTTTTGATATGTGGGATTCCGGCGTAATAACAAATTTCGATTATCTTTTGATGTTAAATTTTTTCGGAGGTCGTTCGTTAACAGATTTAACACAATATCCAATTTTCCCATGGATAATATCGCCGAACTTAGAACTAAAACGTGATTTATCATTACCAATCGGACAATTATTTAAAGAGAAATCGGATTATTATGATGAAATATATGAATCGACAGAAGAACCAAAATATTATTATGGATTTCATTATTCACTTCCTGGAATTATATTTTGGTTTATGATTAGATTGCAACCATTCACATTTTTATCATGGGATTTAAATAATGGTTGGGATAGTTCTAAAAGATTATTTGTATCGATTGAAGATGCTTATGATTCAGCTACAAAAAATAATACATCTGATTTAAAGGAATTAATTCCAGAGTTATATATATTTCCCGAAATTTTCAAAAATGTTTCGAATTTAAAGTTCCCAAATAACTTTAAAGAAAACGTTGAATTACCAATTTGGTCAAATGATTCACCACGTTTTTATGTGGACGTGATGATAAAATATTTACAATCGACCGAAAATATCGAAGAATGGATCGATTTGATATTCGGATATAAGGAATTAGGTGATGCTGCTTTGGAATATAAAAATGTATTTCATCCAGTTTGTTATCAATATTCAACTCAAGAAAGTTTAGGTATGGATAGTGATGCTTTCAAAGCGCAAGTAATTCATTTCGGCCAATGCCCAATTCAGCTTTTTACTAAGCCACATGCAAAAAGATCAAAACAATTTATTCAACCTCCCAAAAAAATTGAGATATCGGTCCAACAAGAATCTTTAATTCACGGGGAAAATAGTGATGGAAATGTGGCAAAATGTGATTTAGGTGTTTATTTAATGCCGAAATTAAGCGCTCCAATTCCTCCAAAATACGATCATTTCGCGACGGTTAATTCAGAGAGTGAAACGTTTTCCATTCAAAAAGTTTCACTAACGGGTTTTTCTGAGTTGTTCGTCGATGTGGATTCGAAATATTCAAGAGTTACTGATATATCTGTTTGTAGCACAGGCATGTTTATGGCAATAAGTTTCGAAACAGGAATGGCTTCGGTTTATAGAATAATATATAAGAATGGAGATCCTTGTGGAATTGAATTAACAAATTCATTTTATGGAAGTACAAAATGTAACTTTACTGTTGTATTTGCATTTGATTTTGTTTGCGCAAGTTTGTTTGAAAATAATTTAGTAATATGGAATTACGCGACACAATTGTTACACCATAACATAAACCTTGGATTTAATCCAAAGGGTATTTTTTGTGATGATTTTTCTGGGGTTATAACAATATTTAATGATCAAGAAATAGTTCAATATTCAATTAATGGTGAAAAGATCAGAGAATTTCAAACAGACTACAGCATTGAAAAGGCTGGATTGCTACCTGTAACAAATTCTTTTGATGGTCGTTTTATCGTAATAGCAGATATTCGTGGCGATTTATCCTTTTATTCAATCGACCCTACAAGTTATGATCCAATTTTAATTTGCACAAAGCCCATCTATATTCCAGGGATTTTATCTCTTTTTATTAATCCGAGCACTTTTGAGGTTATCACATCTGACACTTTTCAAAAGGTGTTCGTTTCAAGATTTTCCAACGCTGAAGATTTTGAAGAGGAAGTCTGTCAACTTGACGAATAAAATTTTGATTGTATTGTTTTTGAGCGTCTTTCTTTCACTTTTTGAGTTCATCACCATAAAATCTTTGCACAAAATTGAGACCGAGCAATTTGACAGCCACACATTGTTTTGAAGTACGTTCCCATACAAAAAGTTTTCTCGACAAAAAAGAAATCAAATGTTTACACAGAACTAATTGGTTGTTGATTTTGGGTCCAGAAACATCGGTTAAGTCCTCAATTGAAAAAGTACAATTGGCGGGATTTGTTGGACCTTTTGGATTTCTTGTGATTGTTTTTGGATGTTTGCTTGGTTGATCTTGCTTTGTAGCTGTGATATAAGTTGTGATTTTCGTTCAGCTTGAAGTCGGGTGACATATAAGTCATCGAATCGATTTAATTGATATTTGATACAGTCAGGAGGGAACCTTCCTTCAACAGATAGCGCTGTAAGTGTGGATTTCGTGAGTTCTTTAAGATCGGCATTGATTAAACATTCACCAACTTTGGTGGAATGTTTTAATATTCCGATTCTTTCAAGGAGAAATGCAACTAAATATAACCTCCTTAAGATTGGTTTGGACTTTTCTTCATCGGGCGATAAGAATACGGCGATATCGCGGATGTTTAAAGATTGTGTTCCGAAATAAACAAATATTCCAAGGAAATTGATAGCCAAGGTACCGATGGCTGGAGACTCTGGAAGGTAGAAAAGCTTGTCTAGATCTTCTGTAAGGGCTTTGATCTCTATGTCTCTAGAGATAGATGGAAGTAAATTTGAAAGGGTTGAAAGACCTTTCCATTGGTATGCATGAGGTCCTGCTTTGATGCAGATACCACATGCAACGAGTACATTGAGTAAGTCGTATAGACGACGTTTTTCAACACCTGAATCTATTGATAGTTGGTTGATTTGGATGATAAAATCTATCTTGTTTTCATACTGCTTGAGGAAGTTAATTATGAACTCTGAAAAGCCATTTTTCTTTTTTGGGTTATTGTTCGATTTCTTCATTGTGGAAAATGACAGGTATTCTTTTGAAAGCATAGAAATTCAATTGTTAAAAGCTGCAATACCACGAAGGTTTTCGAAATCACAAATTTAATATCATTAAATATATAGTATAGATATCAAGAAATTAAAATATTTAGATGAAAGACATATGGTTTACTGAGAAAAAAATGTTTGAATTTGATGCTTTTCTTATCGTTTAGTAAGGGGCTTAAGAGAAATTTAGTATTGAAAAATTGAATTGATTTCGGACAAATAAAATCAAATACGGCCGTGTCGATTCAATTTTTTTTGAATGAAATTCAATGCATTGAATTACGCGACCACTGAAAATGGGTTTTATGGACCTGATCATTCCGTCCAAACGCACGATAAAAATAAAATAAGACAACAAAAATGAATAAAACAGTGTCTCACGAATAAAATCATTCCTGTCTGATTCTTCTCTATTGAAGAATAATCTACAAAAATTGTGATTTATGTGTTCCAGAATGTCAATAGTTTACGAAAATGATTGATAAACGATAATGAATAACCGTTTTTTTAAACTCGGAATATTTTTCGGTAAAATTATTCCAAATCAAATTTAATATATCTATATATTTTCTTATGAATAATAAATATAATATAATGAATATTTAAACAAATATCGTAAAATACATAAGATATTTCAATTTTATTTATCGAATAAGTGATCTGACAGGCAAATTAATTAAGTCAAATAAAGCGGTTGTAATAGTCGTGAAGAGAAAAAATTATTTTAAATAAACTTAACAAAAAAACCGAATTTTTCAATGATATCTGCGTTCTATATAATTCATCTTTCCAGAAAGTAAAAATAAATATTGTAATGTCAAATGTGTTAATAATTTTTACATAATTAAACTTTCTTTCAAGAATAACACATGTCTTGGTTGGTAATAATCAAAAAAAACGGATGTTCAAAAATTAATAATTTAACATTAGAAAAAATATATTTAGAATGTTTCTTAAAATTAACTTTTCTTGTTTGCGTTATTGAGAAGCTAAGTAGTAATTCTGTTTTAATATTAAATTGCAGTATTCTTATTTTATATAAAAAAATTAATTGAATTGAATTTTAACCGTGTGTATAGAAAATTAAATGCAGTCAGAAACAAAAAACTTGAAATTCTTTTGACATTTTGTCATTTCTTAGAAAAAAATTATTTGATTTTGATATAGAATTAATTATTAGAATGAAATTTCGTAGAAGGATTGTTGAATCCATCCTGAATTGAGTTTATAGGTACATATTAATAACATACCGGCCTAATGTTTCAGTTTATTCTGTTTGTGTACTTATTTCGTTATAAAATGGTTGTATTTGGGATTTTATTATTACTTTGGTTATTATTAATTCATGCTTATTTATTATGCTAATATTAATATTTTTATTGTTCCTATCGTTTGATAGCAAATGAATAATTATAATATAATTTTAAAAATGAATTCATCACGAAGTAATTTAACTATTTCTGTTAACCTTTTTCAGATGTATACACAAGTGCTGTTATAAATAATGATTTAAATCATTTTTAAATATTATTTTTAAATCTAAAAATTAATTAACAAATAATCAAATAAAACGAATAAATACCTCTAGCATTTACAGTGATTCCTTCTTGTTCAAGTAATTGTTTTACTTCACTAATAAAGCACGCTTGGGAAAAATTTTTGTTTTTCTTGAATATTTTGTTTTTTTAAGTTTGTACGTTAAGAATGCAGATGAACCCAATTTATTATTCTATTGGGAGACCAAAAACCGAAAATAGTACATATAAAAACAAAAAATACATAAGAGACCCTGGAATTAATTGGTCAATTATAAAAGATGTTGATCCTATAATGTTATCTGAAACAAAAGATTTCAATTTAATGGAAAAAATAGCCAATTCTTTTGTGTCTTCCATTATGAATGAAGGAGATAGATCATATTTGTCTGATCCATTGGCATTTAAATTTGTTATGATTCTTCAAATTATTATCCAATACATGTATGATTGTCAAAAACAACTCAAAACAAAATTAACTGAATCTGAGGATGAATGTCTTATATACAAAGAAAAAATAAATCTTCTTCAGAGGTCCGAAAATAGAAAAGATATATTGTTAAAAGAAGCATATACAGATTATGATAAATGTCCATTATGTCGTAAAAAATTCAAGTCACTTAACTTATTAGACAAACACATCGAGAAGCAACATTCAACACATTTTTATGCATGGAAATCCATTCGTGTAAATGCATCAATTGATCCTAAATCCAGAATCAAAGAATTAGAAGAAGAAATTTCTACAATCAGAACAACAATGAATGAACAAACCAAAAAGTTTAATGAATCATTAATTAATTTCAATAATAGACTTGAAGCTAAAAAAAGAGATAACAAACAGAAGAAACAAGTTCAAAAGCCAATTATAGAATATTTCGAATTTCATCCAAAACAATCAAAACAAGAAAATGAAATCAAACCTAATACTACTATTAATCCTTTTAAGCAACATGTGCTACACATCGATGCTGATCCAAGTTCTGACTTCGATTCTTCAGATTTAGATGTTGATGAACATATGAGACGAATCGAAAAAAAGTCTAAAAAAGAAGTAAATAGAATTCATAATGGCTTTGGAAGCAATTACGTAACTCCAAAACAAGCTGAAAATATGCTAAAATTAAATAATGTAAATTATAAAAGAGTACATGCTTCCGCAAAAGAGCAAATCGAAAAAGAATTTCCAATGGCTCAGAGCAAACAAAAACGAAAGAAACCTTCTTCACATAGCTAATGTTTTAATAAACTATGATAGAAATGTATCAAAATAAAAAAGTTTAAAATTATGAGCAAAAATAAGAAAACAAAAGAATAAGAGAATTTACTAATAATAATACAAAAAATAGGCTGTGTTATTTTTGGACATCTTTGGTATTAGAATAAAAAAATTTGTTAGAAAGCGGACTTGATGTAAAATGATTTGATGATTTGTAGGTTGGTTTAGATTTTGATCTTTGTGACTGCAAGTTAATATTCTTAGATTTTGAAATATTTTTATTTTTCTTCCTTTCTTTGTACTCATTCAAGTGTCCTTCGTCAAAGTTTCCTCTTCCACGTGCTGTGTCATATTCAACTCCAGCAGGAAGAGTTTTCTGTGATGACATTTTCCAAAATTTGTCTTTGATGTAAACTAAAAAGTGCCAGTATTTAAATTTCTAAAGTTTACGTTTTATCACAAAAATTTGGACATGTTACGTGAAACGAACCTTCTTTTTATATGTCACATTTCCCATCTTTACAGCCATCAACAAAAGTCTTAACAGGTTCATCTTTTTTTCCGTTGACTTCAAGCACTTGATATTGTCTTGACCCATTTCTGTAAACTGTCAAACCTTTACATCCATTCTTCCAACCTTCTATGAATCCCTCTTTAACCATCTCTTCTGTTGCGTCGTTCTTAAAGTTGATTGTTTTAGAAATTGCGTTACAACAATATTTCTGCATCGTGCTTTGTATCTTAATATGATCTTTCGGTTCAATATCCAATGAAGTTACAAACACTTTTCGAATCTCTTCTGGCACAGAACTTGCGTTTTTCAATGTTCCTGTTTCCAATACTTTTTCCATTACTTCATCAGAATAACATCCGCATTCCTTTAACGCTTTCTTCAAATGCTTATTCACGAATGGCTTCATCTTTCCTGCGAGACAACTTCCTCTTCTATAAGCCAAAGCGAAATATGGTTCAACACCTGATGATACATCCATTAACATAGCAGTTGATCCTGTTGGCGCAATATTTGTTAGCGATGCGTTTCTCATTGTTTTATATTTCTCTTTCCAAACACTTTTTTCGAAGTTTGGAAAGTTTCCTTTTTCTTCACCAATCTTCACCGATTCATCAATAGCTGTTTCTTGTATTATTTTCATCACCTCCGATGCTGTTTCCATTCCTTCATCGGAATTATACGGTAACTTCATCAGAAACAGCATGTCAGCAAGCCCCATAATTCCGAGGCCGATACGGCGGTTATTCTTGAACATTTCGTTTACGCGTTCAACAGGAAACTGGGTAAGGTCAACGACATTGTCAAGCATACGGACGGCAATACGAGTTACTTCGGCAAGTCTTTCTTTTTTAAGTGTTCCATTCGAATTTACAAATTTCTCAAGATTGATGGAGCCAAGATTACATGCATCACCTGAATGAAGAAATTGTTCGCCACATGGATTACAACATTCAATGGGTCCAAGGCCTGGAAGAGGATTATACTTATTGACATTATCAATAAATACACAACCTGGTTCTCCATTACGCCAGGCACTATGGATGATCTCATTCATAAGCTCTGGAGCAGAAATATCGACCTCTGTGATGTCAATTACACGGCCAGCGGAATCACGAGTAATATATCTTGGCTTGTATTCTTCGCCATTCCATTTACAAAGCCATGGAGAAGGGTCATTGTTAATAACTTTCTCCATAAATTCGTTGGTGAGGCTGACGGAAAAATTGAAATTTTCAAATGTACCATCTTTAGCTTTTGCTTCTATAAACTCCAAAACATCCGGATGTTCAATGCTCATAACTGCCATGTTGGCTCCTCTACGCCCATGCTGTTGAATAATCTGGAATGCTTCAGAAAATATTCTGAGAAAAGATAATGGACCACTCGAAACGCCAAGAGTACGCTTGCACTTGAACCCCGCGGGGCGAAGAAGATGAAATGGGAATCCAATTCCTGATCCTGCTTGTTGAAGGAGAGTTGCTTCTTTGAGAGTTTCGAATATACTATCAAGAGAGTCTTCCATATGAAGCACGACGCAGTTTGAAACCAGAGGAGTTGTAGAACCTGCATTTGCAAGTGTTCTCCCAGCTGGAATAAATTCAAAATTCATCATTACATCTGTGAATATTTTCCCCCATTTTTCTGAGTCCTCCTCAATCGATGCAAGATTGTTACCAACTCGAGAAAACATTTCTTCTGGAGTTTCAATAATGTTATTGTCATCGTCGAGCTGGAGATAACGTGACTTCAAAACTTTCATTGCGTTTGATGAAAAATCGAGTTTAGTCTTGATTCCTTCTATTTCTTTCTCTTCTTTAATGCAAGCCATTCCCAAAGTGAATTGTTTTTATTCCCGGCAGGGTTTGAATTGATAACCGTCGGTGAAGCTTCACCCCGATCAAAACGCATTCAAAATAAACTTCACCCGCGTACTTTTTATGATCCGAATTTTGGACAATTTGTATGTATCTGCTCCTTCACTCGAAATAAAAACTCATTTAACTCATCATTTCTCTTGAAAGAAAAATGTCTTTTTTGAAGAATTCATTCTTCGAACTTAAAATCTTCAATGATTGAAGATATCAGATCTGGAAAAATTATATATATAATTATATATGATGTACATTTAAAAAATCAAATGATTTAAATATTATATATTTTGTAACATTAGAATGTATTGTTTTAGATAACATTATTGAATGAAATCACATCAAAAACATATGCTTTGGACCGTTTAAAACTCAATTCAAGAATTTTATTTATCAGAGAACTTCAGTTTAATATCTACAAAATATTTTATGAGTTTAAAATTACATATTGTTTTTTGGAAATGTTGAATTTAGTGGGATTTTGTTTTAAATTGAGGAATGGGATATTTCCAAATATATCAAATATTACCGAAGGCAATTATATAAATCGAAATACATATAGATAGAAAAGACAAATCAATATTTAATTTTATAAAAACATTTTTTCTCGTGAAATTATCGAAAATTTTAGATGAATTTCTATGCCAAGATTTTGTTAAAAAAATTAAAATAAATAATTGAATATTAATAACTTTTTGTATGGCATCAGGTAACTAAGTGACATGTTCTGTACTGTAAAGTATTCAGAAATTCTATGTGCTTAATCAAAATCAGACATCAAACAAGATTTTCATTCAAATTATGGATGGGGATTTCATATTACATTTCTTTTTTGAATACTTTACGAAAAGAGCAAAAATAAAGTTCATCAATGAAGAAAAATTCAATTGAGAAACCTCCCGTTAAGAGCGGTTTTGCCATGGTCAACCCATTTTATTTTAATGCAGGCAAAACTTGTTCTTGTAGGAGATGGTGGTGTTGGTAAAACAACCTTTGTCAAGCGTCATCAAACAGGTGAATTTGAAAAGAAGTACATTCCAACATTAGGTGTTCAAGTATCTCAACTTTCATTCCAAACTACACACGGCGTTTTAACATATAATATTTGGGATACAGCAGGTCAAGAACGTTTTGGTGGTCTTCGTGAAGGTTATTACCTTGAAGCAAATTGCGCCATCATCATGTTTGATGTTACATCACCAACAACATATCGTAATGTTCCAACATGGCACCGTGATCTTGTTCGCGTTTGTCCAAATATTCCAATTGTTCTTGTAGGTAACAAAATTGATGTTCGTGATAGGAAAGTTCAAGCCAAACGTGTTATTTTCCATAAGAAGAACAACATGAGGTACTTCGAAATCTCAGCTAAAAGTAACTACCACTTTGAACTTCCATTCCTTTCATTGGCTCGTTCATTATCAGGTGATCCAAATCTTCAATTCACAACAGCAACTGTTTTGATGCCACCAGAAGTTGAAATGGATCCAAATCTTGCTGCACAATATGAAGCTGAACTTCAACAAGCAGAAGCTATTCCACTTCCAGAAGATGATAATGATTTCCTTAATTAAAAAATTTACAAATTTTTATACTCTACATTTTTTCTTTGTATTTAGCTATTATGTATCATGAGCATAAATGAAAATAAATATTTTTTACTATGTAAAAACTCCAAAAAAATTTCATTTCGTTTTTTCTAAAATTTTAATAATTTGTAAACTATTCATTTATTTCAGGGCGCGGGGTTTTTAACGTGTCCAATCTTAACGTCCAATTATTATTTCATTTATGGAATTAGCAGCTCTCGCCCCAACAAGAAATAGAAAACAACAAGTTTATTCATCATCAAAGAAGACTATTTGGACTCAAGAAGAAGACGAATTATTAACTAGATTAATGACAAACAACCAGACAAATTCATGGAGCGTCTTAGCTAAATATTTCCCTAACAAAACAGCCCCACAAATATCGGGGAGATGGGAGAAAGTCTTAAATCCACAGCTTGTAAAAGGATCTTGGAAACGGGAAGAAGATGAGATCATATTAAATTTTGTACAAAAAAATGGAGTCAAAGATTGGGCAAAACTTGCTCTCCTCCTTAATGGAAGGACAGGAAAACAATGCAGAGAACGCTTTAAGAATCATTTAGACTCAAGTGTTAAGCGTACGCCATGGACACAAGAAGAAGACGAAAGACTCATCGAGTGCCACAACAAACTCGGCAACCAGTGGACAAAGATCACACGTTTCTTCCCAGGGCGAACAGACAACTGTATTAAGAACAGATGGAACAGTACCTTAAGGAAAAGGATAGAAAGAATGCAAAATGGTGAACCACTAGTACAAAAAAGAGGAAGAAAACCAAAGGCAAATGTGATTCCAACACCTGAAATAGAGGTGGTGAACATTTCCCAATATGAACAAACAGAAGCTTGCTCGTCCCCGTTCATTGGTAACGTTCAATCTAAGATAATTCAGTTGGCGCCGATTGCTTTTGAACCATTTTCTTCGTTTAGACAGAATGCTAATCACCCACAGACAATTTGCCCTTCTCTGGAACAAAGCAGGAATGACTTTCAGAAGCTATTAAGCGCAAGAGCTGCTAATTAATTTGTTCGTGTTTTTTTTAAATAGTGCTATTTTATTTGTGATTTTTTTTGTTTTAAGCAAAGTCATGGCTTTCTTGTGATAAAAAGATTATGCTGTATTGCTGGTAATGATATAATTCTATCAATTCTTCATTTTTGCACTAATTAGTAATGAAATTTAATTTACGTTTTGTTTTATTGTGCTTTAGCCATGATTCAAATTAAATTCCTATATGGTTAAGTGAATCAATTCTTAGTTGTTATAGATTGGTTGGTCTTGCAGATCAGCGGACTTTGACCTTTTGTAAAGCCGTTTAGATATAGTGCCAAACCATTCACTAACTTGTTCTATCTTTATTTTTTTATAAAACACTACATGTGATTGATTTTATTTATTATTTATAGCATTGGTTTGGGAAATCCATTTGGGGAAGTATCATATCAAAAATTAAGAAATCAAAATTCTCACCTGTTCGATATCTAGTGTTATTTTTCCAATTGAGGCACTTCGACATGTCCTGATTATTTATGATCTTTTGCACAAAAAATGTTGTTTTAATTTCTTGAAAGTTAACTTTTCACTGTTTTGGAATTAATTGGATCTTATTCAAAAGTTGATCGATTTTTTGCTAATTAGCAGCTCTCGAATCTTTTCCCAATGAGTGTTCCTTCTCTTATTGTTTTATTTTTATTTTATACCCACTAAAAATTTCAATTGTGATAACATAAATTTGGTGCTAATTCATACACGAACCCAGATAAATTTAAGCATGTTATTATATTTATTTTTTTTTTTTACAGTAAAATCAACTATTCAGAAAAATACAATATAAAAAAGAAAACCCTATTTTACTCTTTTGTTTATTATTTTATTTCATGCAAACTCATGAACCATATGATTCATCAACTCAAGCACCTTTTGTAAGTTCAAATGATTTTAAAAATAGAGATACATGTAAAAGTAACATTGTGCCTTGAAATTAATGATATTAAAGAAATTGAACAGTATTTAGTGAATGCCTATTTTTAGCAAATATTATTATATAATACTCAATGATTTCAATCAAAATTCATTTGATTTTTTGCGAAGAATTACAAACTATTCCCTTAGGAAAAAACATAAAATCAATAGGAAATTCTTCATCCTGTAATTGTGCCTCATTAAAATCTATCATATACTGGATTCAACTACTTCAATAGGTGATTATGCATTTATATGTTGCACCATCCTAAAAAAGTTACTATAGGAGAAAAAGTAGAATCAATTGGTGCTTCAGCACTTCATGAATGCTCTTCGTTAGAAGATTATAATTCAAATTTAGTAACTTCTACATGAAATTTTTCATTTTATATATTCTCTTTAACAAACATTAAATTCCAATTCTTGGATTGAATATTCCATATTAAAGTATTTGAACACATAATGAAATCCTACATAATCAAATGTTTACAACAATAATTTGTTAGTTTATTCCATCCAAGCAAATTTACTTATAATTTATTTAAATATTAATTAGTGGGCAATGCAAATTAATATATACAAAAATCATTTTATATACGATATTATTGTATTTACTCACAACACATTCGTTTGATTAATGAACAAAGTATTCATCTTTTTTGATATAAAGCCTAAATCCATAAATTGTCGGTTTGATGTTCTCGCAAGAATTTTGTTTTTGTGTACGGTACTTCCTTATATAGGCTTTAGGGAACTTTGGACCGAAAAATGAGCCATCAAGTTTCGAGCCTTTCTTATCTTCGCATCTGTATCCATCATTGCAACTTGTGCAATAAAGTTCAACTTGATTTTGTTCTGGTTCTGAAGACTTGCCAAATGGTATTAAGTTATTTCCTTTGCATAAAAATCTTGGACATTTTCCATAAATACCTGAATTAATTTTCTTTTTCATAAGTTTTAATCCTTTGTTGGTAACAATAAATTTTGCATGTATGAGACTATAAATCCGAATAGCTTCGAGATTAATTGTTCTTAAGTTTTCTAAGAAGTTAGGATTTTTAATATCCCAAAAATTTTTATTATTATGTCTATCTGTAATTATTTCCATTGCTGCTTTGAAAAGCATTTTATCACCTACAATTGCATTTACTATTTTTGGACTTGTGATAAAGCAAAGATCAACCTCGACTAGCCATGGTTGAATTCTGCAAATTTGGTTCACCCAAGGAAGATATCCTAATGGGCAGGAACCACATAGCGCCGGGTAGATCCTAAATCCATCAACTTCAACTGGTTCTATTTGTTTCTTAGTGTGTTTCATGGTTATATGAAATGTCATGTGAAAACACGCTAAGAACCAAACTTCATGCAGTACCAAAGCACTACTATTTCATTAAATTCCGAATACTAATGTTCACTTAGGCAGGTCAAACAAGTTTAACCATTTATTATAAATTTTAACATTTAAAAGAATTAATACCAATTATTAATAAGCCTATTCAGGTCTTACAGTATTAGTACTAAACTAAAATAAAAAAAAATAAAATAAGTTTAATGTTTACGTCATTATTTATACTTTAATTTTGACTCATCGATTTGATTTAATAAACAAAATTTTTTGCATTTGCAAATTTGTTAATTTCAGTTCCAGTGTTTTAAGATTTATTTAACCTTAAGGTTTTTAGTAGAAGGAACATTTTATTATTTTTTGCTTTATTTGCGACCGTTTAGATAGTGAGCCCCAACATGATGAGTGATGATTTAGATTTTTATGATTTTCTACCATCAGAAACAGAATCTGTTGAAAACAAATCATGTATTACTGATGATAATTTTTTTGAGCAAATTCAAAAAAATTCTAAATCACTTTCTTCAATATTTAATATACATGAAGATGTTGGTTATCTTTGTTTAGCTAATCTTAATTGGAATTATGAAAAAGCTCTGGATTTATTGTCATCAGATAAAGAAGGATTTTTAAAATCTTTAAATTTTGAAGAAAGCGATTTTAACAGTGAGCAATGTCTTCACAAATATCAAGGTACCGAAGATCAGGAATGTCAAATATGTTATAACATTGTTAAATCAGATCAGATGTTATCACTTCCATGCAATCATTACTTTTGTTTTGATTGTTGGAAGGTTCACTGTCTTCAAAAAATCAAAGATGGCTCATCCCAAATCTTTTGTATGGGAACAGGTTGTCGACGTCAGTTAATGCTTAGTGACATCACGATGCTATGTGGGCCTGATCAAGCCTTAATTGTTCAACAACGACTTGCATCTGTTTCGCTTAGTATGTCACACGAATTTAAACGCTGTATTAATCCCAATTGTCAATTATCAATTAGTGTCGAATCACTTGGTTTATGTAATGTTGCCAAATGTAAATGCGGCGCCCGCATTTGTTGGGTATGTGGTAATGAAGCGCATGCTCCCTTAAGTTGTAATAAGATTGAAGAATGGCTTAAGACAGCTGGCAACGAAACATTTTTATGGCTTTCATCCAACACCAAATCATGTCCCAAATGTAATTTACGCATAGAAAAGAACGGTGGCTGTAATCATATGATATGTAGTAATTGTCAGCATGAGTTTTGTTGGATATGTGGCCATGATTGGAAGACGCATAATGGGAAAAAGTATCAATGTAATCAATATATTAAGAAAGATAATGACTGTGAAAATGATGAAGCAAATGACACCAAAAAAGACATCGAACGAATTTCTCATTATTGTAAACATTATTTTAACCATTATTACGCATCGAAGGAAGAAAGGAAAAGTATGGAAACGTTCAAAGAGAAAATGAAAAATAGTTTCGAAAGAAGTTTAGATACAAAAAGCGAAAATTTGGAGCAACAAATCCAATTTATCTTGGAAACTATTGATGAAGCAAGATCGGTACTAATGTGGAGTTATCCTTATGCGTACTATTTGCAGCCGGAAAGCACAAGATTGAATTTGTTCGAGTTTGTGCAGGCTGAATGCGAAAAGTCATTGGAAAAGTTGTGTTTTAATGTGGAATATCCAACTTTCGTACAGTATGAAAAGGCAATGAATTTGGCAAATACAACGAAAAAAAATACGGAATCTTTATTGAAGCATGTGGATTTATATCTGCATTATTCATCATATTAAATTTTTGTTCGATTTTATATTTTGGTTGGTTTTCAAATTTTGAATACTTGAGAAGCCTAATAGGAGCTTTCGCACAACATATCCTATAACCAAAGGACATTGAAAATTCCAAAAGAGCTGGTGAAAAAACGTTGACTACACCCCCCCGAAAAAAAAATGCCCACCCTTTGAAATTGTAAAAAAATTTAGAAGTTTATTTTTCGATTTTTTAACTTTTTAAAGAAATTTTTTGCTTCACAAACATAATATTCTTATTAAAATGATTCCAATTCTCCATGCATTTTCATTTTTTGCTTCTTCAGTTACGTGTGGATATATTCCAAATAAAGGAAATTATGGTAAAATTTATCTAGTCAAAAAAAATTATACATTTAAATATTATTACCCATCAATACATGAACCATTTTCTTTAAAATTTGTTTCATTAATGAACTTTGAATTGTTTTCCGTCAAAAATCATTTATTTAAAAATCCATTATCTGTTTTATCCAATTCACCTTTCGATCACGCCCATGAAAAACATATTATCTCAGAAAAGCCAAACATGAATCATTTATGTTATTACATTTTAAGTATATCTACCATAGCAATCTTGAATATTGTATCTCTTATATTAATATATTTCAAATGAATAAAGGAAACTTACAAAAAATTGTTAAAACCGAACATAAATTTGGTGTTGACATAATTTGTTTAACATTAGTCATTTTTCAAATTCATGGACTTGAATTTGATGAAACAACGGGAACACTTTATTTTTAATGAAAATTTTACAAAAATATATTATGATAAAGTAATCAATGTTGTTATCGAAGGTAATATCACTACCATTCCAGATTATTCATTTTCTGAATGGTTTGGGTTGGAATCTGTTAACATAAGCAATTCCGTGAAATATATTGGAATTGAAGCATTTTATTCATGTAATAAATTAAGTACAATAAACATTGGTGATAATGTTGTCGATATTAATGAAAGAGCATTTATGTTATGTATATCTTTAAAAAATATTACAATCCCCAATAAAGTAATAAATATCATGAGTGATGTTTTTAACTCGTGTTTTAGTTTAGAAGATATTATTATTGGAAACAGTGTTACAAGAATAGAATCAGGTGCTTTTTGCAAATGTTCATCATTACAAACAATTACACTTCCTGATAGAGTTCAAATTTGTGAAAAAACATTTGAATTATGTCAAAATCTTAAATCTATCTATCTTTATATCAAAGAATAGTCAGTATTATTCGAATCACAATGATGATGGAATTGTTTATAATAAAGAAAAAACTTCAATTATTATTTATTCACCAGGAAAAAATTGTGAAAATTTTGAAATTTTAAAGAGTGTTAAAATTATAATGAATTAGACATTTCAATATTGTAATAAATTAAAAACTATTGAAGTAGGAGAAAATGTGAAAAATAACAGAATTTAGTCTTTTTATTTCTGTACATCATTATTATATATTTTTATACCATCTCAAGTTAAAACAATAGATATTTTTTCTTTTTATAGCTGTTTCAATGTAACAACAGTTATTCTAAATGAAAATTTAATTAACATTAATGAAAATGCATTTGGTAATTGTTACTCATTGCAAAATATTTCCATTCCAAATTCAGTTGAATTAATTGATGATTATGCATTTGTTTCATGTTACAATTTATTTTCTGTTAATTTTTCAGATGAAAGTAACTTGAAAACAATTGGGAAATATGCATTTTTTTCATGTATATCATTAAAAGAATTTAAAATTCCAAAGCAAATATCTATAATCGATAATGAGTCATTTTCTTATTGTATTAATTTAAAGTCAGTGTCTTTTAATAGAAATTTAACAGAAATTAATGATAATGCCTTTTCATTTGCTTCATGTGCTATATTATTATAGAAGATTAATACCCCCTTCAATTTTATTCATTATTCATGTTAATTTTAAAAATGTTAATATTTTATATCATCGAAAGTTTGCTCCTAAAAAATAATGTTTAAGAATGATATTTAAAAAATTTCGTTGATAAATAAAAACTATATCAAAAGTCATACAAATTTATATCGTGCAAAAATCTAAACAAAAAGATTTTATATATTTTTAAGATTGATTAAAAATTTTTTCTGATAAAAAGAAGATTTCAAAATCTTAAGATGTATTGTTATAGAAATATTAAATACTATCAAATCACCGAAAAATATCAATTAAGACAATGAAAATGAATTAATAACAATTATATCAAATGAACAAATAATTTTTAATATAAGCAAAGAAGATGTATTGCAATTAGCAAATTTATTAGTTAATTTATTTGATGAGAATTATTTAATATTTTTTTATTTGCTTGTTTGCAAAATAATTTAAAATAATTTTTGGGAATTATTCGATTTATTTGTTACAGCTTCTATGTATGCAATTGAAAAATATAATAATGAATTTTTTAAATTACTGCTTGAAATAATGTTAATGCTAAAGATATTTATTCGTTTTATTTAATATTTATTTTAATAATTTGATATTTCAAGACAATATTAGGAAATTATTTTACATATTTTGGACAGCTCTTATGAAAGCGTCTTATGGGTTTCATGCGGAAGTAATTAAATTACTTCAAGAACAAGAAGGAAATGATATTAATGCTAAAAATATTCAAATTTTTTAATTAATATATATGATAATATTTTGATGGTTCAAAATAACATTTGGAAATTATTCTAATGATTTACAGCATCTATGATTGCAGAAAACGATTTATAAATCGTTTTTGTTCTTGAATTTCCATTAATAATTCATTAAACAAAAATAAAACATTTTTTTTTACTGATTACTATACATATATAAATTTTTATTTTTTTCATTTCTTTAAAATGTTATTTGTTACATACATAGCCAATAACAACTTTAAATATTTTCCAAATTCAACATTAAAATCGAATTCTATTTGCGGTGGCCTTAACACTGGAATTGCGAAATGTTCACAGTTTGGATCTTGGAAGAACAATTCCAATTCTGATGATGAAAACGCTTTTCCGATTTGTTTCAACTCCTGATTTATACTTTTAATGAATTGGACCACTTGTTGACATTCTTCGCAATCTTTATTCTCTTTCATTGCCTTTATTAATATGTTTGAGTTTTTTAACATTACAATTACTGTTGGCACGTTATCTCTTACTGATTGATTTATCATGAAATGTATTGCTGATATTAACATCTTTGTTGTTTCTTTATCATTCGCCTCTAATGAAATGTTTATAGCTTTAAAGATATTAACTGCGCTTGAATATGATAAATTAGTCGAATATGGTATTACATATGAGATAATTAACGAAACTAATTTATAACGTTGAATACCTAATCGAGATACAATTTCAATTAAAGCATCCGAATATGTTCCGCGATGTATTGGCGTTTTACATGAGAAAAATGTACATGGATCATTAAGGCCAATCGTTAATGATGGAAATGAGACAATCCATGCAATGACATATAATATTATTGGCGTATATATCGAATTAGGTTCAATGTCAATGAGATGTAACGCAGATAAAATTAATGGAATGTTGATGGTATTAGTAGAGGAATCATTGGTCGTTGCCAAGCGAAGGATATTAAATATTAATGTAATGATAAGTGGCTGTGAATCTGTGGTAAAGTCATCAGATTTGGTTTGTAGATATGTATTGATGAAATCAACAGTTTGCTTTTCGGTGATTTCGGCATTAAGAATGAGAATTAATAGAAGCGATGACTCAAGGAGATTTTGTTGAAGATGAAAATGACTTTTGTTGGTGAGATTGAGATAATATTGGAGAAGATTAGATATGGATGTAATAAAATGTTTGATGTCAAATTCGGGTATTTGAACATTAGCAATGTCAAGAAGAAGAAGAATTTGAACAAGCATAAGTCGGAGTGTGTCAAATTTGGATTCAAATTCATAATTTGAAGAATACCAAAATTTACTCTTACCAAGAAGAGTAAGATCTTTCATGTGTAGTAATTGGATAATTAATGTTGCTAATTGAATTCCTATCGAATTATCATCAAAAATTAGATTTTGATTTTTGGAAGAAATAACTTGAGGAATTGTGTAGCTTAAGAATGAAATAACTGCCTTAATTGAAACACGAAATGATTGTGTGTCTACATCTTCTTTAACATACTTAATTAAATCAGAAAGCTTTTGCACACAAACTTTTATTCCTACGTGGAAATTTCGTGAGGATTGTGCGTATAATGTCTTAAAATCTGACCAAATAATTCTTGAGAAATTTTCTGGAAATTCACAATTAAAAAGAGTTTCCCAATACGGTGATGTTTCAATTAATGGTTCTTTTGAGATTGAAAAAAGAATTTTTGGAGATGCTGATTCACTTTGGTTATTTCCCATTTTTAAGGAAAAATTAATAATTAACGGTCGCCATACATTTTAGTTTTCCAAAATAGAAATTAATCAATTTCGAAATTGAAGTTTTAAAAATATTATAAAAACTCTATATTCCTTTATTAAATTTCATATTCAATAACATATTCTTCTTCGCATCCATCGATTTCAGCTCTATCTTGACATTTTTCCATAACTTTATCCAATGCCTCTAATATTTTCGTTATTTCTCCTGATTCACTAAAATTTTCCATAACATTACAACAGACATTTTCTAAACTACATTCCAATGCCTTTAAATAAAACATATTTTTAAGATTCATTTCATCAGCAATATCATCACCGAATTGAATTAATGTTCTAAGTGTTCTCAACGATAATTTTATTAACGAAAAGTCATTTATATTCAACACCTCAATTAAACACTCGATTAATTCCAAATGACCATTCATTATTAGCATAATAATTTCTTTATCACATATCATAATTAATTGGCACAAAACATTTAAAGACCATTTTTTTAAAACAAAAGAAGCTTCGTCAACAAAACTTATAATTACAGGTATTAAGTTTTCTATATTATTACGAACTGCTGTTAACAATAAATTTAAAACATTTACATCCACAAGATTTTGGAATTTACATTCTCCAATTCTTTGGAATATTCTCGAAAATGATTTACAATATATTATAAGTAAATCAATGTCCCATTCATTCGTTGGAATAAAAGATAAAAATGGACTATTTAGAACTATTTGAAGTGTAAAGTTAAGGTCATGAAGACAAAAATTATATATCGATGAAAATGAATATTTTGCAATTGTTTGATCAATTAATATTGAGTCACATAAAAATTGATGTATTCCTGGTATTAAGTAAAATTTTATTTTTGGTTCTTTGTCATGAGTAATAATTGACATCGTTCGAATAGCTGATGACTTAAGGGAAGCATTGTCTTGTTTCAAAATTTGGAAAATTAGATTTATTATCGATTGTGAAATGTCATCTGAAATAGCATAAGATTTGACTGCATTGGTTAGCAGATTAAGTGACTCTGAAATAACAGGCTCGTTTTCTGAAAAATTGATGATTTTGGTGATCAATGAAAAAATAAGATTAAAAAGTGAATTTCCATCAAATTTGGAAATGGTTTTTGGTTTATCGGGTTCTATAAATAGAGAAATACAATGTAATGATTCAATAATATGGCCTAAATTAGACGATGTTGTAATTATTCGAAATAAATTTTGAATGAGTTCATCATTAATAAATTGGATGCATTTGTCATCATCAAGTGATCCAGCAGCGATAATAATTTCGAGGAAAATATTCATCAAATTCGCATCAAATTGTTCAATGAAATGAAATAAAACATTATGAAATAGGCTAATTGGCAATGATTGCAATGGGTAATTTGCATTAAGTAGACGATGAACTAAAATTATTATTTCTTGTACATCTTTGAACTCATTAATTTGTTTTTTTGTACTTAGTTCTCTAAGAAGATCTTGTCTAATCTTTTCTTCATCATCTTCTTTGATATCATATTTTTTCTTTCGAATTGATGAAATTTTATTGGATTTATATCCAATTCGCATGAAATTTCACATCACATTACAAAAAATGACAGCAAAAATAAACGGACGCTCACAACAATTCAAATTAAATTTCACAACACATGTCAAAGAAAGACAGCAAAATACTTCTACATGGAACCAAAGACAAAGAAACTCTATGATAGCTGGAATAATTTTACAGGGCCTCATCAAACTCCGTATCTCCCTAATTTTAAAAATGATTTCCCCCACTATAATCCAATAATTGAACTTAAACGATTGCAAAATCAAACACCATCAAGAGAAGCAATACTGGGATTTTACGCAAAAACAGTATTGTTTTTAGAAGGTAAGTCTGTCTCACAAACTTTTTTAGGTGATTTACATAATCTTTTTGTGCTATGTCAATACAATGTATTAGACAGAAATAAAATACAAGAAATTTTTAGCAGACTATTAAGATATATGGAAACACATACATTTACAGAAGAATATCGTAGTCCAGTAAACACTAATTTCAATCAAGAAATCAATTCCTCCAATCAACAATTAAAACCTAATGAAAACCCATACCATCAATTTGCAAATACAGTTGGCAAACCACCACAATCCAATTCCAAAATTATTCCAACAAGTCAAATAATGACAAATTCAAATAAACTAAAAATTAACTTAAATCAAGACAAAACCCTAACAAAACCAAATCCAACCGAAGAAATGGGACCTGCAAAATCTTCAAATTATGGAAATATTAACAAAGCAATAATTTCAAATTCTGAAAGCAGGCCAAGAAGTCCACCAAACAGCACAAAGCCTCCAAACGGAGGCAGGTCATCAACGCCTACAATCAACGGAAATGGTACAGTCATAATCAGTACGAATGAAAACTTTCAAAGGTATCCAGTCATATTAAATCGTCATGACGACTACGTAGGCAATCCAAGAACAATGAACGCGAAACAAAGCAAAACGATTTCCCAGACGAAGCAAATGCCAAACATAAGTTACACTAAAACAAATACATTTCCACAAACAAACAGTAAAAAAGTAAAAAAGCCGCAGAATGAGAACAATCGCCTTTTGCTCCAAAAATTAAACGCTCAAATAAATGGAATTTATGACCAAAGAAAAGCGGAAGAAATCATTGAACTGTTCGACAATTTCATATGCAAACCAAACGACACAAATTCGTACAACAGAATTTGTTTGGTCCTTAGGAATAGAAAATCAATTCCGTTCCAAATCATTGTGCAAATGAAGGATTTGGTTTTGAACTATTTTAAGTAAATAAAAATGTTTGTTACTTAGAATATTTTTTATTGTGGAAATTTTAAAGTTATTCCGATATTTTTTGCATTCTGCACCTTAATGTCCTTATTCGGCATTTTTAAGGAAAAATTGTTGACGGTTATGAGATAACGATAAACGGTTAAATTGAGTATTGATTTTAACGGTTTCTTAAAACATTAGTTTTACTATCAAAAATAAATATGAATGCGATGTTTATTTAAATATTTTTTAATGCTAAAATATCTGATACAAAGCTTAGAGCATAATGTCAAAATTGCAACGCCATTGGATATGTGATTTTTAAAATTGCATTTTGAAATGCATTGTTCAATAAAGCAAAATAAGAGAATATAGTTACAAATAACACCACAAATTTGTATTAATGCATACACTATTAATTTTGCTTTTAAATTCAAAATATTTAGATTGATAACTGTGAATGCAACATTTTGTGGTTTTTGCATAACTCCTGAAAAATACTGCAAAATTTTTTAATCAAATACTGGTAGTAATCAAAAACATAAAAATATATTTAAAGGAAACACTAAATGTAAATATTGAATTCTTTGAAATTTAATTCTCAATTAAAAAAAAAATAAGAAATAAACTTAATGGCTATAGAATCAGTGGTTTATTTTAATCGAAGAGATCATCAAATCCACCTGCCAATTCAACAACTTCTTCTTCTTCCTTCTTTTCTTCTTCCTTGGTTTCTGTTGTTGATGCAGCAGCAGGAGCAGCAGAGGCACCACCGCCAACAACTGCGAGCTTGGATGAACCTTCCTTTATTAATTCTTCGATATTCTTTCCATTTAATTTTTCAAGAAGGGCATCGATTGCTTTGGCATCAACTTGAATTCCAACGCTTTCGAGGATTGCTGTGATCTTTTCTTTTGAAGGTGTGGCATCACCACCTGCTTGAGCGAGGAGATATGCGGCAATGTACTTCATTGTTTCGAGAGGTCGACCAAAACCGTAAAACCGCTAAACCGTTTATGGGAACGTTAAGCGCTAAACTTCTGCATGAATGCAAAGAATCAAATACATATGTAAACTTTTATTGGAATTTTAATACAGTAATTTTAAATGTGGTTTGTTACTTAAATTTTTTATTGTGTTATTCAAGAAAAATGAAATGAAATTATTATGACGACCGTTTATGATCATAAACAGGGTTATTTTGGATATATAAAGATGAAAGGAAAATCTGATGTAAAAAATAATACTAAAGATATAAAATATCTTCAAAATGTTCAAAATACTCTCAAAAAGATAGGTGAAGAAAATATTATTGATTCAGTAATTAATTTATCTGATCCTGATTTTCCATATTCTTATGATCTCCTTCTGAGTCAATTATTATATATAAATTTTGTTTCTCAGTTGAAAGACTTTGATATATATTTTCAATTTATGAAAGATATTGAAGATAAAATCAATCATAAAATTATTGATGTTTTTTTACAGTTTCTTCTTCAAATAAACACACAAGATTCAATTTATCTTCTTGAAAAATTACTTGAGCAAAAAATGGTTGATATATCAAAAGTATTAAAAGAACAAAAATCTTTATATTTTTCTCATTATATGTCGAAAGAAGAAATTAATGAACTTTATGGCTATGCATTTTATAAATACGTTTCAGAAAATTATGAGGAACTTTCAAAGAATGATTGGGAACTCCATAAGCAATTAATTAAAGAAGGACATAATCCGAATGAAATTGCAAAGATAATTCGAAACGATGAAGTCGAAAAACTTCAAGAAATATCAACACAAAATGTTTTTGATTTTAATCAAAAAATCGAGCCATCACTTTATGAAAGATGTGATTTTATTAATAAATATAGTATTTCATTAATTGATTATGCAGCATTTTTTGGATCTGTTAAATGCTTTAAATATTTACTTATGAATGGTGCAAATATCGAAAACACAGGCAAATATGCAGCTGCAGGTGGAAATGAAGAAATCATTCATTTATGTGAACAAAATCATTCATCATTTGAAGGTGCATATGAAACAGCAATTGGGTTATCGAAATGATATTTTTAAATATCTTTATGATAATAAATTAAAAGAAATTGATAATTTAGGAAGATTAGGAAAAGAGTGTATTTTATATCATAATTATGAAATATTTTCATTTTTAGTTAATAAAGGAATGAAAATCAATGATGGAATTATTAATGAAGCAGCAGAATTGGGAAATTTATTTCTTTTTATGTATTTTTCAGCAGGAAATAAAATTCCAAAAGATGTTTTGATTTCTGTTGTGAGATCAGGCAATATTGAATTTGTTAAATTTATTCTTAAGAATCCAAGAACTAATATTAATGTAAAAAATTTTTGCAAATAAACTATTTCCAAAAAATGGAAAGCACGAGAAAATCGGTTTTTACTGTTTATTCAGTTTTTCAATAGTGTAAGCAATTTGCCATTGTCCTTTAAAATTTTGTAGCGATATTTACATTGTCCAGATGTTCGGGTATTTCCAAAATTTGAAGCTCATTTTCACATTGGGGTATGGGCCCATTAAAAGGGAAAGTATTTCTTCTGATATATTCATTTATGCACATTCCTCCATTTAAAATACAATACTTAAGTCTTGAATTAAATTGTCTAGTTAAAGCATTTACCTGTTCCATTGTAAGTATATTATTCCACCAATGACGGCATAAATTTATCATTTATTCGATCGTTTGTGGTTCTGATTGTTTGGATAACCATTCTTTAAGCATTGCCCATACTACTTCTATTGGATTCAAGTCTGGACTGTTTGCAGGCCAGATACCAAGAAAGTTGATTCATTTTCTTAACCATAACATTGTTTCTTTTGCCACATGAGAAGGAGCATTGTCTTGCATAAAATAATATTCATCTTTTCTGTTCAAGATTCCAAGTAGTTGAACATTATGACAGTACTGCTCAGCATCAATTTCCACTGAAGAGACAACAAACTCTGACTTATAATTTATACCAATTGCACCGAAAATCATGTTTTTTTTTGGCTGTTTTGTTTCATTCACATAAATATTTTCATTTGTACTGCCATGTTTTCTTCATAAATATGAATTATCTGGACAAAATTGGATTTTACACTCATCACTATACGCAATTTTTTCATTTTTTTCCTCGTTTTGTAACATAGAATAAGCGAAAGTAAGTCTTCTATCCAAGCATGCTTGAGTCATTTGAGGTCTCCTTTTGGGTGGTTTGAAAAAAAAATGTAATTCATGTCTGATTTTTGCAATAGTTGATTTTTTGATTGATTTTTCTGGACTGCTTATTTGTTGTGAAATATGCTTGCAAGTTGACCTTGGTGATGAGATGGTTATTTCATCAATTTTTGCTTTATCATTATTATCAATTTTTAGAGGTCTTCCCCTCTTTTTACAAGAAACTTCTCCGCTTAGCTGATATTCTTTAAGTACTAATGTAATATGCTTTTGTGATGTATTTAGACAATGTTCAATATCGCGATATGTAAATCCGAAACTTCTGATTCTTATAATCGCTTGATTTTTATTTTCATCATGCATTACTCCTGGGTATGTTTTTTGAGCAATATTGGCTTTTATTGGATCTTCTAGATAAAATCCTAACAACGACCAGCTTTCCATCTGATTTCTATCGTTCTCTATCGTGCTTTCCATTTTTTGGAACTAGTTTATTTATTAAAGTTTATTTTATATATCTAATTTTTCATACCGTTAAATAAAATTTATCATAATTTTTTGATACTCCTTTAATTGCTGCATGTGAAAATGGGTTTTTAGAAATTGCAAAATTGTTTCTTGCACAAAAAAATATTCAACTCAATGATAAAAATATTTCTTTACAAAAGTTAAAATTAACTTTAACTATTTCGAACTTCAATAATTTATTTGGAATTTATTAAATATATTTGATACAGCACTTTCTTTAGCTTCACATTATGGTCATGTTGAAATAGTAGAGTTAATGCTTAAACATGATAAAATTAATATTAATAATGAAAATACTTTTTTATATAATAAAATTTTTGTTTTAATGAATTAATATTTATTATTAATACTTGGAATTTAATTGAATTGTTTTGGACGCCACTTATGGATGCATCATATAATGGTCATATTGAAGTTGTTAAATTACTACTTAATCAAAAGAATATTAAAGTAAATATTGCAAATATTTTTATATTAAATTGAATTTTTGTATGAATAATTTAAAATTTCTTTATATTTATTGGAGTCTTTCCAAATGAAACAGCACTTATGTTAGCTACTCAAAATGATCATTTTGAAACAGATAAACATCTTATTGATTATAAAGGAATTGAAATTAATGCATTGGATTTTTCTTTGTTTTGCTTGATAATAATTTTTGTTATTTGAAATTTCAAAATGAAATATAATGTTAGAATAAATAATGTTGGAATGCATTTATGATTCATGTGCTAATGGAAATTTAGATATCGTTAAATTATTTATTGGAAAAAAATGTTTTAATCTTAATGATCAAAATTTTTATTTCATTTTTTTGATGTTTATTTTATATTTTTGAAATTTATAACCAAATTTTGATGTTAAATATAAAATCATAAAACAGCACTTACATTAGCAACTGAAAAAAATAATGTTGAAGTCGTAAAATTACTTCTAGAACAAGAAGAAATCGACACTAATATTGAAGATATTTGGTTGTTCTATTTGATGTATATTATAACAATTTGATATTTCAAAAAAATATTTGGAAATCATTTATATTATTTAATACGGCATTTATGATTGCATGTGCAAATAATTTTTCAGAAATAGTAAATTTATTTATTAACTATGGAATTGATGTAAATGCAAAAGATATTTATATGCTTTATTTAAAATTAATTTTAATAATTTAATATATCAAAATAATATTTGGATTTTATTTAAGCTATTTGAAACAATTCTTATGACTGCATCTAAAAAAGGTCATACAAAAATAGTTAAATTACTTTTTAAACATAAAGGAATTGATGTTAATACTAAAGATGCTTATTTGTTTTATTCAAGATTTTATTCAATTTTTTAATATTTATAAAAAATATTTGGAAATTATTTATATTATTCCAAACAGCACTTATGTTTGCATCTAAATATGGTAAAACAAAAATAGTTAAATTGCTTCTTTTGCAGGAAGGAATTGATATTAATGCTAAAGATATTTATATGTTTTGTTTAAAACTTATTTCAATAATTTGATGTTTCATAATATTTTTTGGTGTTAATTTAAAATATATATTTTAATATAGTAATTTATATATTACTAATATAGTATATACTATTGCACTTATGAAAGCATCTCGGAATGGTAACATTGAAATTGTTGAAATTCTTCTTAAACGAAAAGAAACTGATATTAATTATAAAAATGTTTACTTAATTAATTCGATATTTATACTCATAATATTGGGTTTCAAATCTAATATTTGGAAATTATTAACATCATATTATACATCACTTATGTTTGCTTCTGAGTATAATAACGTTGATATTGTTAAACTATTACTTGAACAAGATGGAATTGATGTAAATCCCAAAAATATTAAAATATTTTATTTAATATTTATTTTAACAATTTGATGATTCTTAATAACATTTGGAATATAATAAAATTATTTGAAACAGCGTTTGATTTAGCAAAATCTTATTGTTGCGATGAAACAATTGAATTTTTTGAACAATACATAAATCAACACACTAAATAATAAAATTTATAATTTTTTTTAGGTATAAAAAGAGTGGATCCGAATTGGAGACGTCCAATGAGAAATTTTGTAGTCACTTTTTCTTGCATAGACACATAAAATATCAAAAAGAAAAAAAATAAAATTATATTGTCTATATTCATATGAGCATTATGTATGTTTTTTAAAAAAAGTTAAAACTTTCGGAAAATTTCCCATAAATAAATATACGCAGAAGTGTCGTCAAGCTTTAAACAGTAGATAAATTAAAATTGATATTATCTGTTTCGATAAAAAGTTGGTAATATTCTCATTCACTTCATTTCATAACTTTACATAGTTTATTTTTCAATCAATATTTGGTCGAAACCACTTATAAAATTTTTGACAAAATTTGAATTTAGTTTAACAAAAAAGTGACGTTCTACATCAAACAAAAAGTGACAGATTGATTTGGCGCCACAGTAAATGAGCCGCGTTCCCTTAGCACCAAAAGTTGCGAATGCAAAGCAAATCACTGACGTCAAACCACAAGTTCAATCTCAACCTGAGCTCACGGAAGAAGAGTATACTGAGCAATGGAATTTAGAACAACAGATACAATATCTTGAAAATGCACTTGAAGAAACCAATCGAATGAATTCAGAGCTCGAAAAAGAGGTTGCTCGTTTATCTAATGTTGAGAATGAGTTAGCACAACAAATTGAAGAGAACAACAAACTTTATGATCGATATTTGGAACTCAAAAAACAATGTGAATATTAAAAAAAAAATTTAAAAACTCCTTTTTAGAAAATTTACCACCAGGGGAACCACCCTCTAAACATCATACATAAATTCCTTACACTTGACGCTTGAGCGATTAATTTGTCGACTTGATCATTCACACTTAACAGTACGCCAGGCTCGAAATCTCCTCCGTTTAACTTATCCTTAATCCTATTCATGATCAAAATTGCGGAGGAACTTTCTTGGTTATTATTATCATTCACTTCCACTTCTTTGTTCTCACATATCCATTGTCTCAGCGGGTCATAAATGAACACTTCCAACAATCCGATGATTGTGTTACCGTTTTTCCTCAACAATTCCATAACGTTTTGACAACAGCTCCTAAACGTTCCTTCGATACGACTTACTTCCAAAGCGTTTTGTAACATTCTCGTTAACCTAAATGGAACAACTTCGGGGAACTTATCTCTATGCATAGCGACTTCGAAACAATCGCCGAAGTCGATGTGCACCAATTTCGCGCTTCTTTTCTTGATCATTATGTTACACATATGTCGATCACCTAAACCTAATATGTAACCAGCCATCGAAGTCATTGCTAATGAAGTTGTATAAGTTGTTCGACGTTCGATCCAATGATTGGAATCATCAGCTAAAGCGAATATCATATGTTTCAAGTCGTTACCTTTTTGTACTTTTAATCCTTTACGGAACGCGTTTAATTTCTCATTACAAAATGGTAACGATTCGAACTTCGGACACATTTTATAAGTCGATTGATATTCTATTTCTAATGGTACATTATGTTTTTCACGATAACTCTTAACAAGATCATATAAAGTATTACATTCAGGTACCCAACCTATTAAACCTACTTCATTAGTTAATGGTATAACTTTATAAGTAGTAATACCTAATTTATTCTTTAATGGCATTGTCGAATGTAATACAAATGAGTTAACTAAAGTAAAGAATTGCATTACACGTTCATCTAATCGAGTATCTTCATGCGCCTTTAATAAAAATGTATATTTAATTCCATCACTACCAATTAATGCCATTCGTCGAGGCCTTTGTTTACTTTTCATGACAGTCATTGTCGGATCTACATAAGTTAAGTTAATTAATGGTCGATTAAATTTATATGTACCAGGTACTACAAGTTGAGTATCTTTAAGATTATATAATAAAGGTGAAGCATCTTTAAGTGATATTATTGTTAAGTCATTAATTATGGGCTTAAGTTTATGGAATACATTAATATAATTCCCCCATGCTTGGAATAAACATTCGTCAGTATTTAATTCTTTATATTTCTTAATCCATGATTCTGATATTGATAATATTTGTCCAAATTGTCGTTCAAATATTATCTCATAAAATGTTTCGGGTTTATTTGTAATAAGTTTATGATAAGGTAATAATAAATTTATCATTTCTTCATTATCTTTACGTGTGATATAAGCACGTGAAGCTTCATCTAATATCGAATACCACATTTCCCACCATGAAACTGCTGTACGGATTAATTCATTAGCTAATGTTAATATTTGTTTAACAATTGTTGGATAACGAATTCGTAATCGATTAAAGATAGAAGTAGCAATTCTTTTACGATCACTTAATGTATCATCTTTAATTGGGACCATTAATGAATATAATACTACATGAGGTTGTTGTAAGCCAATAATACTAATTAATTCTTGAATTAATTTCCGTAAATTAGAATCAGTCGAATTTGATCTTGCGATAATTTGTGGTAAGACATCAATCCATACTGATACAGGTAAAGATGAAATATTATCATTAAACTTCTTATATAATTCAATGTTACCTCTTCTAAATAATATGGATAAAATTCGTAAAGTAAATGGTAATGGATCTGATTGATTTAATGATAAACCATTTAATAAACCACATAATGATTCTGTTAAATAAGAATTTTCTTTAGTTTCTTCATATAATTGTAAATTAACTTGTGACCATAATGACCATATATCAGATGTAATGTTATTCTTGTTTGTAATTATATATTTAAATTGTTCATATGATTCATTTAATTGATTCATTTCCATTCGCCATTTACCAATAATTAAATGAGACATTTCATTATTTAATGGTATTTTTTCGATTGCTTCTTCTTTCTTATTTAATGCCCATAATAATCGACATTCCATTAATTGGAAAATCGAATTTTCATAATTTTTATTATTATTTTTAAGATAATTTAATGTATCATTAGCTAAGTCATATTTTCCTTGTTTAATTGAACATTTTAAGAATTTCTTAAATTCATTATTTAAATCAGTAATATTTAATGCTAATGATCGAATACATAAAGTTTCATGCATTATCTCAGGATCATTAGGTAAATGCGAAAATCGTAATTGCCATGTATGAATAATACGTTTTAATTCTTCTTCTAAATTAATACGTTCTTCATATACGGCATTTTCTAATTGTTTTTTAATCTTCAAATAACGTATAACTTCTTCGATTTCAGTTCCATAAGAAACTTTAGAAAAATTATTATAAACACGTTCATAATCTTCAGAAATCATTGGGAATATTAAATCGGAATATTTAATTCTCATTTGATTAATTAATTTCTCTGCTTGATCATATTCTCCTTTAATAGTATGATATAAACTTCGATAATATAATCCATCTAAAGTATCATTACTATTTAATTGTTTCGTAGAACTTAAGAATTCATCACGTTCAAATAATCGCCATTCTGCTGCTGCTTTATATAATATCCAATTTTTACCATTCGATGCTTTCTTTAATTCAGAATATTTCGATAATGCTCTTAAACAATTAAGTTTACCTTTATATAATTGTTCATTCTTAGGTGATTTCTCTAAGTCATTACTATATAATGTTAATGCTTCATCCCATAATCCTAAACTTTCTGATAATATTGCTTTAGTAGGGAAACCTCTTTGTTTAGTAATTCGTAAAATACCATTAGCAGCTAAAGGTAAACCTAATTGTTGATTAAATACAATTAATTTCTCTGTTTGTGAATTATCACAAATATCAAATAATTCTTCAGAAGCTCTTAACGCTTGAGCAATTCTATCAGCAGCTTGAGCTTTCTCAGTAATTATTTCATTTTTAATTAAACTTTGACCTCCAATAACTTCAATTATTTCAATTACATCTAAAAAATGTCGAACTACATTACGAGGTGTACCATTACAATGAAAGAATTGATTTAATATTACATCTAATGAATCATTATTCACTGATTTTAATTGGAAATAAAATAATGCAAATGCTATAGGATATAAAGCTTCACGTATACCAGAATGTTTTTCAATGATTGTATCACATGCAGATATTGCACGTGATGAAGAATATCGTACTAATAATGAAAACAATTCATCACACCATTTAATCCATTGACTTTCATCAAAATCTGCTTGTGGTTTAGGGAAATCAATTTTAGGTATATCATTATTTAATGACATATTTTTAGATGATTTAGTACGATCATGTGATGAAGGTAAATTCGGTTGAAATGGATTAATGATATAATCGGGTGGTTTTTCACCAGCTTCTAAACATAATATATAAGCCTTTAAATTAGTATTATTATAAAAATTAAAAACAGATGTTAAATGTGGTATATATAATAAAAATTGTTGTTCTAAATGAATACCAACTACAAATACTATGTTTAAAGCTTTATCATGTAATGTAGGATTCATTTGAACTATATGAATCATAGTTCGTAATACTTGTGATGAAAACTTTTGTGCTCCACCATTTACTAATATATCTTTTAATGTGGATAACATATCACCAATTGATTCTTTAGCATGATTAGATATCCAACTTAATAAAGGTGGATATAATATATGATCAACTGTTTGTACTGCTAAACCAAATGAATATACTGCTAATAATATTGTTGTAACATATTTAATATCAGAATGTGTTAAATATTTAACAAATAAACTTGCAATACGTGGTAAATGTGGAATATATGCATCAGGTAAATATAACATCATCCAATTAGAAATACGTGTTAAAAGTGATTGATCTAATTTAGTCCAATTATTACATATTAAATCAACTGCATGTGGTACTAATGGTGTAAATCGTTCACCTAAAACTGTTATTAATGTTGACATGTTTTTAATTAAGACAGAAATAGTTGAAGCATTATTAGATGTAATCATAAATGTAATTCGTTTTAAGATTTCTGCTTCAAGTTCTTCAGTAATCATAAATCTATGTGCACGTAATATATTTAAAAATGATTCAATTGCTATCGAATGTAATGAAGATAAATTATCTTCTAATAATATATCTAATAAATTTAATGATGCTACACCTACTGAAGCCATTGTTAATGCTTCAATTGCTTCATCTGGTGTATATTTAGTTAAATAAATATTAGGCGTATTTAATGAAGGAGTTTCTGAATCAGTTTGTGTTTGTGTATGTAAATCAGATACAATTCGTGGTGATAAAGGTCCAATCGAACTTAATAACTTAAGGAATTTAACTCGTGATTCTTCATTAGTTTGTACACTTGATAAATCAAATAATCGAATAATTAAATCACGTTGTGGTCCATATATACTAAACTTTAAATCAGTATAATCTAATGCTGATTGTAATAAGTTTCGTGCAGCATTAATTTTCTTTTGTGACGCATGAATTAATAAACAATTATTAATATGATTTGCTAACTTATCAATATTAACTGCTTGTGGTGATAATGGTAATATTTGTGCTAATAATTGTATCGCTGCTGTAAATAATGGTTGTGTAGAATTTAATAAATAATTAATTAAAAATTGCGCAAATGGTACAAGTAATTGTTTTGCATGTTCAGCAAAGATCTTTTTAGGATCAGAAAATGCTGCATGTGATACATATAAGAAACATTCAATATGTTCCTTATAAATAACATTCGAATGTTCTAAATCATGAACTTTTTCAGTAAGAAAATCATTTAATAATTCCGATGCTTCTTTAATATGTGTTAACTTTGCAATATATTTTAATGCTTTTAAGCGTATTTCTGCTGTTAAATCATGTAATAATGATTGTAAAAATGGTAATATGCTTTCATCTGATGGATGTTTCATTAAGTTCTTCATTAAATATTGTTGATGTTCATTATTACTTTCAGTGGAAATAACTGCTAAAACTCGTTGAACTACTTCAATTGTTGGATTCTTCTTTTGATACCATAAGACAAATCGTGATGCTGCTTTTCGTGTACTAAAATTCTTATTTGTCATTAATAATGAATATTGTAAGACTAATTCAACTGAATATGATTCAACTGGAATTCCCATCTTTTCTAAACATTCAAATGCATTAATAATTGAAGTAGGTGATGATGAACCATCTAACAATATCGTATTAGCAATGGATAAAACTCGTTGATCTAAAAATTCTGAATGTGTTGGTAAAATTTTCTTGCAATTAACAAGCCCTTCAATTAGCCGGGACGATAGGGGAACGTTAAAGACTACGTTGATGTGTTTGCCAAATAACTCTTCATTTGTAGTAAGAATAGCAGTATAACAATATGCTGCTTGGTCAGTATCAATTAATTCTTCAACACTTTTACGACATTTGTCAAGACGTTTAGTTTCAGATTTAGATACAACTCCTTTACGTGCAAATAAATAATTACCTAAGCTAAGCAATGCCTCATTGCGATTTTGAACCTTTTTTCGGATTTGAGGTGTAAATGCTTTTAATATTGAAACATTTATATCATCTGTAAAAAGTCCAGGATTACAGACATAACAAAGTGGAAGAATTTGATATCCAGCAAGTTTAACTGCAGGTTCTTTAGATGAGAAGAAGTTAAGTGGAACTGAATTAAATTTCAAAAAATTGATATTATTTGAATCAGATGCAATGATAAGTTCGATGGCCTTACAAGCAATCTCAATCGAATCTGCCTTATTGCTGTTGATACATGTCATGAGATTTTGACATAAAATATTGATTGGGAAATGACAAGTATCGATGTTATCAAGTGCACACTTAAGAGCTTCTAAACCACACTCTAAGACTTCTGGTGATGGCTCTTGTAGTCCTGCTTGAAATACTGCTAAAATTGTTTTATCTGATACAAGTGAATTTATATATGTTGGAAAATGATTATATAACATGGTAAGAGATGTAAAAGCTATAGTTGGAGAAATACCTTCTTTCTTTTTTTGTGCAAATAATTGAATTGCATCAATAAAAGGTACTAAAACACCTTCAATTGATTTCGGAACTGTTCGTTTTAACCAAAGAATAACTCGATTTAAATAATGCCAGAAAACCTTAGTGGTAACTAGTTGAGTGTTTTCTAATATATGAATTATACGGTTAGCTTTTTGGATTTTATTTCCTAAATCAATTCCAATTAATGAGTTAAGAAGAATTATGTTGGTACATGAATTACCTTCTCTGTTGATTTCTCCGAAAACGTCTGTAAAGAAGTCTTGGACTGTATTTTGCTCTTTTTTGATTAGATATTGTTGTTCGATAAATACTTCGAATTTGTGCATCAAAATCTTAAATTCGAGTTTGTTATATGAAGAAAGTTGGTTTGTGACTTCATTGATAAAATGACGGACTTTTATTCCTACGTTTTCGTTATCAATCATTTTTAATAACTTCTAAAACCGTCGTAACTGACATGTGATGTGATATCATGTCAAAAAAACATAAAAGAAAAATTTGACAAATGACTTCACAAAAAATCACGATTTAAAGCATAAAGGTAGTAATCTAAATAAATGATATACATACTGAGGTGCAATTTGTTATGACATAACTTTGATAAAAATAAAAATGCATCTATATTCAAATGATTAAATAATAATTACCAAAAGTTAATACTGTATAAACAAATTAAAGGTAACTCATAAAGATAATGTAAATAAAACTTTTAAAATATTTGTGAAACATCAACTATATATATATATATATATATATATATTAAATAAATAAAATTTAAACAAATACTGTTTACATTTTTAAATATTATAATCCATAACTATAATATTTTTTTGGTACAAATTATTTATATAAGTGATTAATTAATAGGATTTTATGTTTTTACTGGACTTACAAATGCAGCAAATCTAAGCAAAGGTTCAACAGCTCTCTCATTTTCAAATCAATGATTTGACATGCCTCCTGATTTATAATCACTCCTAAGCCTTCTTCGACTACATCACAAACACCAAGGACACTTTCAATTTCTATTATAACATATCAAAATGTATCTACAAAGGATTTAACTTATATTAAGGATGAACTTACAAATGTGTAACGATTAAAGCAAATCCCAAAAATTCCACTTCATTAAAACTCAGAGTTTATGACCAAATTAAAAATTGTGGAAATTCTGTCACATCCAGAATTCATAATGAATGTCTTTAAATCACTAAGCAAAGACAGCATATCCAATGTAACATAATCAAATCCAAAAAGTAAACACACAGCAAACATTAGTTACACAAATAAATATTTAAATAGAATTTTGTTATTTTTTTATTCATTCTTCTGGTTCAATATATTCGCCAGCGAACAATATTGTTCCATTGTTATGTGTTACGAAGTATAAAAATGGGTGATCAGCCGTGAATCGCGTTGGCTGTTCTGGGATAAACATTGACATAGCAACAATTCCGACTGTTGCAGCGGCTGCTTCAGTTCTTTCTTCGTCAACATCAATCACTGCCTTTTGTAATATGTCGCTAATGTATCTTTCCTCAATTCTCGAATCGAACAAATCGTTAATTCCCATCTTTTGGAACATTTCGCGTAATGACTTTGTTCCCCAAGTGTGCTTAAACTTTGGAAATGTAACTTCAACTTCTTTTGGACCGAGCATGTCAACATATGTTTGATATTTTCCACTGCTTAATGAACTCTTCAATGCACGAATGGAATTTGCATCATTTTGTTTGGGCAAAATAACAACCATGGAGAAGTTGTTGACATAATCCATTGATAAAACTTGTGCCGAGGAATCTTCGCAATAGAAAAATTTCGATTTTTGAAACATAAATTTGGTGGTCTTATGAGTGCCATTAAGAAGTGTAAATGTGTTGTCGTGCGTGTTCCTACTTTGGAATGGCTTCCTCCATTTGGCGTTGAAATAGATGGCATTGGTAATAATGGTTTCTGTATCTTGAGACATATCACTAGGATTGAGTATCCTTTGGATAAGGCCATGCGTGATTTCTTCAATACGTTGATTGATTATATCGCATCCAGGTTGAGGAAACTCAACGGGAACTATTTCAATGCCCAAATGTTCAATCAAAGGTGAATAAACACTCATGTCAACACATAGATTCTTGTTGGGCCAAAGTGAATTAGCACCTTGGACAATTCCATTAGGTGTTTCTTTTTCAATAGTTTGCATCAAATTGCGAAGAGATGTTAGTAAATTTTCAACACTAATATCCCCTCCCATCTTAAGTGTATCAAGAACTTGTTTTCTTGTAGAATCTTTGGAAATTGAGGCAACCATCAAAAGCGTTGCAAATGCAGAATAGGGTGAAACAACAACATTTGAAGACTCATCACCTAAGGCACTAAGCATGTAGAGTGAAAGAGACTGGAGAGGATCTTGAAGGATGATTGCTTTCTTGCCAAGCATATCAACGAAATGAATCTGACTTTAAAAGCGGTTTGTCTTAAAACGATTAATTCAATTTTCTTACGCACAATATTTCCGACTCATTTAAACCGTCGTAATGAAAGAAATATCGTTCTTTACATTTGAAGACAATTTGAATTGAATAAAATCCATCACATTCAAGATAAAATATTCTATGTCTGTAAAATTGTTGTATATTAAGGCAAATCAAAATATTAGCCGTTAAGCAAGAAGCAACCAATATAGAATCATTATGTGATAAATGGCAAAGTAATGATATATAACTGATAATGGGAGAATAGGAACTTAATAAAAGTTTACCTACACAGAGTGAAATATTTTTGATTCGGTGTCAAAATTTCTAATAATAATAATTATAATGTCATCTACTTCGATACATCGAGAAAAAATATGTGATAAGTAAACATAACAATTTAAGATAGATATTCATCATAATAATAAAATATATTTTTAATAATAATGCCCTATGTGTAATAATATTATTTTAAATGTATTAGAAAAAATTTAATATTTTTATTTACTATAGATTCTTTATTTATACGTGGAATACAATTAAAAACATAGCATCAAAATGAAAGTGATCACATTGAATTACATATATTCAAATGTATTTCATTATTTTGATTTTTCTTGCTATTTTTCTTAATCAATAATTAAAACCACTATGTAACGATTCCACTAATTTTGGTAACCCTATTAAAGTTTTTTTTAACTGTACATAAATTAACATCAAGTTCTTCCCCAAAATACAATACTCATCAAATTGGAATTAGAGTCGACATAAAAAGAGAAGAAAGTAGAAATGAATATGTTTATAACAATTATTTTTATTATCGACATTTATATTTCATATCCGAATCCAATTATGGTAATTCGGGTAGTGTAGCTCTACAAACAGGACAAATCAGCTCCTCGTTCATCCACCTCTGTAAGCATTCTTCATGGAACGCATGTTCGCATGGTGTTACCATAGTTTTATCGCCCATCTGTATTGGCTCCAAGCATATCGAGCAAATTGTTCCAGGCTCGACCACTCCGCTTGTATAATCGAAGTATCCAGGCCTTTCTTTCATCGGAATGAAGAACGCACCTCCAAATACGTTTTGAAGGAGCATTATAATAATCTGTAACATGTAATAAAAGAACACCACTAAACCGGCAGTTACATCGTACGTATCAGAAATATTTACGTTGTTTATGAAGTAGTAAAACAGAATCAACAATTTCTGCCACATCGTAAACATAACGAATCTTGGATCGATTGATTTCGTAGTGTTCTTTATTGCTGAATGTATAATTTGAGGGATATACCCAGAATATAAAATTAACAAAACAATAAATGGGTAATTAAATATTAAAGTGAAACATATTTGTGTTGCCATTAACACAAAAACCATCTTAAACAAGAAGTTCAAAAATTGCGCACGCATTTCATTAAATTCGATGTCTACGTTAGCAATTGATGACCTCCAAATAAATGTTGTGAAATTAATTTGAACAATGAAATAAAACCCAATCATTGTGATCGACAAAATTAAAATTACGTTTTGCGATATCCCATATTTAAGCGAAACTTCCATAATGAATAAACTATAAATGAAATCAAAGGACATGTGCATAAGAAATGAATCAACTGACAACTTATGAAGTTGCGATTGAGTGGTGCCTCCAATTAGAAACATCCATCCATAAAATGTAGCGAGAAAACAGATGGCTGAAAATACACCAAAGATTTTGGTGTTGGTTTTGTACCCATTGACATCAAATTCTGTGCCAACAATTTCATACGCATATATGTTATTGAGTATTGCTGTGCCTTTAAACGTTCGTCGGCCACTGTAATATTCATTGAAGGAAACATTGCGGTGCGATACCTTAAATCCAAAGGAATAAAGTCTCGTCTTATGATCATTAGGAGGGAATAATGATAATATTAATTTATGTAATGTATGAGTATTAAGGGAAGAATAAGGAACAGTAAAATTAGACAGAAGAGTTTGTATCAATTTCTCTGTTGTGGAGCTATAATTTGAATATGTGTATACAAAGCATGAATTATTATAGCAAAAACCACGAAAAATAATTGTATCAAAACTAAATCTGATCTGTGCTGAGTCTTTAAATTTAGCTCTGACACCTATTAATTTGTCTGATATGTTTTCACCAAGAATTTCTTTCATTTCATCATTTGAGAGTATATCCATTTGGAAATAAGATAAACTTGTTGTAAAATTATTGGATATGAATGACCAATTTCCTACAAATGATTTAAATGAAACCCCACTTCTACAAAAAATGATGAAAAGTAAACCCATTGATTTTCTTGGCTGACGTTTAAAAACCGTCCAATTCCAAAGCACCAAAAACAGAAATTTACTATAAAAGTTATACAAAAATAATTTCAAAAATATCAACATAAAGAAGCATAAATCATTATTTAGATGATTTAGTTTATTTTCAACAAAATAAGTCACTGCTTCTTTGGTAAGCCTTCAATAAGTTTCTGACAAATGACACTCATTGAGTCAGCAACAGGTTTTGAGATTTGATACTTCTCACCAACCAAACCAGCTATCATTGATGGATCAATCGGTATCTTTCCAAGGAGAACGAGATTTTCGTCCTGGCATAGCTTCTCAGCTCCTCCAGTGGTATTTGGATATATTGAGCTTTCTTTGTTGCACTTTGGACATGTGAAACTTGACATGTTTTCAATGACGCCGATTATCTTCACACCAGATTTCTTACAAAATTGGATCTCACGACGTACATCAGCAATTGCAACTTCTTCAGGTGTTGTTACAATGATTGCTCCATCAATGCCAGCTTCACTCATGAAGCTAACAACTGACAAATGTTCATCACTTGTTCCTGGTGGAGTGTCAACAACAATGAGTTGAGCATCACCCCAGTTGACATCACGTAGAAATTGTAGAATAAAGCTGTTTTTCATTGGACCTCTTGCGATAATTGCATCATCTCGATTACTCAAAAAGAATTGAGTGGAAATTAGTTCAATGTTACTACCATCTATAGCACATGGTTGAATTCCATACGCAGTTTGACATAGCGTTTCATTTGTTGTGTTAAATAAAATTGGTAATGATGGGCCACACAAATCTGCATCAATTACTCCAACACAGAATTGAGTTGAAAGGAACTTTGATACAAGGTAAGCAACAGTTGATTTTCCTACGCCACCCTTTCCACTTAAAACCAAAATCTTATATTGGACACTTTCCATAGAATCCTTAACATCTTTTAAAGCCTCACGCATTGCATCAGGTACACCACCTGTGCCACATGCTTCTCGCATCGGACAATTCGCGCAATCTCCGCTGCAGCTCATTAAAAAGTGAAATGAAAAATACTGTTTTCAACGGTTTTATAAGTCCTTTTTAACGGTCTCATATCATACAAATGGCCGAACAGCAAATACGTCTTCCTGAAGACCAAATGAATCAATATATCAAGTTCCGCCAAGAGGAAGAGCGGTGCATTGAAAATATCAACAGAGCTACAGTTCAACTTGATACAGAATTAAGAAATAGAAGATCAAAATACATCACTCGTCAAGAAATAGCAAAACTTCCCAAGGATGTTCCAGTATACTCTTCTGTAGGTAAAGCATTTTTACTTGATTCTGTTCCAACAACACTTGAAAAGCTCAGAACGGACTTAGGAAAATGCGACGAAAAAATTCTTCTTATTAAGAAGACAGGAATTTATATTCTTGGCCAACAAGATGATGTTCGTAACCAAATCGATGAACTTTTGGCTCCATACATTAAAAAGTAAACATTCAATTAATTGCCTCCAATTTCATCCTCTCTAAAGCTCTTATTGAGAAAACACAAAGAATTTCGACTCCAATGCGCGCCATCATTTTCTGTTTCGCAGTTATTTTAAATTTCATATTATCCAATGCAATTTGTCCTTTAACTTGTGTTACAAAAACAAACGAAAACAGCACAAATATATCAAAAACGAATTGAGAAACATGCTTTTAGCAGGAGCACCATGATCGAGGTGGTTGTGGCACTGGTTCTATTGGCGTTGGCTGCTTTTCTGTCTTTTCCAGTGGAGACATATCTGCATATTTACCAGCAAGTAATCTAAACATTGGATCAATTCCAATGCATTTGAATGCGCTTGTTTCATAATATTCAATTCCAAGTCTTTGCGCTAATGCAATTCCTTCATCGGATGTCACTTGGCGCTTATCTTCTGGAATATCCTTCTTGTTACCACAGAGACAGATAATTGGGTTTTGCGTTTGCTCAACAATTGCATTGTACCAATTTTGTACATTTTCAAGTGATGATCGTTGGTCAAATGAAAACACAATGATAGCTACATTCGCACCACGATAATACTTCGGAACAAGTGATTGATAGGACTCTTGGCCTGCAGTGTCCCATACACTGACTTTGACGCGACGGTCATTATGGAGAATGGTCCTCTCTGATACATCAAAGGCTGCTGTGTTGCTGGCTTTGGTGAAGCTGTTGCTGATGAAACGAGATGTGAGTGAGGTCTTGCCAACATTGGAATCGCCAACAATAATAAATTTGGTATCAATTTGACCTTCTTCGCTGATTCTTGTGAGTTGTTCTTGTTCTTCCCTTCTAATTCTTTCGACTTCGTCTTCTGCCTCTTTGATTCTGGATTCTTCAATGGCTTTGCGCTCTTCTTCTGCTCTTTGTCTTTCTTCTTCAGCTCTTCTTCTTTCTTCTTCTCTTTGTCTTTCTTCTTCCTCAGCTTTCTTTCTTGCTTCTTCTTCAGCTTTGAGTCTTTCTTCCTCAGCCTTCTTTCTGGCTTCTTCTTCAGCTTTGAGTCTTTCTTCCTCAGCCTTCTTTCTGGCTTCTTCTTCAGCTTTGAGTCTTGCTTCTTCTTCAGCCTTCTTTCTTGCTTCTTCTTCAGCTTTGAGTCTTTCTTCCTCAGCCTTCTTTCTGGCTTCTTCTTCAGCTTTGAGTCTTGCTTCTTCTTCAGCCTTCTTTCTGGCTTCTTCTTCAGCTTTGAGTCTTTCTTCCTCAGCCTTCTTTCTTGCTTCTTCTTCAGCTTTGAGTCTTGCTTCTTCTTCAGCTTTGAGTCTTGCTTCTTCTTCAGCTTTGAGTCTTGCTTCTTCTTCAGCTTTGAGTCTTTCTTCCTCAGCCTTCTTTCTGGCTTCTTCTTCTGCCTTAAGTCTAGCTTCTTCTTCTGCCTTAAGTCTTGCTTCTTCTTCTGCCTTAAGTCTTGCTTCTTCTTCAGCTTTGAGACGTGCTTCTTCTTCTGCCTTAAGTCTAGCTTCTTCTTCAGCTTTGAGACGTGCTTCTTCTTCTGCCTTAAGTCTTGCTTCTTCTTCTGCCTTAAGTCTAGCTTCTTCTTCTGCCTTAAGTCTAGCTTCTTCTTCTGCCTTAAGTCTAGCTTCTTCTTCTGCCTTAAGTCTAGCTTCTTCTTCTGCCTTAAGTCTTGCTTCTTCTTCAGCTTTGAGACGTGCTTCTTCTTCTGCCTTAAGTCTAGCTTCTTCTTCAGCTTTGAGACGTGCTTCTTCTTCTGCCTTAAGTCTTGCTTCTTCTTCTGCCTTAAGTCTAGCTTCTTCTTCTGCCTTAAGTCTAGCTTCTTCTTCTGCCTTAAGTCTAGCTTCTTCTTCTGCCTTAAGTCTAGCTTCTTCTTCTGCCTTAAGTCTTGCTTCTTCTTCTGCCTTAAGTCTTGCTTCTTCTTCAGCTTTGAGACGTGCTTCTTCTTCTGCCTTAAGTCTGGCTTCTTCTTCTGCCTTAAGTCTTGCTTCTTCTTCAGCTTTGAGACGTGCTTCTTCTTCTGCCTTAAGTCTGGCTTCTTCTTCTGCCTTAAGTCTTGCTTCTTCTTCAGCTTTGAGACGTGCTTCTTCTTCTGCCTTAAGTCTTGCTTCTTCTTCTGCCTTAAGTCTTGCTTCTTCTTCAGCTTTGAGACGTGCTTCTTCTTCTGCCTTAAGTCTGGCTTCTTCTTCTGCCTTAAGTCTGGCTTCTTCTTCTGCCTTAAGTCTGGCTTCTTCTTCTGCCTTAAGTCTGGCTTCTTCTTCAGCTTTCTTCTTAGCTTCTTCCTCTTCAGCTTTCTTCTTAGCTTCTTCTTCTTCAGCTTTCTTCTTAGCTTCTTCCTCTTCAGCTTTCTTCTTAGCTTCTTCCTCTTCAGCTTTCTTCTTAGCTTCTTCTTCTTCAGCTTTCTTCTTAGCTTCTTCCTCTTCAGCTTTCTTCTTAGCTTCTTCGGATTCGCCTTCTGTTTCTGCTTTCTTTGCCATTCTTTTCTTGAAAAGAGGGTTGTTGCTTAAATCCATTCCACCCATTCCTGGCATTGGTGCCATTCCTGGAATCTTTTTAAGTGGAGGTCTAGCACCCATTCCAGGCATGGGAACCATTCCAGGCATTGGCATCATACCAGGCATTGGAACACGAGCTGGTTTCTTTTCTGGAATTATTGGAGGAGCAGATACTTGTTGAGAGTGTCTATTCTTGGCATCAACTTCATCTTTGTGCTTTCTTCTATTCATTCTTGCCAGTGATACATCGCCTACCCTCCTTCTTGTTTTCTTTAAGTTCTCCATAATGAGGTCAGGATAAACAGTTAACGGATCTGCTTTAAAAAGATCTTCAGGATCGATTTCTGTATCTGATAGATTATCATAAGATGCTGGATCAGCGGTATTTCCTTCGGACATTTGGAAAAGACTAAAATGAAATCCGTTTGTTTTACCCAAAAAAAAGTCACTTTTTGTATGCTAACCACCCAGTCAAAATGCTTCAATTTTGAAAGAAAGTCATGTATCGTAAACCTTGTTGTGAAAAGTTTCATTGAAAAAAATTATCGTTTCACATTGAAATAAAAACTGTGGAAGTAGCCCAGAATCAAATTTTTATATACTCAAATAAAAAACTCAAGTTTCTCCAAAATGTACATAATACGTCGGCAAATACGTTCTTCTAAAATAATAATTTTGTAAAGAATGATGCATTTTTTTTGCTCATCAATATTCATTGTATCATTTTTATGATAAATAAAAACAAATCCGTAAAGAAAGAAATGTCTCTACCATTCTTAGATAATATTTTATTCTTTTGTTCTTCAAAACCTTTTCAATAATAAAGAAATTAAAGATCATAATACCAATATTTAAGATTAGCAACTTCTAAATATACAGAAATCATTTGCATGAATGGGGTTAACATATTTAATTACGGCTTACATTATTATAAAAAAAAATTCATGATCATGATTTTAATTAAAATTTCTATTAATTTTTTAACATATTAATATAACAAACCTTAAATTATTAAAGCTAAAAGTATGATTTTCCTTCTTCAAATCATAATATTAAAATTATTGAGATGTGTCATTAAAATTTTAATGAATAATTATTCCGAGGTTTAAAGTTTTAAAATAGTCATTGTTGTAAATATTGTTGAATTTTTAAGATCAAACATGAATGAAACAATTTTTTACCTAAAAATGGTGTGAATCTTCCTTCATTCAATTTTGATTATGTTTTTCGGTTTTCATACAATTGTATCTGTTGATTAATGAGCGGCAAAGAAACGCTCGATATCAAAGCTTCAGTATTTAAAACTAATCAACCTATAGTCGAAACTAAAATCCCGCCTACATCAACTAGTGCAGAAATTATAAGTTATTTAATGTATTCACAAAAGATGAAAATTCCAGATAATTACCTTGTTCTTTTAAGTTTTCCAATTCCAAACACAAACTTAAGATTATATAAAATAATGGAAAGCGGAATGAAAATATCCAAATATATATCACATTTTAAATCTTTTGAGATTATTTTATATCCACCCACGCTCTGTGTCAAAATCTATTCTCCAGACGAAAGCTTTATAAGTGTTGAATTTCCCAGCAATCTACCCACATCAAAAATCATTGAAAAAGTTTGTAATGAATCTTATCATCTCGAAGATTCTCTTTGTTACAGTATGTACCCACCCAAGAAGCTTCTTATAGATCCTATTCCACAAAATAAGTCCATTATTGAAGTAGATCCCTGTATGGAAAATTTATATATCATACGACGATTTTGGCTTGAATCTGTCAATAACCTTACAAGAGAATCCGACATTCATTTTAATTACATCCAAGCCAAAAAAATTGTTTATGACAAGCATTTCTTATACAAATATTTTGACGTCTGTGATCTGATTGCCATAGCTTTAATGGTTGAATATAAGACCAAAGAAGCTGTTAAATCGGTCATTAAGAAAAGCAAAGGGAAAGGAGAAGCATTTTTTCCCAAATATGTCATCAATGACAAATCCAAGAAATTAAAGAAGAAAATTCTTTCTTCACTTAAAAACTACAAAAACAAAACTCAAACAGAGCTTAAAAAGTTATTTATTAGCACATGTATGAAGAATCCATTTTTCGGCTCATTACAATTTCCAGTTAATTGTAAAATACCAGGAAATGAAACAACATCAGAACATTCCTTAATATTTACTGAAAAGAAGATATATTTAACCAAGCCGAATACGTACGACGTCGAATTTGAAATCAATCTCGAATGTGTTATGAAATATAAACAAATTTCAAATGAAATATTACGATTCACATTAAACAGCAAACCGAAAGAAAAGAAAATTCAAGTTATTGAATTAGATATTAATTCTAAGTTTAATGTCCAAATATTAGAACATTTTACATCGTTAGCTAATGCTATTAAAAAACATCGACTTGAGAAAGAGAAAAAAGGAAAAGTTGTAACACATTCACATCATGTACATTCCAAATTATCGAAATGTACATCAATTTCAAATCTACTTATGAGTCGATCGCCAATATTAAATGAAACATCAGATTTATCATCAATAATGATATCAACAACAGCACCGATTGAATCGGAGAAAATAATTTTAAATAAAATCGAAGCTCCAAAACAACAAATAGTTACAGAAGTTGATTTATCATCAATGTTTGCACTTAATGAAGAAATTAATTCCGATTTTATTGATACAACAAATTCAAACATAAATTCATTTATAACACCTGAAAAACATGAATATGTATTAGATTCAGATATGATACAAAACGGATGTAATTTAATCCAACGAATTATTACACAAGAAAGTATTAATCCGACATATGAAGTCCGAACATTTATTAAGAACTCATTACATAAGTCAAAACTCATACAGAAAGTCATTGATAATTATATTGATAATTCATATAATTCATTAATTGATTGTATTTCATATGTATCGATAAGCTTAGTGTTATTATTTAATGAAGAATTATCACCATTAGATGGATTTGCTACAATTAATTATATCCGTTCAATAGTATTACAATTCGCTTTACAAGAATGGAAAGATGTTGATTTCTTAACACAAGCTTCTTCAATCGATCCAATGTTATCAAGTTTATTACTTTCTTATCAATTCTTAATGAAGGATGTGAATTTACCTTTAAGCACAATTTTGTTTGAAGTGTTTTCAGCAAAATATTTCGAATCAATTCCTTTATTAAGATTAAATGAATCGATACTTTTATCATTATTATGTTGTTCAATATGTATTGCTAAATCTTTCATTGATGCAAATATCGAAGTAAATGTATTAAAGCCAATTATAGATAAACTTCCAAAGTTAATAACTTTCGATATTATCTTAGCGTATAGTTTATCGACAGAATTAAAACAAATTACTAAGAAAATACAAAATGATAATTCATTAAGACAAAAACTTTTGACTTTACCACATGTTTCAAGAATAGAAATATCATCAATTATTAATTGCGTTGATCAATTATATAACTTAACACGATTCCAAATATCACCGATTTCTTCATTAATTAAAACATTTTCGCCACGATTTAAAGTTGTACCTGAATTCCCTAAAGATTTAAACGAAATAATTAATTTATATCATATATCTAAAGATGCTTCTTTTCTTTTGTTAGCAATGAATAATACTATATATGAATCATTAAGTAATTCATTAAGTTTTAGAGCTTCAACATTTTATAATTTGTTTATCGAAGCATTTTTGGATAATAACGTGAATAATAATAATGATGTTTTAGATGCATATAAAAAATTTGCAGAACCTTTAAATGAAGCAATTAAAATAATTGCACAAAACCAAAATTTGTTCTCATTTTTAAACATTAAAACTGATGTTGTTCATTATGTAATTAAATTATTATTATCTTCTTCTGAAGATACAAAAATTATTTTGTCTTTATTAGCGTTGGAATCGTTATCAGAAAAACAAAGATGTAATTGGATTAGAAATACCGAAAATCAAATAGATCAATCTATTAAAAATAACGATGATAAAATGAATGATAATGATAAACAGAAATTAAGTGATTGCTTTAGAGTGTTTACAATTGACATTTTGATTCAAACAAAGTTCCACAAAAACGCAGTCAAAATAATTGAAAAGTTAATTGAGACAGGTAAAATTTTGCTGTCAATTTTGAATGGAGGCTTAAAAAGTGAAGAAAGAAGACAAAAATCAACCCAACTAAGAAACCTGTTAAAGACTATATTACCAGTGGCTTATGGCGAAATAGATGCTGTGGAAAGTTTCTTACAATGTGATGGAAAAACTACAACAATACAAAGCTATAAATGTAATATGATTATTAAAAAACCAGACGTAAGTATATCGCAAGATGTACTATCAAAACTTGCTATGACACTTCAGCAATTCAAAAGAAATTAGTAAAATATCGTTTAGATAATTTTTCAAAAAAAAAAAAAAAAGTTTTGTGCTGAATATGATTTCATTTTCTCTTGTTTCTAGAAACAACCCACTGTTTTAATTAATTAGTGAAAAATTCATTTGTTAATTTTACTTTAATTATCAACATTATGAAACACAAGTACCACCCACAAATACCATAAAATTTGTCGAATGCTTGGAGTATTTTTTCGATTTTTGTCTTCGTGCTAATTTTTTCTAGAAAAATACTTTAGATCATTATGAAGAACTTTCAAAGAATAATTGGGAGCTCCATAAGAAACATATTAAAGAAGGATATAATCCGAATGAAATTGCGAAAATAATTCGAAATGATGAAATAGAAAAACTTCAAGAAATATCAACACAAAGTGATTTTAATTTTAATCAAACATTTGAACCATCAATTTATGAAAAATGTTCATATATTAATCTCAAATATTGTGTTACATTAATTGATTATGCTGCATTTTTTGGATCAGTTAAATGTTTTAAATATTTGAATATGAATAACTCAAACGTAAATAAAACAGGTAAAATTCTTCATTCATAACTTACATAATAAAGTAATTCGATCGTTTTCAAGCACTCGTTTCTGGTAGAATAAATTTCATGTTATCAATATCAAAATAAATTTATCATCAAAATCAATTGGAAATATTTTCAAATTTTAAAAGATGACTGTTGATACTGTTTTTTCCAAATGAAATGAATTATAATAGATTTTATTTTATGATGAAGGAAAAAATATAATTTTTATTTATTGTATGAAGCAAACTTCCTTTCTTTCAGTATCATTGTTAGAAGTACTATTATTTTCATTAGAAGATTTAGATATCAAGCTATTTGGAGGACTGGATGAATGGGATTGTGTCAAATGGAATTTAACAATATTTTCGAAAAGATCATCTATTCCACTTCTTGTAACGCAACTTACCTCTACAAACATCGCCCCTATTTCTTTTGCCTTTTTCATTCCTTCATCTTCCAATACTTGTCTCGAAGAATTTCGAATTTCATTTGATATCAAAACTTTAGTATACTGAGTACCCTCCATAATATTTCGAACAAATTCAATGCGATTCGGTAGATTAATAAAAGTTGCCTTGTTATTACGATCATAAACAAAAACAACAATATCAGATCCATGAACATACATTGACAACAAACTTGAAAATCTTTCTTCCCCTGATGTGTCGTAAACTTTTACATGATAAGATTTTTGGCCGAAATCAAAGATTTGAGCTTTAAAACTTGTTCCTATTGTCGGCTGGATTCCTTCAGGATCTTCCATGTGTTCAAATCCCAACCTTTCAATGGTCGTTTTTCCAACAGGATGATCTCCTAAAAGAACAATTTTGATATCTTCTTCCAATTGAGTGAGTTATTTTAGAAGCTCTTTTACATTGGTTTACAGAATTCAAATTGAAATTTCAAAAATATTTCAATTTCAGATACCCAAAAATTTTAATGCGCACAAAATTCTGAGCTTATTCAATAAGATTAAGTTCGTTTATCTTTTTTTTCTCCTTTCAGAATTTGTAGGAAATTTTTATCAGAAACACCAATAAAAGTGACAGGTGGTTGACAGCAAGAAAAATGAAACAGATTGAATGCTTATCGGCATGTTGAAAGAGTCAATCGCCCATTTGAAATGAATATGAATATTATGTTATTAATAACTGCCTTTATGAGATTACATCACATCACTAAAACACTGAAAAAATAAAACCAAAATTAATATGATAATAATTTTGAGATCTATTTCTTGAAATAAAAGATATTAAATATATCGATAATTTACATTTTATTTATACCAATACTAAGCAAGGGGATTTGGTTAGCCATTGTGTTGGAGATGATGTTTTCCAAGATGAGTATCAAGTAATTTCAAGAAATTCTAATTATCTTCTCAAATTCGCTTTAATTATAGTAAAAAACAATGTTTTATTTTTGAAATCCGATTTTTGTCCAAGATATTTGTGTTTGTTTAAGCTCACTTACCGATCATAAGTATTCAAAAAGCCACCTTTTTTTTGAAATAAAATAAACCATACAATGTATTTATTATATAGATTAAACTAAATTTTTGTTATCTTTGTTTATCACATATTTAATCACCAGAACGGGCACCATCCCGAGTACATTCTGCACAAGTTCATTGGACTTGTAGCGTTTTCTATTAATCTATTCGTTTGCTCCTCAACAGACATTGGCACATCATTACCGAAATCCATTCCCGTTAACTTTTGATGCACTCTTTTTCTCATTTGCACACTCGAATTCGTTTTCCTTTGTCTCTCAGCTTTCACTGCAACGCTGCCTAATTTCTCACTCGAATATAACCTCTTCGTTTTTTGTGGTCTATCCGGATTTACAAGAGGCTCTTGCACAAAAATAGCTAAAACAGTCACAAGCACATCACAATTTTCTCTCAAAATATTCGACATACTCACAAATGCGTTATTAAATACACCATCAACACCGGCAGGGCCCATAGCTCTTACCATTTGCCTCGTTAAACGGAATGGTACAACTTCCGGTAAGAAATCGCGATTTGCTGCCTTCTCAAAACAATCACCAAAATCGATGTGGACAACTCTGCCAGTGTTAGAATCGATCAATAAGTTGGATGGATGTCGATCTCCTAATCCTATGATATAACCGACGACAGAATTAACTGCACATGAGATAGAAAATGTTAATGTCTTTTTAACCCATGACTCAGATGTTTCCGATTTAAGCCAAAAGAAATCGGCAATATCTGTATCTGGAACTTCATTACATATGCGCTCAAAAACTTGAAGCTTTTGGATGGGTAAAAGATTGTCAAAGATTTCATTAGAATATTGCATAAGTAAATCAAATTCTTTCATTTGATCCACATCATGAACGGTTCGAATTTTTTCGACAACTTTTCGTAATGTTTCAGTTCCTGGTACCCATTGAACTAAGCCATGTCCTATAGACAATGGTATTACACTAATAATTTGGATAAATCTTTGATTGAAAAATGTTTCTTTCATTAAAAGTGAATTAATTAACCTAAAGAACTGCATTATCCGTTCATCTAAACGCATATCTTCATGACCTTTCAATAAGTATTGATAATAATTACCATCAGAACCTTTCACTATTACATCTTTCGGTAACTGTTTTGACATATAAACCGACAATTGTCCCACAAAATATTGTATCGTTATTGTAGGGTGCCCCGGTTTATAAGTTCCGGGAACCGCCAAATGAAAATCAGTTTTTTCACTCAATTCTTTCGAAATTGCGGAAAGCTCAATTGTATGAATTTGTTTCAGTTCTTCATCTAAAGCAGCTTGTACACTTTTACACCAAGCTATAACTCTATTTATTGAGTTTTGGAATTTATTTCTTGCGTTAAAATAAGGCAACATTCCTTCTAACGTTTTAATGTAATTACCGAAAGTATCCAAAAATCGATAATGCATTTGACACTTCGGAGTTTTCACAAGATTTATAATGGAGACGAGTGAGTTCTTCATTTTTTCATATGATTGTTTGTGATAAAATTCGGAAGCATCTAAAATATATTGAGAAACTCTTTCAGGCCAAGTCACAGTTGCACGTAATAAACTTTTACGTATTAAAACTACTTCGTTATAAATTTCGGGTTTTTCAAGACGAAATTCTTCGAGAATCATTTTAGCAGAATCAGCTCTTTCTTTACAGATGGATTTCTTTAATACGAACAACATAAATATTAATTCATGATAATGTTCCCTTAATAAATTATATATAATTTTATGTACATATTCTGCAACTTCTGGTGTGGAATGACTTAATTGTACAAGTAATTGATGCGATACTTGTAACAATTGTTTCGCAGGTAATTTTTCGATTGATGAATGTGCTGTAGAATTAAACATTTCTTTGTGATCGGCATATTTAAAGAACAAATTTAATAATTGTACTAAATCAGGAAAACTTTGTGTAGTTAAAACACATTTAGTTAATGCATCGATAGCATTCTTTACATGTGTTACAATATTTTCTTCTTTATCTAAAGATATTAATGCTACGTTTACATTACACCATTTCCGTAATATATCAACATTTAATGAACTACCTGTTAATTCACTATAGATATCATTTGGTAAGAAGTAATTACCTTTTTGATTCTTCATTAATATATTATATAACTTTTGATCATAATTATGCTCCGAAATAATACCTTTCAAATGATCATAAGCAATTTTTAATTCTTCAATAGATTCATTTGTGGATAAAATCCATTTCGAATATAAAAATTGACAACTAATTCGTAAGTTACCACTTATGATTTCAGTAAGTTTCTTCATTTCATTTAGAGCTTTATCTTTTTCACCAGTAATCCAATGTTCGACAGCTAAACAAACATTAAATAATTCTGGTTCTTTCAATGATTCTTTTTCCATCATTGGAAATATCATTCGAAGTGCATTTTTATGTATTTGTGTACCTAACGCAGGACTTTTAAGTGTGAAAAACTTCACTAATTTTTCATTTCGAATTCCTGTGATAACAATTCGATTTGATATTATTTCAAACCATAAATCAAATACACGTGGAGATGTTAAAAGTCTATTATCCCATACTTCTTCGATTTCTTTTCGATTATAACCTTTTAACCAATCTTTCATTTCACTAATTTCTATTAATTCTTGACATGCAAGAATTATATCTGTTTGAATTCTTTGATTATCAGAAGAACGAAATGTTATAGGTTTAGAAGCTAATAAAGAAAATCCTTTTGTAATACATTCATCAACTTTATCATAATCTTTATCATGTAATGCACATAATGCATTTAATACATTACAACGTGAAGAATCATCAGAACAATATTTTAATATGTTTTTTAATTGTTCCCAATCTCCAGTATAAAATAATGATTCTGCAAAATATGATGCAATTGATTGCTTTTGAAATAATGGTAAATTATTAAAGTCTTTCATTAATGGTATAATTTGATTCCATTCTGCTAATGCTGACATTGATTTTATTAAACTTAAAAACGTCTTAAAACTTTTGTCCTTTTTATATCGTTCTTCAAAAATTGGTTCAACTTTATCCCACATACGTAACTTAGCTAATATATCTGGATTATTTAATGTTGTCGATTTCATTTTGAAATGTTTCCAGACTCCAACAGCATCACTATGATCTCCAAGTCGTAAATATATATCAATTAATTTTAATATTTCATTATCTTTAATAGAATTCGATTTCTCTGATTGATTAATAATTTCTGTTTGAATCTTTAATGCAAATGCTATAGATCCATTATCTAAAGCTTCATTAACTAATTCATTTAATGGTATACCAATAGGTTTTTCGATTTGATTCATAAAAGCTAATAAATTTATGATTTCATGTGCTATAGTTTTATCATTTTCTTTTGAGTTTAATAAATCTTTAAATGATAATGCAATTTGTTCTTTATTTTGTTCTGATAATTTTAACCAACAACTTAAAAATGCTGGTTTAAATAACTTCATTGATAATGGATAATAATTAGAAGCTAATACTGAACAAGCTCGAATAGAATCCGAAGGAGAATTAGAAATTATAGCTAAAACAAATGAATGTAACCATTTTTCTAAGTTACAACTTAAACTTAAATTAGGTGTAATAGCTCTTAATACAATTGAATCTTGTGAGAAAGTGAATTTTGGTTGTGTAATTTCTTTTTTAATATTTATTTTTGGATCATTTTGTTGGTGATTTAATTTAAATGGTTTGTTCTCTTTTATATTTTTAATAATTAATTTTAATTCTGGTGTAATAAAATGTTTTGCTTCTGGTTGAATTAAAATCATTTCGATATCATTTAATATATCTTTTCGATGAGTTTCTAATAAAGAATAAAGGAAGTCTAAAGCAGCTTCAAAAGTTTTATTATCATCACTATATAAACCAGAAGTTAAAGCTCTCATTATAGGGCCAAAATAATGTGTTAAGTTTACAGCATGTGAAAGATCTCTTAATGAATAAAATGCATAAACTTTCACTTCTTTTAATGAATGTTCACATTCGATAGCATCACAAATTTGTGGTACTATTAAATATAATAAATCTTGTACATATAATCCAAGCATAGAAAATGCTTTTAATACATGATGAGATATCATTACATTCGAAGTTTTAGAATCATCTAAACAACCAATTAATAAACAAATTGTTTCAGATGCATATTTAGTAAATCCATCTTTAATTGTCTTTAAAAATGCTAAAATTAAATCAAGAATTTCAATTGCTAATTCAACACAAAATTTATCTTTTACAAGTTTCAAACTTCTCGAAACAAATGGTAATGTATTATGTGTGGAATTCATAATTAATTGAGAATATAATGGTAAATAAGTTTTTAATTCCAAATTTGTTGAATTTTCCATTACAGATAATAAACGAACTATAAAAGAATCGAAATGTGAAAGCATATGCATTTTAGGATTTGATAATATTATTACTAAAGCTTGTACGGTCATTATATAAAATTCTTTTAATTTATTATCATAAAAAATATCAAGTAAAGAAGATGCAGCTACATCTATAAAATAATGTTCAGTTGTATCATTCTTAAATAATAAAGTTTCATCAATAACTCCATCGATTTCTCTTGATGGATGAAAAAATTTACGTGCAAGATCTTGATCAATATTTTCAGGTGTTCTACAATATTTAATTGTACTTTTTTGATGTATATCAATAACACCTAAAGAACCAATTACTCGTAATAAAGCCATTCTTACTTTTCTAGAATGTGTAATTTCTAAAAATCTAGAACATGAGGCTAAAATTAAAGGTCCTTTAGCTCTATATAAGATTGTTGAAGCTGGTGCACTTAATAATACATGAAGTAATTTAAGTACTGATAAAACAACTTTTCGTTCTTGTTCATTGTTTAATAATGAACATAAACTTGGAATTATTTCATCAGTATGTTTTGATACTTGTTCTGGATCTAATGGTGCTAATAAAGACATCGTTTTTATCATTCCTTTAAAAAATTTATAATAAGCTTTTATCTCTAAGAAATTCGAAAATTTCATATTCGATGTTTTATATTCTTTTAATACATTCAAGAAAATTTTAATTATTTCATTAGAATAAGCAGTAATCATATTTGAAGAGGATTTAATTACTTTTGGTAAAACTCGTACTATTCGACCTCTTTGTCGAATACTAGAAACATATCTTAATATAAAGAATGAATCAAGTAAAGCAGTTCGATTAATAGAAGATACAAATATTGGATTAATATCATAAACATTTTCTAAGATTTGAAATGATAATTTACGTATTGACATTGCATCATCATTTGCAACGATTTGTAAATATTTCATATATTCAGGTATACCTAAAAAAGAAGGATTATGATCTCTTAATATAATTAAAACGGATTTACGTACTGCTATACAATTATCAAATACAGCAATTCTAAAAAATAAACTTCGAATTTCTTCTTTTGGCACAGAATCATCTAAATATTGTACAATGTTAAATATACTATACGGAAGATGTATTCGTATTTGTTCATCTTTTGATAAACTTAAATCTTTTAATTCTTCAAATAATTCATTATGTCGATTTATAGAATAACGTGGTAATTTCGATATCATTTTTAAGACATGAATTGTAATTTTTTGATTTTCAAATTGTTTTAATAAATAATTTGTTAATTGTTCCCTAAATTCATCTGTAATATGTTTCTCAAATTTTGTTATTTCTAATATAAATCTACAATATCCTTTAGTCATATCGCATTTAAGTAAATTTATAACTAAATCTGAAATTAATGGGAAAACAATTTCATCATAAGTTTTAATAAAGTTAAAAAGCATATCAAAAGCACAATCAGGTTCAATATTATATAATATGACAATATAATTAACAATCATTTCAAGTTTGTCTTTAAAAAAATTAGGAATTGTCTTAATTAATAAAATTATTGACTTTGATATTTCTTTTGGAAATTCTGTTATAAGTGCGTTTGTATATGAAGATTCACCTTCAATTGGCTTAAATAAGATTTGTGCAATAGAATCTGTAAATTGTTTAGAATCAACTAAGGCTAATGATGTTATCGCAACATATGATATACTTCTTACAATTAATTTTCGATCTGGTGAAAGTTTAGGTATAAATTCCGAACAGAGTATGTCAAATCTTGATGTGAAAAAATCAGGTTTGCTTTGTATTAATGTGTTAAGTATCATTATTCCTGCATATTCATTAATAGGATCATCATATGTAAGAAGTTTTGATGATAAGTTGGTTGTAAATGAAAGATATTCTGATAGATCACTTCGACGATATCGAATCATGGCACGTGTAAACATGGAAATAGCATCAACAGTAGCTTTGATTATAGCTATTGATGAATGTGATATAATATTCCAAAGAATTGATTGAAATGAAGAATAAAATGTGACAACTTCACTTCCTGCATTAGCTGATAATACACTTAACATTCGAGATGCAGCATGGAGGCGAGCACGTCGGCCATAAGAGCGTGTCCATTTCACAAGTCGTTCGAATAAATGAGAAACATAACGTGATTGTTCTGAATTAGGATGATGAATTAATTCGCCTACACACCAACTTGTGAATTTGATACGCTCCATACTTGTTTGTGGAAGTAAGCGATCAAATATTTGTGTTAATTCAGAAAAATTATCATAACCAATTGAATTTAGCGCAACAATACCCATAGCTGATCTGATTGCGTCATCTGAATTTAAATCATATTTTGAAAGTTCTGTAAGTAAAGATATGTATGAATGTATATACTCGTTCAAACTAACATTACTCATTCGAACAACTTCAAGATAAAATTTTTCGTAATATAGTTCATAAGCTTCGACCATTTTCGTGAATGTCTTGGGAATTGGTAGGTTTTTTATATTCATGAAGTATTTTTGTATCTCATTTTAACGGTCACTCATAAGAAAACAAAGATCAAAAACGCTACAACATGTTTATGAAGAATGACACTAACAGTTGCATTTGCTTTCTGCAGGCTTCAGTTCTTGCCTTGGCTCTTTTGTCACTCGGTGCGTAAGTAGAATAGTTTTTGCTAAATCAGAAAAAAGTTCTTGAACTCCTTGACCAGTTTTTGCAGATGTTTCAAATGCCTTGTATCCTCTTTGGTTCGCATAATTTTTTGCATCCGTGAATTCAACTTCTTGTTCTTGAACCAAATCAGATTTATTTGCAACAATGAAAACTGTGGATTCATTTCCAGCAATGTCAGTAAATGATTTTATCCAATCTTCTAAGTGTTCAAATGTATTTTTGTTTGTGATGTCATAAACAGCAAGAGCTCCAAGTGCATTTCTAAAATATATTGGACCAAGTGATTTAAACTTCTCTTGTCCAGCTGTGTCCCATATTTGCACTTCAACCTTGTAACCATCAATTTCTTCATTAAAAATTTGATAATTTGCTCCAACTGTACTTTGTTCAGCAGGATCAAATTTATTATCAATAAGTTGACCTAAAAGGCATGTCTTTCCTACTGAAGTGTCTCCAATTAAAACAACACGACAATTAAAAGAATTATTTTTGTTCGCAATCATGATTGCGGCCCGATTTTATCCACTTTTTCAATACTTTATTTAGGTTTCATCTCTATTGGTGACCGTTTAATTTCAAAGAATAAGCTCATTTCTTCAAATGTTTTGGATTTTTGCTTTTATGTCTAGCTGTATTATCCAATGGGAAATCTTTGATACAGAACAGTCTCTTCTTGATGCTTGTTATCTTTGTAAAAAGATTGCTCGCTTATCTAAGGAAAATATACGTTCATTTCCACTCGAAGGTTCAGAGTGCGCAGAAGTACCAGAAGAAAATGTCTATTGTATGTTCATCGAAAATGTTACTAAAGCTGTTCAAAAAATATACAATAACACAGAAAATCCTCCAAAAAACCCATGTTCAGCTATTGGACCATGTGTTGAACGCACGTCACAGAAAAGGAACGGGACACATTGTTATCCATGTCGTATATTATCAGCACATTTAATGCCATTTTCACCAGAAGAACGCGAGTTATACCTAAGTAATATTTGCTCCTCTTCTCGTGTGACCTTTGCTGATTTTTGTTCACTCCTCGACGAAGGAAGAAAGTGGACATTTTTGAATGGAATCAAGAATGTAAAAAAGCCAAATGATGTGTGTGATTCTATAGGACTTTGTCACCCTTATGGCTATGAAAGTCCTCACAGAAAATTAGGAAATATAATATTCAAAAATCGGGATGAATTGTAAACATTATGTTTGAAATATTAATTCTTCATAAATAATTGTTTTTTATGTTGTTACTGAACATTTTTTAAAAGACAATGTTTCGAAACCAAAGCGTTACACCCATTAAATAAAAAAAGCATAACTATTCAGTTAAATAAAATTAACCTCTAATCATAAAAGAATGAATATATTCACCTTTATTTTTCTTGAAATGAAATATTTTAAAAAAAATCAACAAAAATAACCAAGAAAATCATATAAATATTACAGCGCCAGAAAGGTATAAATACCTATCAAAAAGCGGTAATAAAAACAAAATTTTTTCATATTATGGCAGCCAAAACACATTATCATCTCGAATTCTTTTCTTTTAATTCAATTAGCGAATTCTATGCATTCAAACCATATTAAATATTCTTAGCTTCAGACACAATAGCAGTCGATTGGTTAAAAAAAAATAAATGTCTTTAGTATTAATTCCCTTTTGTCCATGAAGTAATTTAACTATTTCTGTATGACCATTTCTAGATGCTAATATAAGTGCTGTACTAAATAATTTAAATAATTTCATTCCTAAAAAACAAATATATATTAATCAAAAAAACACAAAACCCCAGATGTTTCCCAGTAAGCATGAACAAATATTTCAAAGTTTTAAAACAAAATTCATTTTTTTAAAGTTTCTAATTTTAAAAATGAATTTAAAAAGAATTTAATAAAAGTTTTATCAATAATTTCAATGGTTTAATAAATTGCATTCACCATGATTTAAACGACGAACTTAAAAAATAAAAAATATTTTTATTTAAAAAAATGATGGAACAACAAATATCGTTTGCGTTTCGACGTTTTTAAGTGTTTCGTGTTGTAAATTAACAAAGCGTTGTTGTTTTAATGTGTTAATTTGTTCTTGTAGAATAGAAATTGTTTGCTCATTTGCATTAATTTTGGTTTTAAGTTCATTAGATTCAATTTCAAATGTTTTTTGGATGTTTTTGATTTCGATTTCTGATTTTTCTTTTAATGTGTTTAATTCGGTTTCTTTTTCTGTTATTCGAGATCTTATTTGTGATATTTCATTGTCTAATTCATTGGTGTTATATTGTTCAATTAAATTTTGTAAATATTTTTCTTGATTAATTTTCTCAGTTTTGATCAGTTCTTCAAGAGTAGAACAATCACTAACCCTTGGATCTAATTTAACCGATTTCATTTTCTCTTGAATAGTTTCTATCGCGGAATCTATAGCATGAAGACGTAAAGCTGCTTCTGTTGAGTTTTCGAACTTGTTTTGCAAAACCGAAATTTCCTTTGAAAATTGTGGAAGCTGTTTATCGTCAATTGAATTTTGAATGAATTCAATTTCTTTTTCTAAACGTTCTCTCTGAATTAAATTTTGTTTGTAATTAAATTCATTTCGTTGAAATTTTTTGATTAGATTTCGAATTTTGTCATTTAATGTTTCAATCCTTTTGTTTAATTTGGTAAGTAAAGAATCAATGTTTTTCATTTGTAACGTGAATTTTTTATATTTTATTTGATATGCTTGGTATTGCTCTTGAAAAAAAATAGGTGCATATTGAAGTAAATGCTTAATACTGGTTTCTTTTTCAAATTCATTTTTAGCATTAGAAAAATCCAAATTAAGTCGATTTTCTTGTTTCTTTAAATTTTGAATAATTGTTTCAAATTGTTGATTTTCTTCAATATGCTTTTGAAGAGATGCTTTAATTTCATTCAGCTCTTGTTTTAATTGTGCTATTTTTGAATTGAATTCCGATATTGTTTGTACATGAATAAATTCAGATTCATTTATTCTAGTCATTTGTTTGAAACATAATTTTCTCCATTTATCAACATCATAAGTAGTTTCATCTTCAAGTGTCCTCAGAATTTCATTCAGATGATATTCTAATTCCATTTACATTTGATATATACGTTTAAAATTTGTGAACGTTTCAATATTATGTTCTGTCACTTTTTTCAATTTTTGTCAATTTACGGTTGACCAAACTTGTTCATTTTCATCATTAATTCCATTTTCAACATTGCCCATGTCTGTTGGGAATGGTTTTACCGAAGCAATTTTTTCTGACAAAAAGTACTTGTGTAATGCTAAATTGCAAAAATAAAATGGCAGCCACAAAAAACATTGTGTCAAATGCAAATAAAATGTTAGAAAAAGACAGGTACACCAAATTCAGCAGTAAAAGGAAAAAAAATGAGAATGAACATATTTTAGGTTGTTAATAACATTTTGTAAATAAAATATAGTGTATAAAATCTTTTACCATCAATAAAGCAAGTCTGAGTACAATGTTTTAATATAGGCTTAATGATTTATAGTAAAGATTTGGTTCATAGCGACGTCGCAAAATCCATGGCCGTTACTTATACAACAACATTGCTACTAAGGATGGGTATCGATATAATAAACGGTTTTATCGACATCTATGCCGATAGCACTGATAAAAAAGTGACAATATGCATTCAATTTTGTGACATCACCATGGCCGTTATTGAAACTAACATTCTGTGGTTTATTCGAAAAAAATTTTCGATGCGATTCAGTTGGTTAAGATCTGCAAATGATCATGGTTGGATCCAACTATCGAAGCAAAAAAATGCCAATAAAAAATGTCAATAAAAAATCCCAAATATAATTGTGACAAATATATTTAAAACCAGATGCTTTCTCAGCACCAAAAAGAATTTGCATCATTTATTGAATGGCAAATCGAACAGAAAATATTTGATATTAATGGTAAATATATTTATCATGAAGATTTAACGTTTAATATTTTTTTTTTTTGGAATTTATATAAAATTAATGAAACAGCACTTCATTGGGCAACACGCAAAGGTCATTCTGAAGTTACAAAAGTTCTTCTTAAACAAAAAGGAATTGATATTAATGCTAAAGATATTCATTTGTTTTATTTAGAATTTATTTTAATAATTTGATATTTCAAAATAATATTTGAAAATTATTTAAATTATTTTATTCAGCACTTATATTAGCATCTGAAAATGGTTATATAGAAATAGTGAAATTACTTCTTGAACATGAAGGAATCGATATTAATGCTAAAAATATTTATTTGTTTTATTTTATGTTTATTTTAATCATTTGATATTTCACAAATAATAAAGGCAACTTTTTAAGACGATGAACTTTGGTCATCGTCTTAAAAAGTTGCCTTTATTATGTGTAATTCTCATCGACACTTTTTGATATGAAAAAATTAAAAAAAGTAATTTCGCTCACAATTTTCAATATTGTTTTTAAGTTTTTTTTATGAATCATATTTAAAATGTCATTGATGGAGCAATTACTTGCTGAAGCTGATACAATATCAGCCGCAAATGTTTCAGCAGGAACGAAAAGTACATATGATAGGCTGATTCATGCTTATGCCAAAGTGATGATAAATCTAATACACGAAGAACCATTTCCTATTACTCATAACAAAATGGTTGCATTTATTATATTTAAAAAGAATCAGAATATGAAATGTTGTACGTTACTAGCTTACATTAATAGTTTTACACATTATTTTCAACAAAATGACTTGGAAATATTAACACATTCATTAAAATTCAAAATATTTAAGAGTGGAATAAAAAGGTCACTATATTCAGGTTTTTGTCCAAATGCAAAGTTACCGTTTGATCCAAAATGGTTTTCGAAAATAATTGAAAAATTTCCACCAACAAATATTGATAATTTGAAGTTTATATTCTTGATATCGTTAATGTTTGCAGCATTTCTCAGAATAAGTGAAGCGCTAAACTCTAAAAAAAGCGATATTGTAATTGAAGGCGAAAACTTAATAAAACTAAACATACAGACTTCTAAAACAGATCAGTTCGGGAATAATACGTTTACATATATTAATGATAATAAGACAGATTATAGCCCATTCCGATTTATAAATCATTTGAACTTAATTTCTAGTAATGATCACATAGAATCTCGAACTCAATCCACACTCAGAGCTCATCTTCTTTATGTACTTAGGACTATTGGAGTTGAAAAATATCAAAATTATGGATTTCATAGTTCTCGTATAGGAGCAGCATATTATGCCTCACTAAAAAATGTTAATGATTGTATCATAAAAGCCCATGGAAGGTGGAAAAGTTCTGCATATACTCGATATGTTTCAGTAGACATGAGCAGAGCTGGTATGGAAATTTCAGAGGCACTTTCTATATAAACGATAAAATTATTGCAATTTTAAATTGAATTGAAAATTGTGAACGAAATTATTTTTTTAATTTTTTCATTTCAAAATATGGCTTGATGAGAATTCAAAATAATATTTGGAAATTATTTAAATTATTTTGGACAGCACTTATGATTGCATCTGAAAATGGTCATACAGAAATAGTTAAATTACTTCTTGAACAAGAGAATATTGATATCGATGTTAAAAATATTTCTTTGTTTTATTTAAAATATTTTTAAAAAATATGAAATTTCATATAAACATTTGGAATTACTTATAAACATATAAAACAGCGCTTATGATAGCATCAGAAAAGAAAAATGTAGAAATTATACGATTATTTGAAGACAAAATTCAACATCATAAAAGTGACGACTTAATAAAATGAAAAGATTCACAAGGATAAAAGAGGAAATATTTAAATATTGAAATAAACATTTCCTAAATTCAGTTTGTTTTCATATATTATAATTAACGCATTAAATTTGATAAATAGAATATTTTATATCATATTTCATTGTATGATTTTCATATAATTTGATGAAAATTTTTGTGAAAAAAATGATGAAAAATTCATAACAACAAAAAATTAATTATTATTCATAGTATTATTTACTCTTAAAGTTTAATGGAAGTCTATTGAGTACACCTTATTATTTTCAGTCCCATAATACAAAACATTTGTTCTTGAGTCGAAGTACATCGTTACGACTGCGTCCTGTAACTCGAAAGTCCTTAAAATCCTCAAACAAGGCAAACTTAACAATGTCAACTTGTTATTTAAGTCGGACACTGCCAACACGTAATCCTTATGCGCAATAATCATTTCGCCCCATTGTATTTTCGGACTTTGAATTTCCAATTCTCCAATTTTATTTAAGTCCATTCCATATGAAAATATTTTTAAAATTTTATTTTTAACAATTTCACAACATATCAATATACAAGGCGATGCACTAATTTTTAACATTAAAATATTATAATCTAATGAATAACTATATTGATAAGAAGAACCATTTAAGAAATTATATGATGAAATTTGTCTTGATTTATAACCACAAATTAATGCATTACTTACAATACCGATATCAAAATCAATAATCGTCGCTGGATGTGCACTAAATTGGAATTTCATTGTCGGTGTAAATAAAAATAAAATAAAATTAATTGTCGAAAAATTAATTTTAATTGGATATGGATTCTTAAAGATTTGATTTGGAATTGTACCAAAACTTTTACTAAATTGTTGATATAAATTTAACTTTTCTGAATCTTCTATTACTTGTTTAGTCATATTCGTAGGATATGTATAAGGATGAAATGTATTATTAGCTAAAATTGCTTCTTTCCCATTTTGTTTATATCCAAATATTAAATCAATCCATTTAGGTAAATTTAAACTTACATAATCACTTTCTAATGCTGTACGATGTTTCTCGATGAAATCATATGCATTTTTACTCCATGGTGGTAATATGACATCATTAATTTTACTTCTATCTGATTTGATTCCTAAATCAAAATTATCCGAATTAATAAAAAATCGTGGTGTACTATAAAATTCTGGAATTAATTCTCGATAATCAGTTAAATCTGGTGATGTAATAGATTCCCATAAATGAGGAATTGATGAAAAAATTCGACTTGATTTATCAAATTTATTATCTTGCATTTTAATATTAATACTTGCAAATGGTTCTAATCGTAATAAATAATATGATACAAAATATGAATTAGAATAATGTACTTTATATAAAAATTTGTTTTTTTTCATCCATTTCTGTGATTAATTCCTTTAAATGTTCTAATCGATCTTCATTTAATGCTCCAATAGGTTTACTTAAATCTCGATAAACATTCGGATCATTTAAATCAATAGTTTCACTCGTATAATCTTTTAATACCCATGGAAAAACTGGTTATTGTGTTAAATCATTAAAACTTCTTCCTGCAAATAAATTAATTATTATTAAATATTTATAATTCGAAATTTCTTCATTTACCCATTTTTCAGTAATTTTCTCTTGTTCTAATAATGATGAATTCGTTGTTTGTAAATATTTCAAATTAGGTAATTTTAATTTTATAAGTTTTTAATAACTGTTTCATAATATTTTGATTTGGAAATATTATTAAATAACTTTTTTGTGTAGTTAAAAAAAATCCTATACCACATGGAATATGATATTGATTTCTTTGTAAAATCATATATAAATCTTTAAGTTTAATTTCTATTAATCGATGTTTAATATTATTATTTATATTATCTGGCGTGAAAAAAAATTGATTCTTATTAAGATAAAATGTACCTTGAAATGAATTATTTAATCTAATATGTTGTGCTGGTGAAGCAAATGAATATGTATATGTATCTTCTTTAGAATCATCAATATTTATATCATTTTCACTATTATTATTATTATTATCTTCAATAGTTGTGGTTTCTGTTGAATTAGTTGTACCTAAATTTAGTTGTTTAAATGGTTGTAATCTTTGTAATGCTTCTGTTTTATCACGTGAATCACGTAATAATGGAATTTGATGTTGATCAAAATGTTTATTCGGTCGTAATATATTATGTCTCCAATCTAAATCTAATGTCGATGATAATTTCCAATGTTGTTCTTTATTAATATGAATATTTAATGAATAATTAATTTCTAATTCTTGTAATAAATCTTTATATATCTTTTGGATATATTCTTGATTATGTAAATTATATAAATGTTGTTGTTTAATGGTATATAATAAAATATTATTATATTTAGAAAAAATTGTTTTATTAAATATAATTTCATTATTAAATAAAATATTTATCGTAGTACATATTTTATTAAAGTTTTGCATCATTTGTGTTTGTAATGGAACTGTTAAAATAAATATCGATTGTAACCATTCACTTGATGTAATTCCATAAATTTCAAGAATAGGTTCTTCAATAACTTTTTGTTTAGGAAATCCATTGATTAAATCTAATATTAAAATTTCTATTTGTTTATATATTGATGAATTTTTACAACAAATAGGATATAAATACATTAATATTATTGACCGATTAGAATATCATAAATATTAATTAATAATAAATGTGATTTATATAATGGTAAAATTTGATTAATATTTCAATTTCGGATCGATTCTAAATATATTACCATTAAAAATGTTAAGGCTGAAAAAAAACATTTTTTCGTTTTTTATCATATTTAATATTTTTTTGTTCTGCATAAACACTATAATCAGCATTAAGATATTTAATTTTCTTTTTTTAAGCCAGCATTTTCTTTAATAATCCCTCGTAATCTATTTTCTTCTTCTTCATCAATTTTATTTATATCATCTGTTGATAATGCTGATTGATACTCTAATTATTATTCATAATTTTCTTTTAATAGTTCACTTCTTTTTTGCATTCTATCTATTGCTATTTATTTTCAAATTATTCTGATGTCTAACTTTAATCAATTGAGATAATCCTGTTTCACCAACACATCCTTACTTTGATATTTGTAATTCTTTCTTTTTATTATCTAATTCTAAATTTTTTAATTTTAATTCATTAATTTGTCTTAAAATATCATTCTGTTAGTCAGCAACTCGTTGGTTCTGTATATTCATTTCCATTTCATCAGTAGATGCCATAAAAATATCTCTGTTATTTTTGAGTTCATTTTAATCATATCGATTTTTTCAACCATTGAATTCTAGTCTTTTGTCTATATTGTTCTAATAATTTACGGGATTCTTCTTCTTCTTTAGCTGTCTTAATAGCTTGTTTTTTTCATGATTCTGTTTTTGAAATAAAACTTCATTTTTTGCTTGTGTAATCTGCTTTTCAAATTCATTTCATTGAGCATTAAGACTTTGTTCTTTTGTTCTGATATCATTCAATTCTTGTTGTTTGATTTCATTAGCATTTCTCATCCTATTATCATTATCCCAATTAACGTTATGAGAAGTAGCTACTGGTATAGGTGGAACAGTTCCTCTTAAACCAATTATTTCATTTCTAGCTGAATTAGGTTTATTTATAGTTCGTAAACTTATAAAATTAATCTTTTAATTGATTCTCTTTACACGAACTTTACGTAATGATCTTTTGATACGTGATTTAGGCATTTGATAATAAATAAAATAAAGGCATTTATAAATAGTTTTTGAATCTAATACAAGCTTACCAACCTCTTGGCTGTATAGTGAATCTTTTATAAGATTGGTTTTGATTATTTTGATTTTCGTTAATTCGATTTTTATTAGTATTATTATTTTTGTTATTATTTACATTATTATTATTTTCATTAATTTCATTTTCATTTATCATCATAACACTGTCATCGTCTTCTTCATAAATATCGAATCTGACTTTACTATATTTTCGTTTTAATTTCTTTTGTTTACTTTTTAATTTAGATATTTTATTTTCAAGTCTGAATAAATGTTCTATCAAAAATTGATCATTAGTAAAATTAGTTTTTATTATTATTAATTTCTTTACTTATTTCTTTATTATATAATTTCTTTGATACTATTCTTGAATAGCCATTCTTATTGAATACTACATCATAATACTAATTATCAATACCTTGTTTAGCATTATTTATAATAATATCTTTTTCTTCTTTGATAAAGTTTTTAATTGGTTTCTTCGCGATGACTGTATTATCATTATTAATATTTTTATTAGTCGTTTCATTATCATATTGATTTTCATTGTTATCAATAATTACGAGATCTACTTTCATCTCAGTCATTCAACTATCATAAAAAATAGTAATTAGTTTATAATAATGATTTTATTTTATTAAAAGCATCTTTAAATTGATAAGAACTAACTATATTTTGAATTCCTTCTTTATTTAGTATTGGTTTTGTATGTGTTTGATTTATTTTATTATAAATTTTTTAACCAGCTCTTATATTAGGTTGTGCTTTATCAGAGACTTCTTGGACTCTATCAACAACTCTATCTACTATTTGTTTTACTCGATATACTGCTCCTTTAATCTTATCTTTAAATTTGGGATCTGGCACCATATCAACTATTTGATTAATACCTCTACTTTATCTTTTTTTCCTCTATATGCATCTATAGCACCTGGTATTTTACTGATTATTTCACTCCCTTTTTTAACTAGTGGTGATATTTTACCATAAATTTTTCTACCTTTATCAATCACTTTTTCAACTAGACGACCTCCTCCTTGAACTAGCTTTCGAAAACCTCCAAATGTCTATCCTAAACCCATTTTAATAGTAATAAAACTATGGATAATGAATATAATGATATTATAGATGAAACACATTTTTAATCTTATTCCCATGTAGAACGTCATATTAAGAAAGCTATACCTAATGCAAGTAATAAGAAAATAAAAGAAGTTAGAAACGTCGTGTAATAGATAAATTTATTAATAAGAAGACTTTGAAAAAATATTATATAAAGATCTTTTCTAACAGTCCTAATACTTGGTTTCATGATTTGTATGATAATACGAAAGGAAGAGATCCTCGATACTAGCATATATTTATTGGAACTAACAATAGATACGATGTTGCATATCCTTTAAAAATAAGACTGCTAAAGAAATCATTGTTTTTATTAAAGCAATTTATTAATAAATATCATCCTATTAAATTGGTGATACTATTAACTAGATATAAGTATTAATCAAAATACTATAGATTTTACAACTCATGGTGATCATTATTTCAAAGTTGATGATAGTAGTAATTATGATATAGGTGATATAATATTATATGATGGTAGTATTTTAAATGATGATACTGTATTAACAACAGAAATAAACAGCATGATTATTGGAAAAATAACTGCGCTATAATAGATAATACTACAATAGATGTTTTCCGAAAATAAAACAATATACTTAATTATAATAAGAGAATTAACAAATATACTGTATTATATAAAATTCCTGTTAAAAAATATTATAAAGATATCATTTCAGCAAGTTATTTACGTGGAAATATTCCTCAAATTATAAGTAATTCAGATAGAGAATATTTTAAAAATAAGAAACCGATTATGTAAATAACCTTGATGATTTTATATTAATCATAGTGATTTTTAATAAGTTAATTGTTACGGTGATTTATGTTATTTTAATAATGATTTTAGATCTTGCAAGATTGCAAGATGAAATTAGGGTTTTTGATCAAAATGGTCGTTTTGAGACTTTTTTGAGCTTCTATTTTTTACACGATTAATTGTGTGAAAATTAAATAATAGCTTCGCATATGCGAAGCGCGTGGGGGGCACCCCCATATGGGGGAGAATATACCTGTGTGTGTGTTGTTTATATAACACCTAAACGAATGAAGAAATTCATTAATACCTATAAAGATTGATTTGTGAATCGTTTGTTTGTTGATGATTAGTTGTTAGTAATCAGTTGTTAATAATTGATTGTTTATAGTTTACTTTATTATAATGACTTCTTTATCATGACTTATTTATCATATTTCTTTTTTATAATGACTTCTGCAAGTGCACCATATTCCTTTAATATCTTAAAGATTTGAATCACCAACATCATTAACACCAATGATTTTATAGATTCTATAAGTTAAAAATATATAGTTATTCTTGGATAAAATTTTCTCACCAAATTTTTTAGACCATAAAACCGTTTAATACTATTTAAAAATCCAAAAAATTAAAAAAATGGATGTGTGGGGGATCGAACCCCAGGCCTCTACAATGCAAATGTAGCGCTCTACCACTGAGCTACACACCCAGACATCAACAAAAATTATAATTTATATATATATTTTATGATACGAAGTAAAGAATGTAATTACATTCTAATTCAACTGCTATAAAGACAAAATATAATTTATAATGATAAAGTTTTATTTTTTAAAAATTCTAATAGTGTTGGTTCATACATATCCACAAATCTGATCAATTGAAAATATTTCCACAACATGAACGATAGGAAATTGTATTGAATAATTCAATATGTCTGTTTGAATCAATTTTAATGTCTGGAGAAGAGACGGAATCCCTTTGTTTCAAATTTGTTCTTGTTGGTGACTCAGCTGTTGGAAAGACATCTATGTGCAAAATGTTTTGCGAGAAAAGCTTTGATGACAATCAACCACAAACGATTGGCCTTGATTTTGGTGTGAGAAACATTGATATTGAGTCCACAAAAATCAAACTTCAAATATGGGACACAGCTGGGCAAGAAAAGTTTCGCTCAATTACTAGAGCTTACTTTAGAGGCTCAACTGCAGTTTTTTTGGTATTTGATGTTACAAATCGAGAATCATTTTCACATCTTGGATTTTGGACGGACGATGCAATGCTTCTTTCCCCATCAAACTCAATTAAAGTGTTGGTGGGAAACAAAACAGATTTAGTTTCACAACGCGCTGTTTCCACGGCAGAGGCCTCGGATTTTGCACAACAAAATGGACTTACATACTTTGAAACGTCTGCTCTTTCTGGAGAGAGGATAGACGATACTTTTATTGAAACGGCGCATGCTGTATATAAGAAATATTTAGATGGAAAAGTTAATATCGAAACACGGTACGCAGATAAAGAAAACAAAGATTCGTTTATTGATATCACCGAACAAAATGATAATGGTGGAACTGGGTTCTGTTCTTGCTAAGCCGAATAAGTAAATCAAAACATATTTTTTACATCACATTTCGTTAAATGTTCAAACGAAACACAAAAAGTGGCTATCGGTTTTTGGCCGCTCTTTTCCAAAAATGTCTCACAGAACTGAGATTGATGGCTTCTCAGGTCATCAAATACATCCAGGACACGGTATTATTTATATCCGTGAAGATAAGCATATGATGGCTTTTGAATCACGAAAAACATTCCGCATGTGGCAACGAAAGAGAAATCCAAGAAAGATCAGTTGGACTGAGCATTATAGATTTGACCACAAAAAATCTAACACAGATCAAGTTGAAAAGAAGGGACGTGTACAAAGATCAAAGAAAGTTTCACGCGGATATGCTGGTGTTTCGGTTGACGCAAATGCCAAAATTGCTACCACAGTTGTAAAGAGGCGTGTTGCACAGGCCAAGAAAGGAGGTAAAAAGTAGATAAATAAATCTGAAAGAATAACTTATAGTTTGTTCATCTCACTTACATAGAGTTTAATGATGAAGGGTCTTGTTGCATTTTTCGGAGTTTCATCAATTTTAATTGTGCGTATATATAATATTTTTGTATTATTACAAAATTTATTTTTGCTTTTTCAAGCTAGCGCCTTTTCTCTGATAAGCTTGTTAATGTTTTTTAAAAAACAGGAGGGATCCTTAAATTGAATAATTATAAGTGATTCTTTAACTCCGACACCTTTAAATATTTAATATGTCTTTTCATGGATTTTATATCAGTTTTACACTTGAGAATTATTTCTTTTTTAGTTGAAACTTCTTGATTATTATTTTAACCAACATCTTGCATAGATAAAGATTTGTAAATCGGTTATTTTTGATTTCAATGTAACTTCGGTGGCTAATTGAATTGAAACGGATCAAATCTGGATCAGTTATACCGGAATAAGCCGGTTTATTCTATGAGTTTTATCAAACTATTCAAAAAGTTTGTGTTTACTTTCAACACTTTTTTTCAGACTTCGGAAAATGAGCGAGAACCCAATCACATTCAAGTTTATCATCGTTGGAAATTCTGCGGTTGGGAAATCGTGCCTTCTTCTTCGCTTTGATGAAGGACGATTCCAACCTATTCACGACGTTACAGTTGGTGTTACATTTTCAATCAAAATGATTAAAATTGGTGGTCAAAGCATTAAAGTTCAAGTTTGGGACACGGCAGGTCAAGAAATCTTCAGATCTATTACAAGAAGTTATTATCGTGATAGTGCTTGTGCAATAATTGTTTACGATATCACAGATGCTACTTCTTTTAATAAAGTTGAAGAATGGATTCGTGATGTACGCAATTTAGCACCGCCAGATTGTTTAATAGTACTTTTTGGAAATAAATTAGATCTTGCTTCCCAAAGAGCAGTTCCAACTTCTCAAGGTCAAGAGTTGGCTGACAGAAATGGAATCATGTTCTTCGAGACTTCTGCTCTTACTGGCGAAAATGTTGAAAATGCATTTAATGAATGCATAAATACCGTATACTCAAACAACAAAACGGCGAATAACCCAGACGAATCAAAAGTTCCACTAGATCAACAAGGTAAACCTGGGAATACTTGCTGCTAAGCAAATCTACGAATAGTACTATCATAACAATTCTTTGATAAACATTTATTTTGGAAGTGTGTTTGGTTTATTCTATGTGTTAACATATTTTTAAGGTATTTGAAAATGAAAATTTTCAATAATTTTTTTAAACAATTCCTTTTGAGTCAATTGCTTATAAAAGTTTTTTGTCTTTTGTTTTGCAATTTATACCTGGTGCATTAGTTGTAATTACTGACGTATATTTCTTTAATGAGAAAAACGAAAAAAAATGTTGATAGTCAAAAAGTCACTTTTTTTACACCGGAAATAATCAACCAAATTTTTTCTAAATGTCTCTAGACACATATAAAGTCGTTGTTGTAGGTTCATCAGGTGTCGGGAAAACATCAATGGTAGAACGGCTCATTGATAAAACATTTCCAGATAAAAAGCAGCCAACAATAGGTGTCGAATTTAAATGCTTCCAAACAACATTTGGAGATGACACTATAAAATTAAACATATGGGATACTGCAGGCCAAGAGAAGTTTAGGTCTATATCAAAATCATATTTTCGAAATGCAGTTGGGGCTGTTTTAGTTTTTTCAATTACTGATAAACAATCATTCGATGATCTCGATAGTTGGTTGAATGATCTTCATTCATTAGCCGCTCCAAATGCTGTCATCATTGTTGTAGGAAATAAAATTGATCTTGAAGATAATCGCACCGTCAGTAATTCTGAGGCTTTACATTTTTCCGAAAGACATAACATTGAATACATCGAAACGTCTGCTCTAGACAACAGAAACATTGATGAAACGTTCATTAAATTAGCAAAAATCATTTTCCAAAAAGTTAACAAAGGCGAAATCAAAGGAAACTTCAAAATTAATGCACAACAATTAGTTCTCCAACCAAGCTCAACAGAGAACGGAGCTGATGGAAATAGATGGTGTTGTTAACAACAGCTAACAAAATTTGTATAAATAGGCTATAATTATATATATTTTAAATATATATTTTATTAGAGATGAGTTTAATAACAAGAATGCGCTTAGCTTTGCCCCGCAAACAAAAAGAAGTTTTATAATTAACTCATTGAGAAATAGTTATGAATTTATATAAAAGTTAAGCGTAGAATAAAGTATCGTGGGGGATGTAAAACATGATGATTTAATTTGATTTTTAAAAAACAATGAATCATTAGAATTTTTAATTTTGATTAATAAAATAAGATATTTATATCATTGAATAAATTAAAAATCAGGAAAAAAAAATAACACTCAAAAACATAAGAAAAAACATGCCATGAGAAGATCGTTATTTGATACTTTCCCAAATGGGCATCGTCTAAAATGATCATTTTCATTATATGTTCAAATTCATTTCTACAGTTTAATCACTAACAATATTAAACGTGTTTACAAATTTTGTTATCTCTTTTTCGTTCCAATAAATAACTCGAATATAATATATTTCGTTTAGACTTTTACTATTTCATATCACATGTAATCGCATCAGAAACATCGGTTCACTCACAAAGCTTTATGATATCTGTTGTTCCTCATGTGCCACAGGCGAATCGTTATTACTTTCTAACAGTCCTTTCGTTGGCGTCATACCAGAGCACATGCTTAAGTTTCTTGATCGCAGATGCAGGTTCACTTGTTCTGCCACTTCGATTCCTTGTTCCATCGACAAGCTGCTTCTTTTATGATGTTTTCGATGATGTCTTATTGGCGTTTCAGCAGAGCCATCAGTTGTCGATGTTGATGTATGATGTTTACGTTTTCTTTTTCTTTCTGCGACAAGTGGTGGCGCGGACATTTCGATAATCGATTTTGTTCTTCGTTGAATCGGAATATTTAATCGATCAATTGAGAAACTTTTTCCATCGAATGAATCATGATGTCTATCATGTGGTAATGGCGGCTTCTCAAATGTCACTGCTTGATTAGCTGTTGTTGGATTCGTTGGTTGTTTAGTTGTTGACGTGTTAGTAACTCCGAAAAATGTATCATAAAGAACTTGATCTTTCTCGATAAAACAAAGTCGCATGAATTGATCAATAAATTGGGTTTGGCTGAGGATGGATGGAAGATCATTAGTATTTTTGGATTTCCACGTGTTAAAGCTATTATAAATTTGTTGTGGTTGTTTCGGATCAACAGAATATACTTCGCCCATGAAGTTAACTATGAATTTATGGAACTTACGTTGAACTTTCTTAAAGGGAAGTATGGGCATATACTTTTTAAGAGTCTTACGAATACTTTCAGATGTCCTGTCGATAAGATCATGTAAGTTCTGTGGTAAATCTTCGATCCCAACAGGACAGGTGTATCGGACATCGGCATTGAGTACAAAGTAACGGTTATCACTGAGGAGGTTCAACGATAGAGATGAGTGAAGTCCGATGATGAAGGCAAATGGGGCTTCAAGCGCTGTTTGAATGGCTGTGGGAAGAATAGGGATAAAAGAGCCTGGCCATGAAAGTGGATAAACAAGCCCAAGAAGCGAAAATGCTGTTTCACCTAGAACTTTGGGAGATGAAGAAATAACAAGAATTCTATAATCAAAAAGAATGGCAATTATACAGTGAAGAAGATCACTGATAATGAACTTGGAAAGAAGATAAGAATAAATTTTCATAAGTTCGCTTGAAGGACTTAGATGGTCAATACTCTTAATGTTAACAAGAGAAGCAGCTGTAGAATCTAAAACATTATCGTGTGGACTTACATTGATTTTCAGATTAAGAACTTCTGAGATATAATCTTTTTGTTCGTTTCCTTTTAACCCAGAAATATTACTAATAATTTCAGTGTAAAGTTCGGGATGATATTTTGGTGAGATTAAGCAATACGCATGAATTTTGTTATCATCTGCGATATGATAATGAACAAAGGTGAAAAGCAATTTGCGATCAGCATCTGTAAAAGCGAATGTAAATTGTTGCTCGTTGTTTCCGATTCGATCGTTATCATTAAAGGGAAAGCAAAATGTTTTAAGATTTTTTGAGATAGATTCAGGGACTTCTTCTGTTTTTTGGTAAATTGAAACAGGCTCACTGTCAGAACCTTCTTCCACGTAATAAATATATTCGAATAAAGGGTCTTGGTCTGTTAGAAAAGAAAGCATTTTTTCTGCTGCAGGTCTTTTTTGAAACCAATTAAATAGTTTACAAAACCCCTGAAAAATAGTGGTGGCAAAATTGAAACGATTACAATTTGAATTAATTTCAATCAGTAATCATCTCACTTCAAAACAATTCACTAAGTTTAGCTGATTATAGAAGTCAAATAATATTTTTTTATTCGAAAGGTTATATGTTCCAATGATATGGTTCTGGGCATTCTATGTCAATTAACTTTAGATATGGAATAACCTCTCTCCATAGCCATTGCCCAGTGTACATATATTTAATACAATTCCATGGAATTGTTTTGAACCCATATTTCGCACCTAATATTGCGCCTACCACAGCGCCGTTAGTATCAGAGTCACCAGCTTCAGGGATTATAGCTACTAAAGCATCTTCAATTGATCGACAATATTTTAATGCCCATACAGCAGAGCCGAAAGCCTTTAAGCAATAACCAATTTTGTCGAATTCATCCAATTCGATTTCGTCCAATGTTTTTGCTTGTGTATATCTATTGATATCTTCCATATACTGTTGGTCAACATTTGCATATTCTAATGCTTCTTGTATAGTTTGGTCAATGTCTACTTCATCTCTTAGACCAGTATTCTTTTGGATGTATCTTGCAATAAGTAATGCTGCCGCAACAGTACAAAAGACGCATCTTGGATCCGCGTGCGTTGCCTTTCCATATTTTTCGGCAACTGCTTTGACAACTGTTTCATCCCAAAACGCAAAAGCACCTGATGAAGCAATACGCATTACTGATCCATTTGGTGCCATTTTCTTTTCACTTGATTCCCATACAGTGTTTGCTGCTTTAATAGGGTCTGTCTTGAAATCAGACTGAGAGATAACTAAATGCGTTGAATGGCCAAGTCCTAAACCTCCTGGATGATTATGTTCTGGATGTCCATGGTATGCCCAATCGACTAATTTGTATGCAAAATCTGCAACATTAATACAGACGCCATTAACATCAAATGTAGAAACATTGTTAATCTCAGGACGTTGTGAATTGTTATCGACAATTGACCTCATAATGAGAACCATTTGTGACGTATCGTCCGTGGGGGTTCCTTTCAAAAAGCGGAAGGTGTGAGGTGACATTCTGGGGTGGGACCAAGTGATGTCGAACGGCTTGTGGAGGTACATTCCTGCCTTGCTCTTGGAAAGGAACTCCACGCCAACGCCAATCATGTCAAATGCTGCTGAGCAAAAGATGGACCCGAGTATAAATTCGGCTGCTTGTAATTTATCAACATTAGCTGGTGGATGAATGATGGGTTCAACTTGAACAGGTGGCTTAAGATCAACAGAAGGTACGCCCCATGGACCATAGAGAAGATGTTGAGCTGCAACATATTGAAATGGTTCAAATGGTTTGGTGAATTCATAATCGTTGGTTAGGCCACTCTTCATGATGGTGTATATGTTCTTAAGAATACCACGGTTCGGGGTGTTGAGTTCAATTGAATTTATTAATGATAAGTATTCAAGTTTGGTGTTGGGTGAAACTGAATCAAGCTCAAGCTTAACTGCATATGGCTCAAGAACTCTTAAGCTTGGATGAGATGTAACTTGGGACATTTTGATTAAATCATCTGTATTTGCTGATTGAATTTTAACAACTTCAAGATTTTTGGAAAGCTCAAGAATTTGAGCAAGTTTGAAGTTAGTTGGGCCAATATCAATAAAAAGAAGATTTGGCATTTTTGGAAGATTTTGTAATGGTGTTTTATAAGCTGATAAAAATAAAAGCGAATCAACACCAGTAACTGACGTTAAGCTTGTGTTGAATGAGATTTCAAGAGCTTTGAGTTTTGGACAGTTCTTAAATTCAACCTTTTGAAGACTAGAATCATAAAGAAAATCAGCTGCTTCAAGGTGAGGCATATTTTTGATTGTGATTGTTTTGATTCGATGACATTGAGATATTCTAATCCTTCTTAAATTATCCCAACCACTGATATTGACTTTTTCGATTGGTGTTGAAAGCAGATCAAGTGATCTAACTGTTTTGTCCGAATCCCATCCTTTTATGTCTTTTTTATACGCGTAGTTTACTACGGCCATTCGAAACGAAAAATGCCAGAAGTTGTTTTACAGAAACCGTACAAATTCACTTTTTCAATTGATTTTTGTGTGTCAAAAGTGTCAAAATAAGTCAAACTTCAAATAGACCGATGCTTTTTTGGGTTACATACAGAGAGCGGAATGAACCGGTAGTCATTGAATTGGCCGTATAGTGGATTTGGATACATCACGGTTTTTTGAATTACTATTTGGTCATATGAAGTCGTATAAACTATTCAAATTTATTATCACTTCACCTTTATTGATGTAAACCATAGAAAAAATGCTATTCAAAATTGAATAAAAAAATAAAAACAAAAATATCTCGTCAAATATTTAGAATTTACTGACTAAAATATCAAAGATATTGAACACCATAAGAGTAAATTTTAGAAATAAATTATAAACATATTTTGACTGATTTTACTTCCTTCTTACAAAATGAGATTATTAGCTTATATTTTATCATTTTTCAAACCAACAAAATTGTCTAACTGAACTAAATAGATTCAACAGACTCAACATTGTTCATGGTAAAATGTTTCATTCATTTTTAACATATATAACAATAGAATATTATATGCTAATTGTTTATTTAGCAATATTTTTCGTCCAAGTGGATTCTTTTGATTCCATTGGTATTTTCTATGATCAGATCTGGAACAGGTGTCAAAATTCCCCCCATTTTTACAGTATATGCATAGAAAAATTTGATATCACACTTCATTTTTTCTAGAGAATAAACTGGTTCAATGGTCGTCAAACTCCTATTATTTTCTACTTCATAAACAAATTTCAAGTTTTCCAGGCTTCCATTCAAATGGTGATTATTTACCAAATTTCCATTTTGAATTTTGTCATATAATTCAGGAAATTTGGTTCTTAGAGAAGTGTTTATTGCATATTGACTAGATAAAGGAATTTTTGGATTTAATAAATATAATCCTAAGGCTCTAAACCCGCTTTGAATATTATCAACTTGAAATTTATTTGAAGCAGCTTCTGATAATGCAGATACCAGACATTTTATCATCATAATTCTTATAGCTTTGAGATTCCTCTGAGTTCTATCAGTACCACCAAATTTACTTAGCTCATATTGCAATAACTTTTTCTTATATATATTGTTTTCAATGGTGAAGCTATAGCAACATCAAAAGGCTGTAATAAATGAGAAGTATGCCCAGGAAATACTAATATATCAATCCCAAACATCTCAAATAATCTTGCAACATTATAATTGGCCCTACTTTTATGTCCATCAACCAGCAATAGAATCCTCTGTTTTCTCAGTTCTGGTTTAAGCTGAAGTCTATAAATTTGAATTTCAGCTAAGAATGTATATGCCCAGTAAGTAAATAGTTTTTTGTTGATCCAACCTGTTGGTGATGTTGCAAAATGTACAAGTTCTTTGACTTCTTCAAGCCCACTTAATGTTTTTTTATCCTTTAGGATAAACAATGGTTTCATAACATATCCACTTGCAGATACCGTTATACAAGCAGTGATGTGTGGAAATACTGGAGATGATTCTGTAAGTGGGATTTTGCCTTGAGTTACCAATACCTTATATTTCTTTTTTGATGAAACCATAGTTTCATCCATGTTGAAAATTAATACAGGATCCCTTTTAGATATATGAGAATGCTTGGAAAAAAAGTCTTCTATTGCAACTTTATCACAAGCAATTCTTCTTAATGTTTCCAATTCAGCAGCAGGAACCACACTTAGATTATTTGCTTTAGCCATTTTTTGAAGCCAAGTTACATCAGGATGTATTTCTCTCACTCTCGTTAATATTTTTTTGCAGTTGCATATTTGAAATAGTTTCATGGCTTTTTCAGCTCTCTCTTTTATGAGAGTTGTTGCTATTTTCATTGCCTCACATGTTGACAAACAATTTATATCATTTTCTCTTTCATGAACTATATCTATGAACTTCTTCATATCCAAATCAGAAAGGATTGGCTCCCCACCTCCCTTTAAGTTTTTGTCCCAATATTTCCCACAAGCTGTTCTCAATAATATTCGTCCAACAACTTTATCACCACATAATTTATGCTTCTCTCTTATTTGTGCGAAGGTCTTTCCAGTAAGTTTTTCCATGTAAATCATTACCTGTTTCGTAGAAAGAGTAGATTCGTTAGTCGATGCATTTATCAACTCCTGTATTAAATCGGTTGCACACTGAGGATTATTTATTATAAAGCTATTTAGCAGGGCAAACATTTTCGTTCTCTTCTCTTGCCTATTTTCTGTTACCTTATTAGAAGAAACATTATTAGAAACAGGATTTGGATTCACAAATTGGGCAAGATTTGGATGTTGAGAAAGGATGCATTTATTAATATCTGAAATAAAACTTCTATCATTATTATGTGTGCTAAGAGGAGCTTGTACTGTGATATTTTGAGGTTGCGAACTTGAAAAATAATTTTGATCATTTCCAGATCTTTTCCCAAGATCTGGAATAAAACTTGTGTTATTATTATGTGTGCTAAGAGGAGCTTGTACTGTGATATTTTGAGGTTGCGAACTTGAAAAATAATTTTGATCATTTCCAGATCTTTTCCCAAGATCTGGAATAAAACTTGTATTATTATTACTTGTACTAAGAGGAGCTTGCAGAGCAAAATTTTTTGCCCTGACATTGTAAGAAAGATGGCATTTCATTCTTAAAAATAATTCTATCGAACTGTTATCAATTCTATCAAAAAATCAAATGTAAAGTATACAAAACATAACGTTTTTACTCAATTGGCCGTATAGTGAAATTGAATGTATTAATTCACATTTTCCTCTCAATTATTGTATCGTTTCTATCGGAAACCCACTTTTTCTACATAACTGTTCACATGATGATATGAATTCTATGTGCTATCACAAATCCACTATACGGCCATTCAATCCACTATACGGCCATTCCGCTCTCTGTATGTGTAAGTTAAGCCATACATTTGTGCAAAGGTTAAAGGAAAATTTAATAGACAATATCGAAATATTCAAAAGAGAATTCTACCACTTTCTTTCATTAACAGTTGATTAATCGGTTTTAAGTCAAAATATGAATACACTCATAAATATTTTATTATAGTCATTTTAGCCAATCTTAAACATTTTTCATAATTAATCATTTTTTATATATTCTGTAAATTATTTCTTATCTTTCAAAATGATTTAAAAAAAATAGGGAAGTTCCTTCTATGGCCATAGTCAAAATTTCATGTGACAAATAATTGAAATCATGTTTTTCCATAAAATCAAAGATTTTATTTTTTTCGAAGATTGATTTTTTGTATAATTTAATTCCATTGATAATGAAAATTTATTGTCGCTATTGAACAAGGATTTAAAATTAATTTATTTTTTCTTATTCCCAAATATTTCTAGAACAAGAGAAAATATTTTCATTTTATGAGAGTGTCATCTATGTTTTAAATTCGTGAATGTTTTAGAATCACATTTTTTATAATATGACATTTTGAAAATATTAAATAAATTATTCAAAACATTTATAAATACAAATATATCTTCAGTTTATTTAGAAATAGTAAAAGATAAATTACAGATAATTTGAAACATTTAAAAATAAAAATATTTTTTATCTAGCAAAAATTAAATGCATACGTAAAACTTAAAATATTAATAAAACACATTTTACTCTTCCCATGGTACATAACCCTTTTTTACAGTTCTACTTGGACGACCTAACAATCCATTAACATTTAAACCATTTTCCTCTAAAAAGGACAAGATCTCGTAATTATTATATTTAATACACATTATCCCATATGTAGAAATTAATTTCATTCTTTTAGTTACTTCGTTTTTATTTGGAGGGACAACATTTAAAAATCTGGCTGTTCTATGATCGAATTCAGCATTCGTATCTTTTGTTTCTTTTTTCCATACGTAATTATTTTCGAAAAGATAACGAAAGATATCGTTTCGATGGAATTGGATTGCAGTTTCAAATGATCCATCGAAAATTACTTTATTTTGTTCACAGATTTGAAATATTTCGAGATTACCACCAGCGACTGCATATTTACCTGTGTTAACACAATTAATCTCTGCCTCATTTAATAACAATAATTTAAAACATTTAATGGACCCATAAAATGCAGCATAATCAATGAGTGTTACATCATCATTATTTATCAGTGTATATCTTTCATATGGCGATTTAATGATTTTTTGATTAATGTTAAAGTTTGTTTGTGATATAATATTTTGAAGTTTTTCAACATCATCTTCGCGAATGATTTTGGATATTTCTGATGGATTTCCTTCTAAAATATATTTCCGATGAAGTTCCCAATTATTTTTACAAAGATCTTCAAGTTTAAATATTGATGGAAGATTGAAAATTTTAATTTCGCTTTCTGTCATCAGATGTAAAAAATAAATGTTTTTACGATAAGGAATTAAATCAAGAGAAATAAGATTGTTTTCATACATAAAATAAAGAAGGTATTTAGATTCATTTGTTTTTTTAGTTAGAATAAATCGAAGAAATATGGTTATTACTTGTGGATCACGTTGGATAATTTCTTCTTCAGCATCATGGAGTGCTTTTAAATATATAAAATATATATTTGGATCTTTCCTTTGTACAAGAAAAGAAGAATAAATACAATGACAAATGATGGTATTGACATGATTTGGAAAATTTTCATCAAATAATTCCATTGTTTCATGAACAGTTAAATGAATGTTATTGGAGTCTAAGTTGAATACAACTTGTTTAATCGAATGACAGTATTTTGGGTCCGAGAATTTTCTTATTTCCGTCGAAGATGGGGTTTCCATTAATTAGAGGTCCGACCAGTTATAAAATTTTTTCAAATAAAAATATCTTTGGAATAAAATGCGTTTTCTTATACATTTTCATGACATATTTTTTATATATCATTAATTAATAAATATAGTATTTTTAAATGAAATTTCTCAAAAATTTATATATTTCGAAATTATTCACACAAAATTATTTTTATTTATATGTTTCTATAAAGATTGTAAACTCTTGATGCAGGATTGTTGAGTCTTCGTTTTTAAGTTTATTATTGATTGGAATCCAAGTGGATTGGATAATAAAATTACATGTTATTTTTATTCTAGCAATAATATAACCATAATACAGGTTTTAATTTCGCTTAACAATACAGAATTATTTTTCAAAAAGTTTTTGTTCTTAATGTTGTTTATTTAAAGAGTTGTTTTAGATGAAACCAACCGGTTTTTCACAATAATAACCGCATTTATTCTATATTTTTTGATCGGTAGGTTGATTGAACAGCCAAAAAACGTCTTTTAAACAACTGAAATTTACTCTCAAAAAAATTGAATTAATTTTAATCATTTCATATCAAGAAGCAAGCAGCAACTATCAAATGAGCAACATTGTGTTTTCAAGACTTGTCCACCCACAATTTTCGTTCTTGTTCTCAAACTATAATCCTGCCAATGCAAAAACTACGATGAAAGCACATTTAAAGATGCAAAATCTTCAACTTCATCCGAAAAATCTCTCGTTTTTTCTATCCGCTTTTGGACCTTTCAAACTAACCAGCGGTTCTGTTTCGAAACTTTCCATAAAGAAATCAGTCATCAATTCAGATACAACACCCATCAGAATTAGTTGTGATCAAATTGTAGTAAACGTTGATTTAATAACAGGGGAAGACACAGCAATGGAGTATGACCTTGATACTATACCATCTCTTGGATATCCAGCAGATTCAATTCAATCTGAACTTGACGTATCATATACCAAAGTCAAAAACTTGAAAGTCAATCTTAATGTCACGGATTCTTACACAGTTTGTTTATCGTTTTCAGGGCTTGTTCAGTATGCCACAAATGAGAATTTTCTTATTGACACTTCTATGGCTCTTCGTCAACTTATTTCGCAAACAGGACTTGTGCACAAAGAAGTTAAGCTTAATCTTGAAAGTTTTTATATTGTTGAGCATAAACATAATTTTGATCAATTTCTTGGAATGATAATTGAATCTCTTCCTATCACAGCCCGAACTACAATCAAGAAACGGATGAATCTTCCATTCAATCAATCAGAGTTAGATATATTTCTGCACAAGGATCTTTCTTTAAATTTCAGTCCTGAGCTTATGGAAGCCATAACAGTAATCAAGCAGCTTGTTTCGGACTCATATAAATCATGGGATGTCACCAGGCGTAATCTCCAAGTCTGCAATCACTTGCCATCGATGCTATCGTTCCCATCACGCTTAACGGTCACCGTCAAAGGCTCCATATTATTACATCATCAAATCGAAGAGATAATGATTGATTTAATTGTGAACTCCGGACTTTCTATTACCAGTAATAATTTTAGTGATTGTCCATCTATTTCGAAAGCATTTATCACAATACCAAATATCCAATTCTTTATTAATGGCGAAGAATTTATATCATCAAAAGATGGCGAAATAATGTCATTATCTATTCCAACTAATGATCCCATCAAACGAAGTTATTTAAATCCAAATGGGTTCTCGATATCGATTGAGAATCATATGAATTCCAAAGCAGAAACGAATTGTTCCATATTTAACATACCAGGAATTATAACAATTGACACGACAATTTCTGAATATAATAATTTAAAGAAAAAGATGAAAGAATTATCAGAGAAGAAATTTAATGGTACACAAGCAAAAGGGAAAATTAATAATGTAACAATTGTTCATATGAAAAATGATATAAAAACTGAGTTCAAAATACAAAATGTGAACTTTAAGTTGTACATGAACGAACAGAAAACAGTGAACATGGAAATGACATCGAAAAACATCGTCTTCAAAAACGTAGAAAAAGAAAATGAAAAAATGGAAATCGAAGAGCTGAATAGCTGCGGATTATTCCCACTGTTGTTTTCTTTTATATAATATATTTAATGTTTATCAACACTTTAAGTGGTATTAAACATTTCGATCTTATGTAATAAATAAAATTTAAATTATTTATGTAATTACATTTTTAAGGAAATTTAATTGCTGATTAGTATAAATAAAATTAAAGAAACATAATAATTTTCTGTTTCAGTTGTCATTATGTTTCCAAAATGGAAGTTATGGCCTTGAAGACTTAATTTCATTTTGTTTCACCGGTATACTGGATACAAAGTTCTATAATTTGTTTTTATTTATAATTGATCAAATGTGTCTTAGACATAATTATATCAATATGACTTTTAATTAAACATTATACATACTTTCCTAAATCAAACATATAAATAAATTCATAAATTTTAGAAAATCTTTAGCTACAAATTTACGTTAACGTTCGCTCTCGATTTCTGGATAGAAGAATTTTACTCCAAAATTAGATCAAATTATCAAAAAATTTATTATGATGAGACTCATTATTTAAATTTCTATTACAAATTTTAAATAATAATATATAAGCATTAATGAAAAACTTGGATTTTATCAAGAATTTGGACTTTTGAGCACCAACATTTGATTACTTTACATCCACTTTTTCTCCGAACGGTTATTGCTGGTGGCCGTGGTCGTGGAATTGAGAGGTGTCAGATTCACTTTGATTCATGGTTAACTTCACGATCGAACAACTTCGTGCAGTTATGGACAAGAAGAGGAACATCCGTAACATGTCCGTTATCGCCCACGTTGATCACGGTAAATCAACACTTACCGATTCTCTTATATCCCGTGCTGGTATTATTTCTAACGATGCAGCAGGTGAAATGCGTTACACAGATACACGTGTTGATGAACAAGAACGTGGTATCACAATCAAATCCACCGGTGTTTCTCTTTACTACACAATGCCAGATGATGAAGTTCCAGCAGATTCTGAAGGCAATGGTTTCTTAATCAACCTTATCGATTCTCCGGGACACATCGATTTCTCCGCTGAAGTTACAGCAGCTCTTCGTGTTACAGATGGTGCACTTGTTGTTGTCGATTGTATCGAAGGTGTTTGCGTACAAACAGAAACTGTTTTACGTCAAGCCCTTTCTGAGCGTATCAAACCAGTCGTTATTGTTAACAAGATTGATCGTTGCCTTTTAGAATTAAACTCTGACCCAGAAGAAATGTACCAAACATTCTCCAAATCCGTTGATAATGTCAACGTTATCATTGCCACATATACTGATGAAGAAGGTCCAATGGGTAATCTCACAGTTTCACCAGCCAAGGGTACAGTTTGCTTCGGCTCTGGTCTCCACGGCTTTGGCTTCACACTTACCAAATTCGCCAAGATGTATTCCGCCAAATTCGGTGTCCAACAATCCAAATTCATGCCACAACTTTGGGGTGAACGTTACTGGGATGCATCATCCAAGAAATTCCTCCACAAGTGCACAAACGACAAAGGCCAAATGCTCGAACGTACCTTCTGCCAATTTGTTCTTAAGCCAATCGTCACATTATCACGTGCTATCATGGCCGGCGAGAAGGCTAAGTACATGGAAATGTTCAAGAAGCTCGGCATCAAGCTTAGGGAAGATGAAGAATCAATGGAAGGCCGTGAACTTCTTTCCGCTGTCTACCGCCGTTGGTTACCAGCTGCTGAAGCACTTCTCGAAATGATTGTCCTTCACTTACCATCACCAGCAGTTGCCCAAAAGTATCGTTGCGAAACACTCTACACAGGTCCAATGGACGATGAATGCGCCATTGCTATCCGCGACTGCGATCCAAACGGTCCATTAATGCTCTACGTCTCTAAGATGGTTCCAACAACAGAACGTGGACGTTTCTATGCATTCGGACGTGTCTTCTCAGGTACAGTTGCAACAGGCCAACGTGTCCGTGTTATGGGCGCTAACTATGTCCCAGGCAGTAAAGAAGATTTACACGTAACCAACATCCAACGTACAATCCTTATGATGGGTCGTAAGGTCGAAAACATCCAAAACTGCCCATGCGGTAACACAATCTCATTAGTCGGTATCGATCAATACCTCGTTAAGTCCGGTACTATCACCACATCAGAAGTCGCATACCCACTCAAGGCTATGAAGTTCTCTGTCGCACCAGTCGTTCGTGTCGCCGTCGAAACTAAGGTAGCATCCGACTTACCAAAGCTTATCGAAGGTTTGAACCGTCTCGCCAAGTCCGACCCATGTATCCAAGTCTCCCATGAAGAAACAGGAGAACATATCATTGCAGGTGCAGGTGAATTACATCTTGAAATCTGTCTCAAGGATCTCGAAGAAGATTACGCAGGTGTTCCAATCAAGCGCTCACCACCAGTCGTTTCTTTCCGCGAAACAGTCACACAAACATCATCAGTTGTCTGCATGGCCAAGTCCGCCAACAAGCTCAACCGTGTCATGATGCAAGCACAACCATTAGGCGACGACTTGCTTAAGGCCGTCGAATCCAACGAAATCACATCCCGTATGGATAACAAGACACGCGCCAAGGAACTTGTCAACAAGTACGGATGGGAGCAAACAGACGCACGTCGTGTTTGGTCATTCGGCCCAGACACAACAGGTCCAAACTTGCTCGTCGATACCACCAAATCTGCAGAATACTTACAAGAAATTAAGGAGCACCTTGTCTCAGCCTTCCAAAACGCTACAAGAATCGGTGTCCTTTGCGAAGAGCCATTACGTGGTGTTCGCTTCAACGTCGTCGAAGTATATCTTCACTCTGATGCATCACACCGTAACGGAGGCCAAATTGTCCCATGCGGCCGTCGCGTCCTTTACGCCTCAGAGTACACAGCTGAGCCAACATTGATCGAGCCAGTCTACTTAGCAGAAATCACAGCACCATTGACCGTATGCGGTGGTGTTCACGGCGTTTTGTCCAAGCGTCGTGGAAAGGCATTCGATCAACAACAACGTGAAGGTACACCATTGATGGTCATCAAGGCTTATCTTCCTGTTATGGAATCATTCGGCTTCGATAAAGATCTCAGATCAGCTACATCAGGTCAGGCATTCCCACAAATGATCTTCGACCACTGGGAGAATCTCCAAGGTGACGCATTCGAAGATGGAAACCAACTCAGCGCTACAATTAAGGCTGTCCGTAAGAGGAAGGGTCTCTCTGAAAATATCCCATCACTCGACCACTACCTCGATAAACTTTAAACACTTTAATAAATAAAAGCCTTCCTGCAAATTTGTGAAATATTATTTAATTATTTATAGTATTGTTCAATTGAATTCTTTTTGTTATATATTTTTATTTATTATCAATATACTTCACAAATTTATACATAAATAAAATGTCATCTCAGGTTTATCACTTTGACTTAACGTAAATTGACCAAGATTGAAAAAAGTGACGGGGAATAAAACGATTAAATGCTTTGTTTAATTCAAATTTGAATTGATATATCGGTTCTTTTTTCCTAAAAATCGTTAAGAATTGAAATTGTCAATTTCCACATGAGACCAAATGAACATTGCGACTGGGGAACACTTCTATCAATAAGCCAAGCAATTTTTGGTTTGAATGAAGAGAATTTCTCAAAATCTTTGGGTTAAATAATCAACAAATTTGATGAAATCCATCCTTTATCTTATGATTTCATGAATATTCAAATGATATATTATTCCTTTGTGATTAAAAATAATAACGCAGATTTATTTTTGAATATTATTAAAGAAATAAGAATATTTGAAGATAGTAATAAAATCAAATCAAATATATTTGGTGTGTTTGGGCGATTTCTTAATGATATTAATACAAATGAATCATCTTATCTTCTTGAAGCTATGATTGAACATAATTTTCTTGAACCAAATATTGTAAAAAACAACCAGAGTGCTTATTTTGTGCATTATATGTCTAAAGATAAATTAGCAATCTATTTAAGGGAAAATGATTTTGTAAATTATGAAGAACTTTCAAAGAATGATTGGGAATTACATAAGAAATTAATTAGTGAAGGACATAATCCGAATGAAATTTCGAAAATAATTCGAAATGATAAAATAGAAAAACTTCAAGAAATATCATCACAAACAAATTTTGATTTCGATCAATATATTGAGCCATCACTTTATGAAAGATGTTCTTTTATTAACAAGAAAAAAGTTTCATTAATTGATTATGCTGCATTTTTTGGATCTATTAAATGTTTTAAATATTTACTTGTAAATGGTGCAAATGTAGAAAACACAGGTAAATATGCTGTTGCAGGTGGAAATGAAGAAATTATTCATTTATGTGAACAAAATCATTCGTCATTTGAATATGCATATGAAACAGCAATTTTGTTTCATCGAAATGATATCTTTAAATATCTTTGTGATTTTAAATTAAAAGAAATTAATAATTTAGAAGAATTAGGAAGACATTGTATTTTATATCATAATTATGAAATATTTTCATTTTTACTTAAAGAAGGAATGAAAATCAATGATGATATTATTGATGAAGCAGCAATGATTGGAAATATTTTTTTAGTTGAATATTTTCTTAAAGAGCATTCAAATCCGCATGATATATTGGTATTTTCAGCAGGATCAGGAAACAAGGAACTTGTTAAATATATTTTAAAACAAAAAGGAATTGATATTAATGCTAAAAATATTTATTTGTTTTATTTAAAATATATTTTAATAATGTAAAATTTTAAAATAATATTTGAAAATTATTTAAATTATATGAAACAGCACTTATGTTTGCATCTTCAAATGGTCATACAGAAATAGTTAAATTACTTCTTGAACAAGAAGGAATTGATATTAATGCTAAAAATATTTATTTGTTTTATTTAAAATTTATTTAAATAATTTTATATTTTGAAATAATATATGGAATTTATTTAAATTATCTGAAACAGCACTTATTTGGGCATCTTCAAATGGTCATACAGAAATAGTTAAATCACTTCTTGAACAAAAAGGAATTGATGTTAATGCTAAAAATATTTATTTGTTTTATTTAAAATTTATTTTAGTAATTTTATATTTCAAAATAATATTTGGGAATTATTTAAATTATTTGAAACAGCACTTTTACGTGCATTAGAAAATGAACATTTTGAAATAGTTGAATTACTTCTTGAACAAAAAGGAATTGATATTAATGCTAAAAATATTTATTTGTTTTATTTAAAATTTATTTAAATAATTTTATATTTTGAAATAATATATGGAATTTATTTAAATTATCTGAAACAGCACTTATTTGGGCATCTTCAAATGGTCATACAGAAATAGTTAAATCACTTCTTGAACAAAAAGGAATTGATGTTAATGCTAAAAATATTTATTTGTTTTATTTAAAATTTATTTTAGTAATTTTATATTTCAAAATAATATTTGGAAATTATTTAAATTATTTCAAACAGCACTTATGATAGCATCTAAATCAGAAATAGTTAAATTACTTCTTGAACAAAAAGGAATTGATATTAATGCTAAAAATATTTATTTGTTTTGTTTAAAATATATTTTAATAATGTAAAATTTTAAAATAATATTTGAAAATTATTTAAATTATATGAAACAGCACTTATGTTAGCATCTTTTAATGGTCATACAGAAATAATTAAATAAATTCTGATTAATTTCCACATAATAACTGATAATAAAGATTTGAATAAAAAGGTACTAACCGAATTTAAAGGTACTAATACCTTTTGCACTTATTCGTCACTTTTTATTTCGAAAAATGATGAAATCAAGCGATGCATTCAATACACATGCAATTCCAATTGATGAATTTAAGAAACGACTAAAGGGAACTATTTTAAGCGATGTAGATATAAGGGCATTATTAAGAAATCCGGAATTTCAATCATTACAATTTCGAAATGACCAGGTACTCTTTCTCCGTGAATATTGTGATGTGTGTCATATTTTGCTTAACAACAAAAAACTTGAAGAAATATTCGATGTAAGTCATGGGGTTATAGCAAATATTAGAAAAAAAGCAGAAAATGCAAAAAATGAATTAGGTCGCCCCAGAATTTTTAATGATGAAGAAGAAATTCAAATAATTGAGTATATAATTGAAATGGCAGAAAAAACGAATTACTAACGAAACAAGAATTATTGCTGTACATAAAGACAAAATTTGGCAAAGAAGTTACAAAAGGATGGCTTGCTGGTATTTGAGAATTACAAAGATCAAATTGGATTCACCAAAGCTATTCCTCAAGAGAACACAAGATTGAATGTGCCTAGAGAATTTCTAGATAAGCACATTTAAAAGAAAAAGAAATATGTTGTTGGGAAAGCAGCCGAACTGGTTTCTAACATAGATGAAATGGGTACAAGCGAATGGGAAGATAAAAAGATAAAATCGGTTATAGCACCAAGAAATATGTGTCAAGCACCTATTATGGGACTAGTAAAACGTTCAATTAGGCATCAAACATTAATTTCTTGTATTAGCGCATCAGGTGATATATTAATGTTTAATTAATGATAATCATTATATATCATTGTTTATTAATGTTTAATGAAAGAAATGATTATAAATCATTGAATATTAATGTTTAATTAATGATAATCATTATATATCATTGTTTATTATTGTTGAATAAAGAAATCATTATCATTCATTGTTTATTAATGTTTAATAAAACAAATCATTAAACTTCATTGTTTATTATTGCTTTATAGAGTAAATCATTATTATTCATATTTTATTGATGTTTAAATCAACAAATCATTAATATTCTTTGTTTATTATTGTTTAATAAAACAAATCATTATAATTCATTATTTATCAATGATTGTAAATAATGTTTTTCATAAATTATTGTCATTTAATGCGTATTGAAGAATATATTTTGTAGCTCATTGTTTGTCAATGCTTAATGTATATAATTATCCTTATTTATTGATTATTCATTTAAATTATTTTGTTTTACAATGTCATTTTTTATTTGTTCAGAATTTATTGTGGCAAAAATGTAAAGTATTGAAATTATAATTGAATGAAATTATTTCTTCACAATTCCCACTTTTTGAACATGAATTCAATAATGCATAATGGACATCAAAAATGTAAAGTATTGAAATTATAATTGAATGAAATTATTTCTTCACAATTCCCACTTTTTGAACATGAATTCAATAATGCATAATGGACATCAAAAATATTTGCTAATAACACAATATACATTTTGTATTTTGGCAAAAAAAGAATACAGTAATATGTTTTAACATATGGAGAATTCGATTATACTATTTATTTTAAAATATTTTATGATTATTTTCAAAATCGTTTTTTTTCCACGAATACTCATTATTATTTAATTCTATACTATTCATGAATAATTATATTGATATAGTTCTTACTATTGTTAAAATTATTTTATTTTGTTGAGCTTTATTTTTTCGAAATTTTTTTTATCCAAAATTTTGGAAAAATGAGACGGTTATTTTACATCGAATTCAAAAAGTCGAAAATTGTGGGAATAACCGTCCAAAAGTGGGTATGTTTTGGGTATGCTACCCAGACTCTCGTTATAACATTTCCTCCGCATAAATCTAACCTTTTTCAAATGCTTGATTTGGTGATATATGGTGCGCTTAAATATGTTAAAAAAGTTCTCACATCAAAACAAATTTTGAATGATGTTGTAGCATTAGCTGAAAAGGTTCGAAATTCATTCAAGTTTTCTGAGATCTGGAATATAAATTTCGATAAATCCAATTTATCACAAAGAAGATTAAACACGAACTGGGGTTTTATTAACAAAGAATACTTACCAGAAGGTATCTTTGAGTAAACACCAAAAATTTAAAAAATATTGAAAATTTAATGAAAAAAATGAAAAAAATTAAAATTTGAAAAAGTGCGCATAACATCTCACCTGATCAAATTCTCAAGCTTAAAATTTATTCATAATAATTAAATTGCATATATTTTATATATTTACTAAACATTTTTTTTTATATTTAGTCTATCAAAAGATATTTTAATTTTTTTTATGTTAATTTCTGAAAAAGTGCAAAAGGGGTTAGTACCTTTAAATTCGGTTAGTACCTTTTTATTCAAATATGTACTTGAATTAAAACTATAATTCAAATCCAATACAATGATAAATCCATTAGTTCCTTCAAGGTGAGATTCTTTCCATTTTGGATATTTAAATATGTAAATACAAAAATTCGAAATAAAAAATCAGATTTATGTAAATAAAGAAAACAAATCATACAATTCCCTTTGTTCCCGCTCCTTTGAAGAATTTATCTCTTATTTCATTCTTAATCATATCTCTGTATTGTTGGAATGTTCCATTGAATTTCTGAATTGTCTTATCTTTACAGACATAAATTTCCGATGCGATCATATTAGCGAAGTGTTGATCGTGGGTAATTGCGATTATTGCACCTGTATATCGTTTCAATGCCAATGCGAGTGCTTCAATTGAATCCATATCCAAGTTATTTGTAACTTCATCCAACATCAAAATATGTGGACTCATCATTGCGCAAGAAGCGAGTACCACTCTTGTCTTTTGTCCACCACTTAATGATTGGATTGGTTGAAGTGATTGGGCCCCCCCAATTCCAAACCGTCCCAGGGTGGCCCTGATCTCTGCTATGGGGTGCTCCGTCTTATACAACGATAGCATGTATTGTAAAGGCGTTATTTTATAGTCAAGTTGATCTACATGATGTTGACTAAAGTGAGCAACACGTAAGTTACCCACCATTTGATAAAACCCTGTTTGAGGTTTTAATTTTCCCATCAGTAAATTAATTAATGTAGTTTTTCCAGCACCATTAGGACCGACAATTACAGCACGTGTATCCCTCTTAACAATGAAATTAAGATGTTCGAAAATCGGCTTTTCAGGTACATATGCAAATGAACAATCTTCCATAACAATAAGTTGTTCTTGTGCGGCAATTGATGACATTGAGAAATCGAAACGAATTGGCGGATCGCGTTTGATTGGCTTAATGATTTCCATTTTCTCAATTGCTTTCAGACGCGATTGCGCAAGTTGCGCTGTCTTAGCTTTGACGCCAAGTCGACGCACGAAGTCCATTTTATGATCAATGACTTTCTTTTGTGCTTCTGCTTGCTCTTCTAAAAGTCTGCATCTATTTTCGAATTGTTCTGCGAATGAACTATAATTTCCTTTATACACTTCGAGTGTTTTATCCTTTAAATGTATAATATGTGTACAAACATTATCAAGAAAAACTCGATCATGTGAAATTACAACAAGAATTTGATCATCACAGCTCTTGGTAAGAAATTCTTCTAACCAACAAACAGAAGGTGCATCAAGATGACCTGTGGGCTCATCGAGAAGAAGGACATCTGGTGATATGTAAAGTGCTTGTGCTAATGAAACACGCATACGAAAACCACCAGACAAATTTGTAAGTGGTGAATTAAGTTGTTCTTGTGAAAAGCCAAGTGCCGTAAGAATCATTGATGCACGTGGTACAGCTTCATCAGCTCCAATAGAGGCAAGTCTATCATTGATCTTAGTAATGAGTTGTGGATCTGCGTCATCTGAATTGGTAACCTTTTCAAGTTCTTCTAAAAGTTCGGTACGTTCGATATCTGTTTCTAGAACCGTTTGGAGAACGGTTTTGTCACTTATCGGAGCTTCTTGTTCAACATGGATAATAAGAAGATCATCTGGAACACCACGTACAAGCGATGAGTTAATATATTTCATAAGTGTGGTCTTGCCAAGGCCATTACGACCAACTAATCCATAGCGATTTCCTGGACTGAGAGTAAGAGAAGCATCTTCAATGAGCGTAAGTGGACCAATGCTGACATTAATTGGTGTAAGAGCAAGATGACGTGGATGACGAACTTCTGGGCGACGGAATCCCATTCCATGTTTGAATTGTGCATTTTCTTCCTCATTTTGTTTAAGTTTACGCTTGCAATCAGCATCAAGGGTGGCTTCCTCTTTCTTGAGGTTCCTTGCATAATATTTGGTTTCAATGTTATCTTCAAATGAAGGAACATGTCCAACTTCTTGAATTGATAAACGAGCCATTGCAAGGCGTTCTTCATCAAATGGATCTGCTGCATTATCTTGCATTAAAGCTGACATGATAATTGGTGTATTCATTTCTTCAACAGGTTTTTCGATAGGAGGATCTTTAAGGTGGAACAAATCTGCCGCAAGCTCATTAGCATCTTCTTCTGATTCAACAATTCCACCAATATCAAGAAGCATTGGTGCAGCTACAGATACAAAATCTTCTTCTGTTTCTGAAAATTCAGCAACCTCTTTGATGTATTCTGAGAGTGATTCATCTTCTATAAGTTCGGAGAGAGCACTTGTAAGTCTTTCCATTAATAAAATTTTGGTTCGGCCATTTGGAAACGGTTTTTTTCAACAAAAAATGTTTTCGAAAACACATCTCAAATAAACCCAAAATTGAACAGAATTTTTGAATGATGCATTCATTTATTCTTCACAATTTGGTGGTGTTTATAAAAAAGTGAAATGAGTCACCACTTGGAAATTTCGCTGAAAAAATCTGATGTCATGTTATTAGTGACAGAAGTGATTTAAAGAATCATACTTCTTTAAAAATCTATCGCAAACAATGAGTATTCTAAAGAATTACAAAACGAATTTTAATAACCAAAGTGAACGTATATGAAGATTTGATGATATAATTAATTTATACATCTTAAATTTAAATTTGCATATATGATTTTATCATTCCATTTCTAAAAAAAAATTAAACATGATATGTTTATAGTATGAACACTAATCTTAAATGTCCACTAAATGTACAAAATTAACAAAATATTTTAAACAATTTAAAGAATATGATCTTTCAGATATTTTTTTTATAAACATTTAATAATTTAAATAATTGCACATGTCAAAAATCAATTTCTTTCTCCCATGAAAAAAAAGAAGGTTTTCCGTATCGACGTGTATAAGATGCAATCATGCGTGCTGTTTCAAATTATTTAAATAATTACCAAATATTATTTTATCATATTAAATTTTTTAAATAAGCATTAAATAAACGAAAAAAATATTCATAGCGTTAACATCAATTCCTTTTTGTATAAGTAACTTTTTAATTTCACCATAACCATATCTGGATGCATACATTAGTGCCGTAAAAAATAATTTTTGCAAATACCAAATATTATTTTGAATTCCAAAATTATTAAATCAATTTTTAAATGTAGTATATAAATATCTCTAGTATTAATATCAAATCCTTGTTTTATAAGGAGCTTAATCACTTGTAAGCAATTAAACTTAGATGCCCAAAAAAATGCAATTTTAGAAAATTAAATGAAATTTTAAATACATAATTTATAACATACAACAAAATAATTAAATATCTTCAGAATCAATTCTAATTCTTTTTTGTATAAAGATCCATTTTACTACTATAGGGTTTCCATTTTTAAGAAGTTCAAGAAAAAGTTCTTTTTTAAGAAAACTTCCATCAAAAAAGATTAATATAAATGGAAGATTATCTGCTCTGATTGATGTATATTGAAGTGAATAATTCATTTTTGTTAGCCTTTCTTTTTCTAAAAAAGACAAAATTTCATAATTAATGTATTTTAAACAATAATTTCCTAATTCAGTTTGTATATCTTTATTAATAATTTTTTTTCTTTCTTCAACTTTTCCAAGTTTCTTTTCATAAAAGTAATAAAAAACATCGTTTTTATGATATTGAATTGCCGTCTTTAATACTTCATCATATATCATTTCCCAAAATATACCAATATCTTGTTCACACAAATGAATAATTTCCAGATTTCCTCCAGCAACTGCAAATTGTAATGTGTTATAAGGTTTTACTTCATTAAGTAATAAAAATTTAAAACATTTAATTGAGCCAAAAAATGCTGCATAATCAATTAATGAAGCATATAAAGATGGCATATTCCATCTTTTACAAAGTTCTTGATCAATTATTTGTTTAAACTTAAAGTCATTTTGTGATGAAATTTCTTGTAACTCATCTAAATTATCTTTTCGAAGAATTTTTAATAAATTTGTATCATTTTTAATTTCGTTATTCATTTTATTTATATATTTCATAAGCTTTGGTGGTATCATTTCGAGTTTCCACATTTCTTTAAGGAGACATTCTGATTTTAATGTATTTATTCGAGAAAGATATATAATTAGAACTTTCAACAATTTTGAATAATTTAAATTATTAACATTTGTTAATAAATTTAAAAATGAGATGTATAAACTCGCATTATTATTTTTTGTAAAATAAGACATACAAATAAATTGAGAAATATAAAATTCATAAAGATATGGACAATTTGGATTACCTTCCATCAACTTTGAAATTTGTTGAGCTGTTGACTCAAGATTATATTTATTTAAATTTAAAAACAAATTTTCAATTGCAACAATTTCTTCTGTTACAAATTTTGTGTTTTGCGGTGGTGGAGGTGGAGGCGGTGGAGGAGATGGTGGAATCGTCATTTTGATTTTTGAAAAGTGGCTATTTTTAAACCTAAGAAATGATATCACATTTCGTTAACTAAATCATTAGTGATATTTCTTCACTTGAAGCGTAATTCATAAAATAAAATAAATTTTTGTGTTTAAAACTTTTTTATCAATAAATTTGAAGAATTAAATCATTTTTTTTTAAAATAAATGAGCCAAAATTTTCAGGAACAAAAAATAAAAATGGAGAACAATTTAATTCTATATGTTATCAATTTAAACATAAACAAGTTGAAACTTAAAATTCGACTTAATTGCAAAAGGAACATCACTCAGTAACTCAATACAAAAAATCAAACATAAATAAATTTACTTTGTTCTTCTTGGAGAAGCGAGTTTCATTCCTGAAAACATGTCTGCGACAGGAGGCTTTGGCTGTGGTTGTTCTTGTTGCACTGGCTTTGGTTGCATCGGTTGTGGCTGAGGTCTTGATTGAACAGGTTTTGGTTGGGCTTGTTGCAGTGGCCTTTGTTGCATTTGCTGTGATGGCCTTTGTTGCGTTTGTTGAGGAGGTTTTGGTTGCATTGGTTTTGATTGTGATAGTATTGGTCTTGTTTGTACCGGTTTTGGTGCTGATTGTTGAGGTGGCGCTATTATTGAGCTGCTTGGTGTGACGGGATTAGTATGAACTGGCGCATGACTTAAATTAATGTTTCCACTTGCATTAATGTGATTAGTAGTAGTCGGGATATTTGGCTTATTATGAATTGGAGTTGTTGCGTTATATGTATTTTGTTGATTTCGATTCATTTTAATAGGTACTCTTTGTTGATTTGGAATATTTGTTTGTTGAGGTTGTTGAATAGGCATTTGGTTCAATGGCTTTACTTGAGTTGGTAAAGTAGATGTTTGTCTTGGCTTGCTAAAGAATAGCTTAGCTTTAGCATTTTCATGTTGATCTTGAATTTTGTTTTCGCTTGTTAACGTACTCCTAACGTTCGTGTCTCTGTAAAGTGATTTTGCATAGTTTACATCGATTTTGGCCGGTATTAACGGTTCCTTGATGGGCTTTTGGGGCTTGTAATCGATGTCAGGCCTCCATACTGCAGCCTTTGCTTCGAGGTTCCTATCAATTATTAAGTCATTTACAGCCTTTTCGATTATTTCCATTATTGATTCTTGGGTTTCCACGTTAACGTTTATATTTGATAATATATCAGATAACATTGGAACAGTATATTTCATAGTAATTTTTGATGAAGTTTTTAATTTCTTTGCAATTTTAGTGATATTATCAGCAACTTCAGCATCATGGACTCTATTATAACACATAGTTAATTGAGGAATTACCAAAAAGGCAAATTTGTTATTGTTAACATGATCACAACAAGCAGAAAAACATTCGATGATTGAACATAAGAACTTTGAATTTGATGAATTTGTTGTGAAGTCAATCAGAATAGGTATCAATGTATTTAATATAATACCTTGGTCGAGAATCCTTACGATTTTCGCGATATGTTTTACAGCTTCATTTCGTAATGATACGTTATCATTTTTAATCGAATCGATAAACACAGGTAAAACAAGCGACGCGTCGTTAGTCTTCTCGAGTATTATATCCATGCAATTTAAGTTAATAATTCCAAGTTCAAGTGGAAATGTTAACTTTAATATGTTCTTAAGTGGATTCACTATAACATTAATAAAGTCTTTGTCGTCCATACTTTGGCCTATTTTAAATATGTTCGGTATAACTGCAGTAGCAAAATTTGGTTCACTCAATACATCATTTATCATTAAAGGTAAAAACTTAAGACGCTGAATACGTAACGAAAATAACCCAATCGAATGAAAGAGACCTTTGTAGAAGTCATATTTCTCTTTGTTACTTTTGACAACAAACAAATCAACATAACGTAACGCGCGAATGGTTATTTGGGTAAAGGCTGGCGATTTAATTATGTCTTCAAGAGTCGGACGTCGATTTTGATTAAGGTTTAAACATTTCGATACTAAATCTTTCATCTCGGAACTCATATTTTCAGGATATGTGACCTTGTCAACAGAAAAATCTGCAACTAATTCTTCAACACTTCGCTGTGTAATGAATGGAGAACCTTTGTATAACGTGGCAATGAAACATCCAATTGAATAGACATCAGCAGAATATGATAAAAGTTGGTTCATAAGATACTCTGGAGGAGTATAAGTGATTGGGAGTTGGCTAACAAGGTCAAATTGCTGTGGAATAACTGGAAGTTCAGTAAATGGAATTGAGAAATTGAAATTGAATATTTTCACTTCTAATGTTTTCGATATACAAACTGCCTCAGGGCTGAGGCCAAGATAGAGAAGTTTGGCTTGTGTATGGAGGAAATGAATGACTTTAATTATTTGATCTGATACATATAAAATTTCATCTTCGGTGAGCTCCTTGTCATTGATAAGAATGTTATCAATGGGTTCTGATGAAAAACCAAAGTTATTTAAATCTTCACTTATATCATAAATTTTAAGAACATTAGGATGATGAATCTTTCTGGCTTGTGCTATCGCCTGCACAAAAAGCATTTTGAATTTTTCTCGATCCTTTCTATTTTTGATTGTATCATCAATACTTTGTTGTTTCAATAACCATAAATAGACTTGTGTATTATCATCCTTTTTAAGTGCAGTATGGACTTTCCAAAATTTTGTTTCGAATTTAAGTTGGATTTCATCAAAGTTCGTAGATATCCCACCACCCATTGTAGAAACGAACTCAGTGAATTTTTAAATAGATGACGATTTGTATCGTTCATACAAATATTTCGGTTATTCAGCCAATAAATTTAGCCTGGAGCACAATTTCAACTCGGTATGATTTTTTAATTTGTAATAAGATTTGTAGGTTTTCTTGAAGCATTTAATCCATTTCTAGCAGTGCGTTTTATTTCGGTGTATAAATTTATAAGATAACTATAATTTTTATTTGGTTACTCTTATCAAATGAATAAAAGAACATCTTTTCTGCAAAAACAAGGTGCACACTTTGAAGCTTAGAGTCAAATAATGACAAAAATTTCTAAGTAAATAGATCGATTTTTCATGTAACATGGATTTTTTTCGAAGAAGAAAACGTTATAAAAATGCATTAAAATACGTTTATTTTATTTAACATTTAAACCGACCTATACATCTTCTGTTTCTTCTTTCTTTTCATTGAATTTCATACATAAAACCATACATGCCAAAGCCACAACAACAACAATGATTACAATTAATGCAATTGCCCAACCTTGCAAGCCGCCAGTTGATTAACCATCTTCGATTAATAAACTCATTGGTTCTATTAATTGACGATTTTCTGTTGTATAAGTTGTAGTCACACGAACACCATTACTAAAAACTGTTTGTTGTACCTTTAAATCATCAGTTAAATAAATATAATCATTTGATGGTATGTAATCATTTTTGAAACCACCTCAGCAATGCGCTATAAATCTTTAAGTTTCTCTTTCAATATCATTATGTAATTTATATTGACATCTTGATAATGTACAATTTTTTCACATTTCCTAAAAGATATTAAACTCTCTCTAAAAACAAAGCGAAAGCAGAGTGAGAAGCACTGATTAGTTTCATTTGTCATACATAACGGTTATTATTAAAGACTTTTATTCAATCCATTTCACTTTGATTGCTTCACAGCCTGTTTTGTGTTTTGATTACTATTATTATTTTTCCTTAACATCAAAGAGTATATTGTTCTAATATAATTATACGACGCGACCGTCTCCAGCATTGCGTAATCGGCGTAGAACGAATTCTTCACGAAGTTATCCAACACTATGTACATTGTCAAGAATGGGTAATTCACTTTCTTGTTCTTTTGGTGGAACACGTTACCCGCCTTGATACCGATTTGCATGTTCTCCAACATTTGGTTATATATTCTAATGTACGGCACTGATTTTGTCATATTCGTAGCGCATCCGACAATTGCGTCCATTGTCAATGCGATCAAATGTGAGTTATCACTTAATGAATCTTCGTTTGGTATATAACTCACTTTACTCCAATAAGCAGTTGAGAACAATGCGCCGAAATACATTGCGAAACAAATTTCGGAGAAACTTTTAACTATTGAATGTCGAGCAATCCGTGATTGTAATACTATATCTTTATCAGGATTAATATCTTTTGCCATAAATGCATATTTAGGATAGACTACAGGATCCAAATTTATAGCTTCGCGAATTAATTTACGGAATTGTAAGATACAGCCAATATGATTAAAGTAACCTATGACTGTTTCTGCATGTGTTAAAGCTGATGGATTATTTACAAATGTTGCTTTGCTTGGTTCACTAGGGATTTCATAAGAGATAATTAAATTAAGTTTATCCATGAATTCTTTTGTGGCTTCACTTGCAACTATGTCTAAATAGACCATTCCATTAATACCAATCACTGAATATAATGAACGTAATGCTGATAATGTAGCAACGTTATCATTACTAATGAAACATTGTCGTGTTGATGAATATACAAGTTTATGTATCTTTTCTCGTAAGAATTCTTTATAATATTGGACATATGACTGAGTTAAGAATCCTATTTGATCATCATCATGTTTAATATCAACGACTTTTTCATTAATTACTAATTCAACATATGTTAAATCAGAGATATTCTTTTGTATGATTTCTTGTGGATTAATATTGGCTGACATTAATATTAAGTTTAAGATATATTTAGATGATTGTATTGATTCAACTAATTTGTCTGGATGAATAACTTTAAATTTATCAAATAAAAATGGTATTAATGTCTTTGATTTCTCTATGAATATTTCATTTAAGTTATACGTGTTATCAAATATTGTGATTTTCCCAATTTCATTAATTAATTTCATGGAATTACATAAAAGTCCAATGTATTTAGCGGCTGGCTCTAATAAGTCACGATTTTCTAACATTGATTCAATACTAATTAATGTAGAAAGTACTTTACTTTCATTTTGTTGTTGTGTTTTATAATTTGGTTTGTTTTGTTTCTCTAACATTTGCGTGACTTTTTCAACAGTCGAAATCTTTTCTTGTAATCGTAACTCTTTTAGAATTCCATTATGGAAACTTTCAGACCATATTGTAATCGATTTCCATATTAACTTTAATATTTCTTCGACAAACTTTTGGATAATATTTGGGAATTCATTCCATTCAGAATATGTATTAATATCAATGGAATAATAATGTGCAAATGCTAAGAAACATGAAATTGCATATGAATCTTCACTTTGGAAGTTATGCGCATATTCTATAAACACTTGATTATATGACCAATATGTATGTAATGGTATTGATCGTAATATTGTATCTGTTGGTGAGATGAATAAGTTAACATGGAAATATAACAAAGAAATTAAATCAAATAATGGTGATAAATGTAATATACCATTTGTAACACTATATTTGTTGAAGGATGACATTAACCTTTCAATGTTCATTCGTAACCCTTCTAAATCATATTGTTTACCTTTGTCAAATTCTTGTATATCTAATGTCCGTAAGGATGTAATGAATAAACTTAACATATTATAATTCTCTTGTGGAATATGAAATGTACGCATTAAGTTTTCTAAATAATAGGAATCATATTCACGTAAATTAAAGAAGATAAACCGTTTGATTAAATCTTGATGTTTGAACCCAAAAGTGGCAAGACGATAGACAGATACAAAAAGTGCTAAAAATGAATTGTTGTATTGTTTCGGTTTGTAATATTTGAAAAAGCTCAAACTCGTCGAAATCTCAAAGTTAGCATAACCTAAAAGTGATAGAATGACAGCAATCTTAAGGGAATAAATGTTGGGATCAGAACTAACAGCATTATATGCTTCATCTAATGCCATGGCTAATCGATTACGTCGGAAATCTCGGACTTTTCGATTCTTATCAAAAAGATTAATGTTGAAAAGATTCGAAAAATCAAGTTCTTGACTGAGTTTTACACTCTTTTTGACACTTTCAAATATGGTCTTAAGTTCAATACAATAATCTCCATGAAGTACAAAAAGAAACTTTTGATGGGCAATAAGCTTGAATACTTCTAATATTTGTGTGTCAGTGGTTAAAAATTCAATTTCAACAATGGAAAATGAAAGGAACCAATCAATAATATTTGATAGATCCATCATAAGAATATATTCCATTTTGAAGAAGTTAGAGCCTGGCTGTGAGTTTTTGGGGTTGTCTGATATATTAAGAAGACTCCAATCAAATGATGTACTTGGGCCTAATATTCTTTCAAGAACAGCTGAAACTGATTTGAACATTGTGAAAATATGTGGGTTAAGCATTTTGAGATCTGATATAAGGGCTAATGGAGTTGATCTGTTAAAAAAAAGGAAATAAAATTTGTCGAGTTCTTCAAACGGATGCCCTGTTTTCTTTTGATAACAATAACTGTATATCGATATAGCTTTTTCATACTTTTGTATGCTATTTAAGAAAAGAAATGTTTTGACATAATAAGTATAGAGTTTCATTATGTTTTGAATATGAACATAATTCCAAGAAAATCCGAAAGACTTAGATGATTCTGCAGCTTGTTGAAGTAATTTTAGTGAGCCTTGTTGGAAAAACATATAATGCCTGAGAACATTGACAACATATCTAAGTTTTTCACCAAAAAACTGAATTCTTTCTTCCGAGAGATGACGGAATTTTTGGCTAGTCATTGACATTTTATTCTTTAAACATTTGTAAAGATCATTTGCATCTTTGCGTTCAAGTTCTTCTGCAAGTTCTTCGGAAAGAATCTTGTGAACGACATAAAAGGCCGCTAGGATACGTTCTCCATGTTTGTTAAGGATATCAACATAGGCTATTTCGAAACTCATCTTCTCGGACCTAAATTGTTATGTCAAAAAGCAGAATAATTGACAAGTTTACACACTGATCCCTTGGAAAGCGGTAATTTTCAATGAAGGTTTGATTTTTCTTTGCTTATTTGGTTCTGATGTATTTTGGATTTGAAGGGGCCCAAAGGCACTTTCAAAAACTTGCGGTGATAAAAAAGGTTAGGTATCAAAAGTCTTAACGTTCTATCAGTGAACATTTAAATGGTTTATTAAGAATTTTAATACTTTATTTGAATGACTTTTTCACATTATTTTGATTATCGTAAAACAGAATTATTCTATCGTTTCCACAAAGCCACTTTGGTCTTTTTGTGATTGTTTTGATCGGATTTTTTTTGCAATTTTAACGTGCGAAATCCTCTTTTTCTTTAAATTTCAATCGTCAAACCGGGAATAATTGTGCTCAATTTGATCGTTTTGACTAAAATCTGGAATTTGGTCAAATGGAAGTTTATTCTTTCATGTAGATTAACCAATAAACCATATCATTGTTAAAATGGGTTTATTTTTCAGCGATGTATATAAGAAATGGTTCAAGAACAAAGATATGAGAATACTTATGTTAGGACTTGATGCAGCAGGAAAAACAACAATTTTATATAAACTTAAACTTGGTGAACATGTAACAACTATTCCAACAATTGGTTTTAATGTTGAAACAATTGAATATAAGAGACTTAGTATGAACATATGGGATGTTGGAGGTCAAGACAGAATTCGTGCACTTTGGAGACATTACTATCATAATACAAAGGGATTAATTTTTGTTGTAGATTCTAATGATATTGGACGTATTGATGAAGCACGTGATGAACTTCATAAGCTTTTAGAAGAGGATGAATTACGTGATGCAATTTTGCTTGTATATGCAAATAAGCAAGATCTTCCAAATGCAATTAAACCAAGTGAATTGTCAAATAAATTACGACTTAATACTATCACCAATAGGCCATGGCAAGTACAAGGAACATGTGCAACAACAGGCGATGGATTATATGAAGGTTTGGATTGGCTCGGCGAACAAGCCAACAAAAAACGTAAGTAAATTTTAAATATTTAATTTTTTTATTCATATTATTATGGAATTAGTGGTAAAAAGTTCTATCATAATCAATAACGTTATTATATCTTACCAGTATATAGCCAAACGAAATGTAAAATTAAATTATCAAGTTTGATTTTTTGGTGCAGTGCAAATTTTAACAAAAATAAATTCCAAAATCCCATGGCATTTTACAATTTTTCTAGAATGAATATAGTGATAATAATAATTTTGAAATTTTGTGGAATTTGTACGTTTATAATTTTTTATGCTTTTCCAAGCGCCTTTCACATGCGATTGTTGGACAAAAGAATTTTATTCGTTATCTGAAGATGGTAAAACTTTGGCAGCTGTTATTAATGGCTTTAAAGTTGAAATACATGATGCTTCAACTGGAAATTCAATAATTACATTAAGGTGCATTGACAAAATTGATAAAGTATTGTGGTCACCAAATGGAAGGCACTTAGCTGTAGCAATGTATGAAAGAAATACTGTTCATATTTTTACTCCATCACAATCTTCCCAACCATATATGAGAATTGACGGAGGTGAATTAGGAATAGAAAATATAATGTGGTCGCCAAACAATAGGTATTTATTAGTTTTTGGAAAAGATGGGGTTCGAATCGATGTTTGGGAATTAAGAAAATCTATGAATCAATTGATTTGTCTTTTAAATGTAAAAGATTCACGAAAAGGTGTTTCTTTTTCACCGGACAAAAACTTTTTTGCATATTTAACAAGAATAGAAGGAAGTGATTGTATATCTATATTTTCATCAGAAGATTGGAGACCAATTGACACAATAAAAATCAATACCCTTGATGCATGTGAGATTCAGTGGTCACCAAATAGTCAATATATTGCTATTTCTGATTGCCAAATAGAACATCGAGCAATAATCGTCAACCTTGAAACACAAAATTGTTCTGAATTCCAAGCCTATAAAGAAGGTGTTGGTATTTCTTGTATGCGTTGGTGTTTTAATTCATGCTTACTTGCAATTGGTTCAGGTAATGATTCGATTTACATTTTATATGCACCAGATTGGAAACTTTTAGCAGAATTTAATCACATTAATATCACACGAAAAGAAATTGCAGATCACTACATTGAAAACACTCCAGGTGAAATGATTAAATCTGATTTTCCAATCGAGGTTCGAAATTATGAAAATTCGGGAATAACAAAAATTGAATGGTCAAATAGCGGTAAATACGTTGCTTCAACATCTGCAGCAATACCGCAAACTGTTTTCATCTGGGATATTGAATCTCTTTCTCTAATACATGTGTTTTCATTTCTTACAGAAGTCACCGATATGAAATGGTCACCAACAGATGACAATCTTGCTTTGGGATATGGGACAGATATGATGTTGAATTGGAAGCCAAATGGATTCAATGTTTCTCATTCACAAGAAGCTGCAATTCGAATACATTTTATCGAATGGAAACCAGATGGTGAGCTATTAATCGTTTTTGATTGTATAGCTGGTACTTGTACATTTGCTCATGTTCTTCATGATAATGAATAAATTGTTTAAAAAATTAGTAATCAAAAAAAATCAATATTTTAATTTGTTGGTTTATTTCCTAAAAATTGTGCAACTATTAACCCTTAATCATCATAAGAAAAATTAATATTAATCTTTGCTTTATTTGTAACGTTTATCCAAAAGTGCTAAAAATCTACATCGTACATATAAAGTATAGAATCCAAGACACAAACAAATGAGCAAATTTCTCTCCATCATTGCTAACAAAATTGCTAACGTAATAGCACCAACTTACGAAACACTAGAAGAAGAGATAAATGGAGTTTGGCAAACTATTTGTAACAGTACACTTGATCAATCTCCAGATGCACTTCACATAATTCATGAACTAATTGCCAAACTTATTAATTTGCTAAAAGAGATACAAGCAGAAGAAAAGGATAAACTATCAGAAATTTTAGAATCACATCAAATTCCTTTATTACTTTATAATTTCTCCAAAGCAAACATTCCAAATGGGTTTTTTGACGAAGCACTTATTTTTTTTATTGAATTTACTGTTCCACCATTATCTTCATTTTTGGATCAACCTTATTTTATTCAACCTTTAAATTCTATGTTAGAACAAAGCATATCTTCTGAATCTGAAAATTCAAAGAAGTTGTTTGAATCCATTTTATCTTATATAATTCATTCACCTGGAAAAATTGATTTATTTATTTTATCACCAACTAATTCTCCATTTTTCTCTCTACTTTCAAAAAAGATGTTCGAGTCTTACACAGAACTTGGGCAGTTTATTTTCCAACTTCTTGTTACAACCAAAAATAATCAAAATCTTCATCAATTTATTCTTAATTGCTCGCCTTTCATTTCCAACTGCATAAGCTTTATAGTTGAATGTATTAATACCAAAACTCTCGATCCACAAAAACAAAAATTTTTATCATATATTGATATTTCTCTTCAATGTGCTCCACCAGATTATGCTGCTACTCTTTGTTCTCTTTTCCATGAGCAGATTATTCAGCCATTTATTGTTGAATCATCTTCAAATTCTTCTCTTTCCAATTCCATTTATATTCTTTCGGCTTTTTCAAGCAAAGAAATAATATTACCAATAATAAACATCATTGGATCCAATATTGAACAACATATTAATCCATCTGATGAAACAAGTGTTTTTCTTTCAGCAAGATTAACCGCTTTATTACTTGAATTTGTTCATCCAAAAGTGACAGAAAATTCACAGCTGTCAAAAATTTTTGTTGATTTCATATCACTTGTCCCTTCCGAGTGGTTTGTTGAACCTGAGCTCGACAAAGCACTTCAGAGTGCTCGTTCTAGGGTTAACATGTCATATTTCAGAGAGAAAACCACAATGTTCTCTACTGAAATTGATTTGAGTGGAATATTATCGAAATTATTAAATCAATTTGAGAATTTCATGGATAATTCAGTAAAAGTTAATTTATCCCTTTGTGAGCTGTTCTCACTTATAGCATCATTGCCAGGACCAAATACTTCGTTCTTTTCATTCTCTGAAGATTGTGAAAATGGACTTGTGAAAGCAATAAAATTTGTTTGTACTTCCGCTCAAAGAAGAGTTGGAAAGAGAGAAAATACGATGGAGCAGATAAAAGAGGCTTATAAAGATATTGATAATGAAAATGGAGGAGATCTGTTCAGAAATGTTGTAGTGCTGCTTGAATTCCTAACGGAACTGACAGCAATTGCAAAATCTAAAAGCGTGTTCAATCAACGCGACTTTCTTTTTGTATCATAAACTTTCATTCTTGTCTTAATTGTTCTATTTTGTGCTACTCATCAAACACTCTCATATGCAATCATTCTATTTTTTATTTTAAAGCTTTTTTCAAACAATATGAAAGGATGAAATAAAAGCTTTTATTTATATGAGTAAATTTTTGGAGATTTTTGTTAATATTCCAGAATAGACAATGAAATAGAACAACAACAAAAAGTTTCACAATTAAACATCATTTTACATAATCATTGTTTACTTCTATAGAATACAAATCTACTTGATGATGTATTCTTTGGTACTAACACGTCAATTCGCTTTGAGATATTTTGAGCAATTTGATCTATTTCTGCTAATTGTCTTCTCATTTGCTGCTGTTGCACTTGCATAATGTTCAATGCATTTGCCTGTGACATAACTTTACCTTTTAGTTGCGATATTATTTCGGACTGCTTATCTTGTAACCCAACCATTTCTTCTAATGTTTTATTCATTTGATGCTGTTCATGTAATATGTTTGTATACAGTAGCGATGACCTTGTTTTGTTTTGTGACTCATCTGAAGCTTCTTTCTTCTGTAACAACTGTGCTATATCGCCTCTGTCATCAGCTTCAGCTATATCTTCAGGTGTTTTACCAAGTTGATTTTTCAATTTGGTGTCTGCACCCGAATGTAACAACAATGTGACAATGTTCCGACGATTATGCATACAAGCATAATGTAATGGCGTATCTCCTCCTTTATCTTGAATGTTTACATTCGCTTTCTTTTCAATCAAAAGTTTGGTACTATTTTCATTCCCAAACCAACATGCACAATGAAGAGCAGTTTTACCAGAAAAATCAACTTGGTCAATATTAATCTTGGTTGCTAATAACAACTTAACAATATCAACATACCCAAACCAGCAAGCTAAATGAAGCGGAGTACGTTAAGAAATAAACGGACGCCAAAAAATGAAATCAAACAGCAATGTCAGGCATCGTAATATCAACTCCGGATTTAAGTAGAATCGAAACACAGTCAGTTCGCCCATTTCGAGTGGCTATAAGAAGTGAACTGGCATCGTGCGATATTAATTGTTTACCCATTGGTGTATCAAGTAAATACGATAATATTTGTGAATGCCCAGAAATTGCTGCCCAATGAATTGCCGTATAAAATAAAATAAATAAATACCAAATATATATATATGAACAGCAAAAAAAGAAAATAAATACTATCAGCGACTTCAATTTTGGCACCATTAATACATAAGTACTTAAGAACATCAAGAGATCCACATGCTGCAGCAATACATATAATTGGTACGTGATTTCGTACATATTGATTGATTTTCAACAAAAAAAATAAAGAAACGTATCGACCGTTGCATTAGGACTGATGTTTGATGGAACTAGAAGTTGTATTTTTGATTCCAAGTTTCGTTGGCAAGCGATGATAACTTGTTTTAGGTTGTCGTTCATTTCATTTAGATATTGAGAAAAAATAAATTTGTCAAATAATTTCAATGCAATAAATTGATGTCAGTACCTTTGACTTTTGGACAAAACCGTAAAATAATTTAAAACAAAAATATCTTGGAAAATATTCATCAATATAAAGTTATCTTAATAAAATAATTTATAAATAAGTTAGTCATAATAAATTTAAATTTTTATTAAATTTTAAGAAAATCAATAAATATTGAATTTTTTGAATTATTTGTAAAAAAGCAATTTTTTCACATGAGTAATTTCGTATCTTTAATATATTATTCAATTTTGGATATAAAATTACGGAATTATATTAATCATTATTGATATTCAATGAATATTGTTTTTTTGAAGTGTAATACACTTAACATTCTGGAAGCGAAAATCTTTGTCAATTGACAACATAATTAGTTGTTGACTAACAATATACTATGATAGCAATTATTCGATATTTTATAGATTCGATTAAAATCGATCCTGTTGTAGAAGGTTAGCTATAAGGTCAAAGTGATATCAATAACCGCTTTCTGCCGCGGTATTTCTGTTTTGGAGTGTTTTTAATTAAACACACACACAGAAATCACAGCACCATTGACCGTATGCGGTGGTGTTCACGGCGTTTTGTCCAAGCGTCGTGGAAAGGCATTCGATCAACAACAACGTGAAGGTACACCATTGATGGTCATCAAGGCTTATCTTCCTGTTATGGAATCATTCGGCTTCGATAAAGATCTCAGATCAGCTACATCAGGTCAGGCATTCCCACAAATGATCTTCGACCACTGGGAGAATCTCCAAGGTGACGCATTCGAAGATGGAAACCAACTAAGCGCCACAATTAAGGCTGTCCGTAAGAGGAAAGGTCTCTCTGAAAGCATCCCATCACTCGACCACTACCTCGATAAACTTTAAACACTTTAATAGATGGAAGATTTTGTAGAAATTGTATATTAGTTATTTTAGTTAACTAGTAATTTAGCTATATCCTGGTGACGATTTGCTTGTGCGTACATAAGCGCTGTTTTATGAAATCATAGCGATTTCTGAATGATTTTAGCTAATATTAAATTAATAAAACAGATATTAAATGCAAGAAATAAAGATCTTTAGCATTAATATCAATTCCTTCATGTTCAAGAAGTAATTTAACTATTTTTGTTTCACCATTATAAGATGCAATCATAAGTGCAGTTTCAAATAATTTTAATAATTTCCAAATATTATTTTGAAATATTAAATTATTAAAATAAATTTTAAATAAAACAAATAAATATTTTTAGCATTAACATCAATTTCTTTATGTTTAAGAAGTAATTTTATGATTTTTTTATTTCTTTTTCTTACTGCTAATATAAGTGCTGTATCAAAAAAATGAAATTTTTTTGGATTATTTTTATGAAATTATAATTATTTAAAATAAATAAATAATTAATTAATAATATATTTTTTGAATTTATGTTAATTCCTTTTTGTTCAAGAAGAAGATTTGGTATTTCTACAAAGTTCCATCTAATTGCTTCCATAAGTAATGTCCAAAATAATTTGAATTAAATCCAAATATTTATTTAAAACACAAAATTTTTAAAATAAAATTTAAATAAAATAAATAAATATCTCTAGTATTAATATCAATTCCTTCTTGCTCCAGTAAAAAGTTAAATATTTTAATGTTTATTGTTAAATTCAATGGGAAAAATAATTTTATAACTTCATCCATGACTAATTTGCTTGTTTTATTTTCATAAAGATATTTAAATATATCATTTCGATGAAACATAATTGCTGTTTTATAGGCATCTTCAAATAATGAATGATTTTGTTCACATAAATGAACGATTTCAATATTTCCACCTGCAATTGCATATTTACCTGTGTTTTCTACTTTAGCTCCATTCATAAGTAAATATTTAAAACATTTAACAGAAGAAAAAAATGCTGCATAATCAATTAATGAAACATTTACTTTATTTATAAATGAACATCTTTCATAAAGTGATGGTTCTATTGTTTGATTAAAATCAAAATTTTCTTGTGATGATATTTCTTGAAGTTTTTCTATGTCATCATTTCGAATGATTTTCGCAATTTCATTAGGATTAACACCTTCTTTAATTAATTGTTTATGAAGTTCAAAATCATTCTTTGAAAGTTCTTCATAATTTCGTGAGAAATATGTCCAATATTGACTTCCATAATCAATTAAACTTTGTATTTCTTCATCTGTCATATAATGTGCAAAATAAAAACAATTTTTGTGAACTAAATTTGGTGAAATTAAATGCAATTCGATCATTTTTTCAAGAAAAAATTTAGATTCTTTGGTAAATGAATGAAGAAGAAAACTTGTAAATGTTTTGAGCAAATTGCCTTTTTTATTAATTTCTTTCTCTTTAATTTCGATTTCTTTCATAAAATTAATATAAATATTACAATCTTTCATTTGTGAAATAAGTGAAGAATAAATCAATCGAGTAAGTGCCAAATTGTAATATACGAAAAATTTATCATCAATTAGATCCATAGTTGTTTTAACAGAATCACTAATATTGGCTTCATTTAGCCCAAAAATAATTTCTTCAAGTGATTCAAATAATTGGGTAGAATGATTTCTGTGATAATAAAATACTTTCGTTTGGGTGTTTTCCATTGTTTTTCAACAAAGCGATCAGATTGCTTTGAATTATCTCAAAAAGTTGATTCTATTCAAATATTTCGGTTTAAATCAAGGTCGATCAAAAAAGTGCTGCCCATTTATCATTGATGTATCAAGAAAACTAAGATTTTCTGTAAAGAATTAATATTAATTGTCATTTTATTCATAATTAGCAAAAGCATATGTATTCATGTACACTTTGATCAAATTTAGTTGGCAGTATCTTCGATTAATTGAAAAATATAGAAAAAAAAATATTTTTTTATTTAATCTTCTAGTTCGTATTTTGATTAAATAATAAAAAAAAATTATTGTTTATTAAAGAATGTTCGTGATGTTTTCTTTAGCATATTTGAACTCAATGAGACAAAAGAATTTGCAGGAAATTTATCAAATTTATATCTTAAGATATAAAAGATAATAATCCCAATGAATAATATAATTTGCCTGATATTAAATGATATACCATAGAAATATAATGTCAATGAAGTATTATCTTTTCCTTGAAAAATGCATTGATAATATTCATTTTCAAATGTGCTAAGGATTATTTTAATATGTTAATATAATGTAACATAAACATGTTAATATAATTTCATTTTCAAAAACTAAAATTAAAATTTTTATATTTATCACTCTAAAATATTTATTCTTTCTTCTGTTTTTGGTTACGAATAATTTTCCTTTTCATAAAACTTGTCGAAATACTTAAAAATGACAATAGAATTCCTGCAATAGAACTGTATGCAAATGATTGTGAAAGTTTAATGAATGAAACGCACTGAAGAAATAACGAGAATGATTCCATTGATGATAATAATCGGAGAAATCCACTTCTTAAAGATTTGATGAGAAAGTATAATGCAAAAATTAACGAAGAATAAAATAAGAGAATTGGAAAGAAAATAGAAATAATAAATCCAAAATCAAATCCAGGTTGCTTTGTCAAGGAATGTCTGTAAATAGAAAATTCCAATAAGTCTATAATTATATATATTAAAAATAAGAATTTTGTTCCTGAAAAAATCTTATTCTGATTAATTTCGTGAATCAAAAGTTTCCAAATAATAACTGATAACACTTGAACCAGAACTACAGTCCAAATCCAATATGATGATAAATCCATTAGTTCTTTCAAGATACTATTCTTACCCATTTTTGATATTTAAATGATTTACATAAGTAAATAACACAAAAAAATTATTGCTTATTTACAAAAGAAAAAAAAAATTCTATAAACTTCTATCTGCATATAGATGAGCAATATTTATATGCTTATGGTTGCTGCAATTTGAAATCTTTAATATCTTATGCAAAGGATATTTTATGCGTTAACAGATTAGAGAAAAAAAATATATGATACCGAAGTTACCAAATTTTTTTATTGAAGATTTTTCATGTTTAATGTATTTGAACACGAAGGAAATTGCCCTAGCAGACTTGCAAAATGTGGGTCAACTTTTGTATGAATTGAACAACTTCGTTAGTTCACATTTTGGGGCACCCCTCTTTCAGATAATTATTTTTTTTCCAAATGAGTAAATTTAGTATCGATGAAATCAGAAATATGATCACTGCAATCAGGGGTGAAAACAAAAATGAACGGCTTCATGCTTTATCTAATTTTCATATAATTGCACAAGCTTTAGGTCCAAAACGTACCAGAAATGAATTAATTCCATATACCTTAGAAACCACAGATCTTGATGAAAAAGCACTAAAAAAAATTGCAAAAGAATTAGGCTCCATGCTTAAAGAAATTGGTGGTGTTAATGAAATCCAATGTTTAATTTCAGCCTTTAAAATGTTATGCGAAAATGAAGACACAGATGTTCGCAATACCACCATTGATTCTATTGTACAAATAGGCAAGATGCTATCATCAGAAGATTTTAATAAATCATATTCCACATTTCTGCAAGACATCAGCAAAGACAGTTGGTACCCACTCAGGTGTTCTGGTGCCATAATTTCATGTCAATTATACAATCAAATTTCTAAAGATGACAAATCCATTTTTCACAAACTTTTTGAATCCCATTGTAAAGATCAAAACATCATTGTACGTCGTTCCTTTGCGCAATCTCTTCCATTTCTTATTCAAAACCAATGTCCAATTGATGTTGTCTCCAATCTTCTGAAATTATTATCCAAAGATAACTCTCCATCTGTTCTTATAGAGTTACCAAATGCACTTTGTTCCTTACCAGCGAGCGAAAGTTCCCTTAAACTTAGCATATCCGAGACTATTCTTGGAACCAATATATGGCAAGCCAAATCTGTATTGATTTCCAACATCGACAAAATATTTTCCAACACAGTACCCAAAGATTTCCTTAAAGCGCTTTCCCAGAAGTCGTCAACTGATCTCTTAAACACGATCCGTGCTTCAATAGCTCGACAACTTCCATATATCTACGAAAGTAATTGTTTTCCTGACTTTAATTCGTTCAAAGATTTTTCAACGCCATTACTCTCTGATCGTGACAACAACGTACGTCTTTCTATTGCTGAATCACTTGGACAAATGCCGAAAGCGCCAAAAGAATTTCTTGATTCATCACTTACATTATTATTAGGTGACAGTGATCAAAATGTGAAACTCGCAGCACTTAAAAGCGTAGCATTAACAGGCTGCGCATTAAAGGCAGCATCACAACGTTTGGTACAACTCACGCGTATAAATAATTGGCGTGTTAAACGTAGTGTTGCATTATTAATATCTGAGATTGCTTTGACGATGGATAAGAACGCATTTAAAAACGATGTGATGAAAACAGTGAGAAATTTGTTGATGGATGACGCAAACGAAGTGAGAGAAGCTATAATTGTCGGATTAAAAGGAGTAATTAAAGAATATGGAAACGATTGGACAAAGGAAAATTTGATTCCTTTAATCGAAGAGTTGTATAAATCAATTGATTATCAACTAAGGAAAACAGCCGTCGAGGCAATAATTAGACTTGGTTTGGAGAACGAAATGAAGAACGTGTTGGAAAATGCTGTAGATGACCCCGTGACAAACGTGAGATTGGTGTTGGCAAAAGAATTAAAGAAAGGAACAAAATTATTGGAAAAACTTAAGAACGACGACGATGAGGATGTAAGATACTTTGCAGCAACGAAATAATAAATACATTTTTCCATAATTATTTGTGAACTCATATTGGTTTATGTGTAAAAAAGATTTCAAAAAGAAAAAATATGTCTCAAAGAATTAATACTTTGATACAATATATTAGCAACCAGAAAATTAACCAGATGAATGTTTTAATCTGGCTGAAAACTGTCCTACGATTTTTTTAAGTATGTTAAAATATAATTTATTATTCCATAAAAATGATTATTTATTTATTAAAAAAAAATCTACAAACCAAATGAAAAGATATATTCATTTTAACGAGATTTTTCAGTGTTTATTTGACCGGCCTGATTGGAAATATTGAGTGCTTTATGAAACGTCTTATTTTGATCATAATCAATTGAAAATATTTTCTTGGTTTATTTGGCCGTGTTATGTGGTATTGTATGTTTTATTGATCGTCGTTTCACCTCTCGATAAAGTATACAATTCGATTTATCTTGCCAGCAAGATTAAAAAAAATTGGGCTTAACCGCCGCTACTAAATGGCTGAAACCAATTTTCATTAACAGAAACTTTGTGTTTAGGTACAAAAACCATCAAAACTTTGCATAAAAACAAAAGATATTGCTAAAGATAAAAATTTCGAAATCAAAAAATTAAGAAAATTTGCTTTACTGATGAGTTGTAAGAGCTTGCTTGATCTTTGGTAAATTAAAGCCAACAACAGTTTCTAATGTCTTGACTTGTCCATCAACAAATTTCAAAAAGGCAATATGTGGAATTGAAGAAACGTTGAAATGAGCAGAAAGAGCCTCATTGTTGTCAACATTCACCTTAACAAAGGTTACATTTGGAAATTCAGCAGCAAGTGATGGGATTTGAGAAATAAGTCTTTGGCATGGTGGGCACCATGTTGCGAAGAAATCAGCAAAAACAAGTCCTGACTTTTTAACAATTGCAGTCAAATCTTCAAATGAGGTATTTGGCTGTAATACAATAACATTAGCTGGATGGTCTTCAGACATGTATAAAAATGAAATGAAAAAGTATCGTTCTCAAAGTCGGCAGTTAACGTTTCCACCCGACCATTTTACTGCATTCAAAAAAATTCTCCAATTCAAAATAGTTTTTGATCAAAAAGTCGTCCTAACGCTGATTATTTGAATAATTGAAAGTTAATATTCGTTATCTTGAAATTTTGAAGTCAACCCCATCTGTCAATTTTTGTACGATTGTCACTTCGACGTTTCAAGAAAGAAAATGATGATCTGAATAAACTATTTAAATTTGGAGAAGTAAGTGCGATCATAACCGCTGATTTTAGAAGCCAATTAATTAATTTATTTGTACCATCTGAATTCGTCTTGAGAAGGGTAGGAAGATCTGATGCCGCAGAATTTTTTAATCGAAAATTTGCGGAAGAAGATTTTACAGCTGTAAACCTAATCATTCAACTTGAAACGGAAATGAGTATTATCAAAGGCCAGCTGCTAATCACTTCGGAGTGACAGAATTATCAGAATTAGATGTTAATTAGAATATAATATTGATTATGTTAAGAGGTTGAGATTTAAATATTTTCACAAAATTAAGACCACCTAAATCACCATTTCTATGGAATAATTTTTAATTTAACGAGAAAAATTGCTCACCAAGTTATTAACAATCAACATGTTGATTGATTTAGTGAAAATTTACAAATTTTTGATGAAAAGTGCTGACTTCTCAATCTTTTCTTGATACCATATAATTAATTAACTTTTAATTAATAGTTATATAATGCACATTTAATGAATATGTTTAACTTGATTTTAAAAAATTATTATGTTATTAAAATAAAAAGGAATTAATTTTAATCAATTTTTTTTCATGTATTTGTTTGACATTCCAACAACTTACAACATGTTGTGTTACTCCCAAAGACATTGTTGGTTTTTCTCCTGGTGTTTTAAGATTCATGGGTTTTCTTGTTAAAAATAAATTATCAAGTTTTTCAGTAAAATTTTCAATTTCAACAAATTCATTATCATAAAGATATTTAAAGATATCATTTTGATGAAACATAATTGCTGCTTTATATGACCTTCAAATGATGAATTATTTTGTTCACATAAATAAATGATTTCTTCATTTCCGCCTGCAATTGCATATTTACCTGTGTTTTCTACTTTAGCTCCATTCATAAGTAAATATTTAAAACATTTAACAGAAGAAAAAAATGCTGCATAATCAATTAATGAAACATTTACTTTATTTATAAATGAACATCTTTCATAAAGTGATGGTTCAATTGTTTGATTAAAATCAAAATTTTCTTGTGATGATATTTCTTGAAGTTTTTCTATGTCATCATTTCGAATTATTTTCGCAATTTCATATGGATTATGTCCTTCTTTGATTAATTGCCTATGAAGTTCAAAATTATTCTTTGAAATTTCTTCAAAATTTTCTTTGTAATGTTTATATTTACACTTATCATCCAAATACTGTAATTCAGATTATGGTTCATTACGAATATGAGCAAAATAAACTCTATTTCCATACAGACCTTTTACTAATTTTACTGATAGATATATCTAAATTTAATTCAATCAATTTTCCAAGAATAAAATATGATTCTTGAGAATCAATATCATAAAGAAAAAGCACAATTTTTTTAATAAATTTGTAATTACTTTTGTTTAATTCTTTTTCTTTGATTTCGATTTGTTTCAGAAAATTAAGATATAAGTTGATTTTATTTGTTTGTGAAATAATTGTTGAATAGATCATTTTACATAGAATTAAGTTTATGTATGATGCTATATCATTATTGGTTAAAAAATTTATTGTAGCAATAATTGATTGTTTAAGGTTATGTTCATTTAAATCAAAAATAATTTCTTCAAGAGATACTAAATCTTGAATAAATTTAGTAGAGGAAAAATAAACAACAATATATTGTCTTTTATCCATTGGTTCCTTTTTGCTTACATTGTTATGTAGTATAAAAGTAACTCATTATACATTTTCACAAATATAACAAAGAAACGACTGCATTAATGAGCTAATAATATGTTCAAACGTTTTAACTAATCACATAAAGAATGTATTTTTCATATTTCATTAAAAATAAATATGATATAATGTTGACATCAAATCCTTAAAGAAATGTAGCTTAAAAAATTCTGCTCAATCAATTCTTATAAAAAATGAAATGAATAAATTCTTATTTCCAATATGGAAATTCCAAAAGCTTCATATACAGCTATTGGGAAAGACTAAGTTAAAAAAAGTTTTTATAACTTTTCACAATAAAATAAAAGTTGGTCAATATTTTTTTTGATTATATTTTGTTTACTTTTCGTTTGAGCAAATTGATTTTAGACTTTTGATCTTTACGAACGATCGCTTGCAATATTTCTATGATGTTCAAATTCCTTTGTAAAATTAAAAGATTTATTAATACAACACAGTCATTTTAACTTTCAACAAATTAGAGCTTCTTTATTTTGGTACTTTAGCGAAAGTCATTGTTATACTATGCAATAGTTCAAATGATTTTCATTGGCAGAGGTCAGTACAAGTGATCACGGTGTTTCTTCATTTGACTTATTACCAGAACTATTGAAATCACCAAAAGTATTACTATATTCAGTGATGGAAATTGGATGTTATAATGTTTATAACTACACATACTCAGAATCAGAAGTTGTTGTTGATGTATTTTCTGATGAAAAAATATCTATATTTTGAATTTGGAATGTTTTTATTTTAGCTTTTTCGATTTCTTTTAATGTGATAATAATTTGTGGTTCTACATATTTAGAAAATTTATTCATAAAATCAGTTGGCCATTTGTTTTGATTTATAACTTCTATATTTTGCAATTGATTCCATTGTTGTTTATCAGAAGAATAAATCTTAAAAGTACCATTATTAATTTTAACTATTATACTATTACTTTTATACCAAAAACATTGTTGGAAAAGAGGTTCTGCATCACTTGATGTAATTTTACAATTTATTGTATTTGAAATTGGATCCCAAATCGAAATTGTCAATTTACAAATTATAAGAACAAGATTAGGAACTTCTAAATGTGGTAATAAATATGAAATTTGATCTATTTCTCCCCTTAATTCAAAAGAACTTAATAAACTATAATTTTTACATTCCCATGCAAACACTTGTGAACCCGAACAACCGAAAAGCATTGAACAATCACATGAATAGCACATATTAACAAGATGTCGCCTATTGTTTTCTGAAACAGATAATGTATGTAATAAAGATGGCCCATTTTTTTCTAATTTCCATATTTTGATTTCGCCATTTAAAGATGAACTTGTGATAAAGTTGAAATTTAAAATAGGATGAAACATAATGTCACATCCATTACTTGAATTATGTGCTTCTATTTTCCATCGATGATCAGTAAACATTGATTGAAGAACTAGGGTACCATCTTCAAAAATTAGTCCAAGTAACTGTGCACCATTTGAAAAGCAGCACACAAGAATTGATCTTGAAAATAAATGATCTTTAATAACATCATATTTAGAACCATTATATTCAAGAACAAGAAAATGTCCATCGTTATATCCAAGTGCAAGATATTTAGAACAGCATGAAAAGTCAGCTGAATTACAATAATCATCACCAGGTGAATAAATTTTTTGAACGATTTCTCCTGTAAAAAACGAAACTATATGTATAGTTGATTGATATACAATTAAAATGAAATGCTGATTAGGTGATAACATAAAAAATGAAACCGGGATTGAAAGTGGGTTTTTAAAGCAACAAAGAATTTGGAATGAATGAGAATCTGATATGTAAATTCCTCCTTTGGAATCAAAAAATAATATATAATTTACGGTTTCATCGATTAAACAAGATTTAATTTTTAAATTTTTATAGGAAACAGTTGTTTTGAGCATCATATTATTGACATCTTGAATGCACATGAAAGCTTTTTTCTGTAAATATTCCCTAGAACAATACATTTTATAAAAATTTTAGGACGATAGACTGAGTTCAATTAATAAAATTTAAGCAGAAATACCTTCAACACTTAGTTAAAAGATATTAAAGAAACCCAAAAGAGAAACAAACATATTTTTATTCTATTTTAAACACATTTTGATCAAAATTTAATTACGATCTTGAAAGTACTTCTCTGTGGGATTGCTTCTGTGGTTATATGAGCATTAGAAAAAATTCTTCCCCCAACTGCTTCATCAATACCAAGATCATCCTTAGCCCATTGAGTCATGATTTTTTCAATTTCTTTTGTATCAATTGCATCTGGTTCTGCCAGAATAGCTAACGCTCTATCTTTTACTATATTTTGTCTTTGGATAGATGTAGTTCTATTTGTAGTGAATTGATTAGTTCTATTATATGATGGCTTATCATTTTGATAAAGTCTTTTTCGTATTCTTTTTGCTGTAATTGTTTCAGCCATTTGCTCGTCTTCCCTTGTAACATCAAAATTTGTTCTTGTAAAATTTGGGAAAGGGTTTGTTGCATAAATATTGTAGTTTGTATTCATATGCAATACGTTAAATTCCTTTATAACGTCCACAGCACTTTTCATAAAACCAATTTTTATATCGGTCAAACAAAAAGTCGTTACTGTTATTTTCCCTATAAAAAGTAGACAGCCGATAGAAAATTCTATTAACGATAATTGATTTTCAGAACAATAATACGGTTCACTGCTTTGAATCTCTACCGGCAGTCCAGTAAAGCATGCGAAAATTCATTTCAAATTTGAATTCTTCATTTTGGGACTATTAATTAAAATCCAAATTTTAATTAATATATGAAGAATTCAAATTTTGATTTTTCTTCATTTTGGGACTATTAATTAAAACTTAAATTTTAATTAATATATGAAGAATTCAAATTTTGATTTTTCTTCATTTTGGGAATATTTCCAATCATTTGACCAAATTGTAATATTTCGAAATATTATATAGAACATCAGATTTATTAATAGTTCCAATTCCACTTCTTAACAATTGCACAAATAATTTTGGGGCGAACGATTTCCGAACGTTTTTTCGATTGCTTCTATCTTTGCCAATCTTTCCTTCGTTCCCTTTACGAACAGTTCCTCTCCTTGTGTCAACAACTGGTTCATGATCACGTATATCAAGTATCCTCTTAATTGTGACTTCGCCACCATTATATTGTTACCCAATGCGAATTTACATTTATCGTTTTTCTTTTCTATGATAATTCTAAAGAGGTCATCTTTAATTGCTGACAATGAAATAATTGTTGCGAATGGAAGTTCATTAATTTTCTTAGACAAGTAAAAACCCGAATAATTAATGTATAATGCTACTGAACAATTTGTATCGATTTCTTCACGAGCGTTTGGTGCAAACACTAATCGAATCGAGTTTAATGTACATACGAATTTACCTTCATCAGTCTTCTGGCAAAACAAAGATAAAAAGTTACAAACAATTCCCATGTTTCGATCATTAACAACTTCGTTAAAACTTTTCGTTCTTTGATCGACGTAATATACCGGAATTATGATTTCGGATATTGGTAAACATTCATCCAATTTCATTATTTCCTTAATGAGATCTTTGTTGTTATCAAGAATTTTAATGTTTTTGGAATCATTCATTAAGTTTAATGATCGAATCACTTCGAATATTAATGGACGATGTGGTTTGATCGGATAAAATGGCGGAAGTGTAATTTCATTAATACGTGTTAAATCACATGGCGTAACTTGAGACTTAATTTCGAAGTCAACTTTATCTACGGAGATATCAAATATTTCGTCGGGTTCTTCTGGTTCTTTCGTTTCTTTATATTCGACAAGTTTCGGCATCTCCAAATGATTTGTTAATAATTCAGTTAAATGTAATATTGAACATCCATAGATATCACGGATATATAATATACATTCCATAGGTTGTTGAACTAATTCATAAATTGTGTAAACCCGATTATGATATATGAAATGTGATGTTGGTTTACACTCTGGTAACGTTGGTAATGTGGAACGTATTCGTGGAAATCGAATTTGTAATAATATATTCGTTAAGTCTTGATTCATTGGTATTGAGTATAAATTTGTCCATATGTTTGGAGTGGAGATTAATCCGCCAGAAGATGATATTTCAATTAATGCGATTTGTAAATATAAAAATTCATCTTCATGAAGTCGTTCTAATAAGTTTCGATTTGTTAGTTTCTCGATTAATTGATTTGTAATAAATGATGTAATGTTTAATGGCGAGATATATGGAATAGTTGTTAATAATAATAATAATGATATTAAAATGGTGATGTTGTCTAAATCTAAATTAAAAACAATGTCATTAAATATAGTCGAATTAAGTTGACGTCCAAATGTTGAGATTCCCCATAATAATGATAACTCCATTTGTGTGGATTCATCATTCTTTGTATTCTTTAAACAATAACTTTTGAGGACTTTGGATGGATAATGAAATGATTTTAATGAACTTAAATTAATAGCAAATGAAAATAATGAAAATGGAACCGTATGATTATCTTCATTAAATTGATAACTGTCAGAAATATGTGGTACAATACTTAATACTTCTGATGACATATAAAAATATAATTGAAACTCGTTTGAGACAAAAAAGTTTTGCATCTCGGAGACCGTTATGCTATCGGTTTGTAAATATTTCAAACATATTGAATTTAACCGTTTGATGAAAAACGATCGTAATGGCATCAATGTTTGATCAAAGCCTGAAAGACTTACAAGCCAAATAGTACTCTTTAAGATTTGTAGATGGAGCTTTTGTTCTAAAATAAAAATAGATTTAAGAATTAAGAAATTACAAATAATATATACAGGAAATTTTGGAACATAAACAAATGGAAAGGTAGTACAAACTTCATTGATCTTCTCTGTGACTTCACGAAGACATTTGGAATAATATTCCAAGGTCTCATCAAATTTAATAGCAACTTCAAAATTAAGAAGAAGAATAAGAATGGGCATGAATTGCTTGTTGTCTGTGGGTGAGCTAGCTGGATCTATGTACTGATCAATAGCTTTTATTGAATACTTCGAAAATAACTCACACCAAATTCTAATGAAAACTTTGTTCCGAGACCATGATTCCCATTTTTCTTTGAAGTAATTGATGTTTACTTCAGGATAATGAACTTGAATTAAGATAATATGTGAGATAAGTGATCTTGTATATGCTGATAAATGTTCAACCCAGTTTGGAACAGATGCATAAGTTTGAATGTCACTGAAGAAGTTGTTTGAGATAACAAAATGAATAATTCCAATAATGACATTGAACATAAATTTCCATGTTTTAACACCAATATTATTGTTGTGAACATACCTAATGAGTTCTGAAATGTTCCCTGTGATGTTTTTGATAATTAAAAGTCTGCTTTCTGGAATTTCTAAAGGATTATTAGAAGGAAGATCCTTTGGAACAAAACTAGGGCAATTAAAAACGCAAGAAAGATGTTGAATCGCTTTCTTAACAAGGCTTTCTCTGAGTTGATTATCATTAAGAACAATAGGACGGTTAAGAATGTACTTATAAATTTCAAAATTTGAAATAATTTGTTCAGAATTAACTGAAGGGTGTTTATAACTCCATCCAATAAATTGGAAGCCAGTATTAATTCCATTAACTGTTTCAAAAATTGGAGATTGAAATGGCATTTGTGATTTCCAATCTTGAATCAAAGCAAAAAGATTTTTGCTTTGTAAAGGAATTATGTCTAAGCAATCATATCCTTCTGTAATAAATTTTTGTTGAACAATATCTTCAAGGATTAATTCTGATTCATCATTCATTCCAAACTACACCACTTTTTAACAGAATTATTCCGGTTAGTCAAATCAAAAAATAGCAAAAAAATAACGTTTTCAGAGACCAAAAAATCTCCTAAAAAATCATAACTGTACATCACATCAAGAGTGCTTAGTGATACACAAAGTTCTAATCAAATAAAATATATTCAAGAATTACTATATTATTTAAAATAAAAAAATTTTTAAATTGATCAATTGAAAATTTTTTTCGATTAAAAATAATAATATCACGAATAAAAATGAAATAAAGAGATATTATTTTAAGTCCTTGAACAATATGTCTAAAACATTGAGTCAGATATTTATGTTACAGAAAACAAATTTACACTAAAAGTGGAATGATATTTTATTAGGGTGCCCCAATTCTATGACCATTGCACTTTCAAAATTCAGTATGTAAAAGTGGTCATTTCACTTTAAAGTGATGCTTGGAAACAAACTCACACTTGCTGATCTTACATCAAAAGAACTTGGTGGAAAGCGCGTTGTTATGCGTGTCGACTATAACGTCCCATTCAACAAGGAAGGACAAATCTCTAACAATCAACGTATCACAGAAACAATCCCAACAATCAACGAAATCTTCGAAAAGGGTGCCAAGAGCATTGTTCTTCTTTCCCACCTTGGTCGTCCAATGGGTCGTGTTGATCCAAAATCATCCCTTAAACCAGTTGCTGAACGCCTTCAAGAACTCATCAAGAAGCCAGTTCAATTCTTCAACGACTGCATTGGTCCAGAAGTAGAAGCAGCTGTTGCTAACCCACCACAAGGTTCAATCATCCTTCTCGAAAACGTTCGTTTCCATATTGAAGAAGAAGGCTCAGGTCTTGATGCTGAAGGTAACAAGATCAAGGCTGACAAGGCTGCCATTGAAGAATTCTGCAAGAAACTTACCTCATATGGTGATGTTTACATCAATGATGCCTTCGGTACAGCTCACCGTGCACACGCCTCCATGGTTGGTGTCAAGCTTCCAATCCGTGCTGCTGGTAACCTTATCAAGCGTGAACTTGATGCATTTGTTCCAATTCTTGAAAAGCCAAATCGTCCACTTCTTTCCATCCTTGGTGGCTCAAAGGTCACAGATAAGATCAAGCTCATCAACAATCTTCTTGATAAAGTTGATGAAATGATCATCACAGGTGGTATGGTTTACACATTCATGAAAGTTGGCTTCGGTGTTGAAATCGGTGACTCAATCTTCGATGAAAAGGGTGCTGAAATCGTTCCACAACTTCTCGAAAAGGCCAAGGCTAAGAATGTCAAACTTTACCTTGCTAAAGACTTCATGTGCGGTGATGCATTCAAGCCAGACTGCAACACTAAGGTCTTCACACTCGAAGAAGGCATTGCTAAGGGTTGGTCTGGTCTCGATGCAGGACCTGCAACAATCGAATCCTACAAGGAAGCAATTGCCAAGGCAAACACAATCATCTGGAACGGTCCAGCCGGTGTTTACGAATTCGAGAAGTTCCAAGTTGGTACACGTGCTATCCTTGACGCAGTTGCAGCTGCTAAAGAACGCGGTGCACTCGTTGTTATCGGTGGTGGTGATTGCGCTGCATGCGCTATGCAATGGGGATACACTGATAAGATCAGCCACATCTCTACTGGCGGCGGTGCTTCACTCCAACTTCTCGAAGGTGGTGAAATGCCAGGACTCACAAGCCTTAGCGATAAGCAATAAAGAGCAAATCTAAAGAAGAATTTAAACTTTTTGGATAAATTTGAACGTTAGACAAACATTTAAAATTAATTAATGCCAAACGCCGATATGAAATTTTGTGACAAAAAATGTCTTTTGAATGCAAATTGAATGACGCAAATTGTGAAGAAGCGTCACAAATAAGTTTTGATGGAAATGGCGCTCATTCTGTTTGTATTTTTTCATTCTTCAGCTCAGACTTATTATGGTTCTAATCAGACTTTAGTAATACATAATGTTTGTGAATTTGAGTCAAGAAATGATTATAAACCGAATACATTACATCTTCAGATATATGAAATTAATATTATAGAAACAAATGCATTTGAAAATTGGAATATCATATCGCTTATCATTGGTGCTGGAGTCATAAATACTGGGCAGTCATCATTTCGACGTTGTGAAAAATTAGCTACCGTAACATTTAGTGGAAATTTAAATATAATTGGGCGATATTCCTTTTATTTCTGTAGTAATTTGTCAAGTATTATAATACCTGATTCCGTAACACAAATCTTAGAAAGAGCATTCAGAGAATGCTCTAATTTAAATACTCTTATTATTGGAAAAAATGTAAACACAATTGGTAGTAATGCTTTTGTCTGTTGTTCTCTCACATGTATCTTTTTTAGCGGAATTTCAGAGCCTATTGACATTTCATCATCTGCATTTCAAAGCATTAACACATCTGTTGTTACTGTAACAACTGAATATGTCAATCAAACTTTTGGAGGCTTCGAAGTAAGGAATTCAACAGGAGACTGCCCTCCTTCCACAATTCTTTCATTTACAGTATCAAACACATTTTCACATACAAATACAATTTCTTATTCTAACACATTATCTAATTTAATAACATTTACTGATTCCAATACATTTTCAAGTTCGAATTCAATTTCTTATTCGAATACTTATGATGACTCAGTTACGTTTTCACTTATTTTAACCTACTCTATGTTTCTCACGAATACCGTTTCCATTTTCTTATATATATCCAAATCATTTATGTTTGATAATGTCAATTCGATATACATATATTCTGATATAATTTTTTATGGATATGTTCATGTTACGTATTCATCATTTTATTGTTATTCAGCTTTAACTATATTTTATACTTCATATTCATCAATAAATCAAAACGTTATATCTAAATCAACTTTAATTGGAATTGTTTGCGGTGCTGTTGCAATTGTTTTATTGATTATTGGAATTGTAGTTTTCTTATTCAAACATAAGGAAAATGTAATTTCTTCTTCACAAAGTAGTTCAAAACAATGTATGACATCGAATGAAAGAAATGAAATCGTTAATAATGAAATAAAGAATTTTGCACTTAACGAAAATGATCAATGGATATAATTGTCATGAAAAAAACATTATTGATCTATGTATAAATATAAACTTTGAATAATGTTAATAAATATATATTATAAATATTTATATTTTCACTAATCAGAAAAAATATTTCATGTTTTGCTATAAGAGTTGACAAATATTATAAAAAGCGTTCATTGAAATGTAATAATATAAAATATTTTAAGATATTTAATAATGAGATAATGTAATAATGGATGATCCAATAACTATTACAACTAAAATAAAATTTGAAGAATGATCCGAAAACCATTAAATAAACTTTTTATATTATTAAAATAACATTTACAAATTATTTAATATCACGAAATCTTTGGAAAGTGTTTTTATTACAATAAATTTCATACACTCATTAATTCTTTACATCGATGAGATACCTATCAATGCACTGCAGCAATACCTTCGTGAAGTCCTCGGAAAACTTCATCTGGCAAACGCAAGAATCGATTTGATTTTTGTCTCCACTGCAAATTGCATTCCAAATTTGGATGACGCGCTCTTGTTGTGACTGATTCAAGCCGGATAAATTGTTTAGATCAATTTCATTATCTTCTTTTTGATCTTTTTTCTTTTCTTTTTCTTTGGCAATTTGTGCAACAGCTTGATGAATAAGAGAACAAAGAATTTTGATTTCGTCATCTTCTTGTTCTCTAATATCTTTGTTGTCAATAAGATTACATGCAAGATCAAGTCTGTCGGGGCACATAGCGTATGAGTAAATGGCTTTGAAGAGTGCTTCTTTCATTATTCGTTGCAAATTTGAAAAATTTTTTTTATCGAGACAGATTAAAACAGCTTCTTCAAAAGAGTTACCCGCAGGATGATGCCAACCAAAACGAGATTCAAGTTCTCCGAGTTTAATAAGGGTTGATACAGATAAATAATTCTTATTTTCTGAAATAAGCATCTCTGTTACATCATTATAACACTGAATTGCATTGCATAATGGATCTTCCCATGAATCTTTGAGTGTGGCATTACTTGAACCTGAAATTTTAAAATTAAATTTGGCTGCTTGAGTAAACTTTTGTGCTGCTTTCATACCATACTTAATTGCCTTTTCCTTGTTGCCTGCTTTTTCATAGCATTGCATTTCTCCCATTAAGGCAAGTGCTATTGTATTATATTGAAATGGATTATCTTCATCTTGACTTATTACAAGACTGTCATATCTTAGTGCAAGTTCACAGAGCTTTTTTGGTCTAGTTGTTTTAGATAGAATCGTATTAATTTCATCGTATGTTTGCGGAAACATTTTTTTGACACAAAAAGTGACCCCATTCCATTAGAACAAAGTCTCATGTCTTACACCTAACATTACATTCTCCACATTATGACAATGCTTTTTTCTTTAATAAATCGTGTGTCGTTGAGTTATTATAAAATTTTTTTTTCTCATTTTTAATATAGAAAAAAATGTTATGTTCAAAGATATTTACTATGTATATTCAAAATGGGCATGAAAAGGATCCATAACTTTGATATTCTAAAAAGTTGATTTCAAGTGTGTAACCAAAATTAATTAATAAATTTTCTAATTTTATGATCAAAGGACTTCGAAGTTGTTATAGGTTTTGAACAAATAAAGCAATATATCCAGGAATAATAATTTCATCACATCTAATGAAGTAAAATCTTTCTTGTTATGTTTTCCAGTTTGCCGATAAGGAAATTGATTATAAAACGATTTCTTTTGATTCAATTTTTGAACTCATACCAAAAAAGTGCAATTTCACATAGTTTAAATTCATTTCTATTTTTATTATCAAAAGAACAAATTTTTGTATTGTTAAATTTCGTTCAGCTCTGACATATTTTGTTTTATTTCCGGTATTTTTGGAATTGGCTCTGATATTTCAATTTCGAGCGAAGACAAGTACTGCGAGTGCTTCACGTAATTATCGAATTTCCTAAACTGAGGCTCAAAGTTTGGGTTATCGAAGTACATTTTTGCTATTTTTTCTTCGTTAATTTGTTTTCTTGCTTTTTGGTTATATCTTTTCATTAACTCATACATCCATAGCCCATTAAATTCCGTTGGCAATGTGTTAACTCTTATTTCACCGTTCATGAAATGTTCGATATTTTTTACTATTTTATTAAGTGTCGATATTAATGGCCAATTATATTCCGGATAAATTTCTTTGTATTTTTGCGGATCGATTTGAAACGGAACTTGTGCTTTAAGCATAAACTCTCTCGTAACATAAAAATCAGTCGCATGTATTAAATATATATAAAGTTCGTTCCATATTTCGTTGGAATATAATGTTAACTCGAAAAATGTTTGATAGCGTTCGAACAAATTTATAATTAGTCGTGGCTTTTGATATTGGTTTTGAATAATATCAATCATCTTTTGTACAAAGCATTTGGTGGCTTGTGTTGATATAAGATTAAATGTATTAATAACTGTAGGCAATTTGGGAAGAAAATGATTTTGAATATATTTGGAACAAAATAATGAGGTGCAAATAACAAAGATAACCCAAAAGACATCACATATGGGATCTTCTAAAATGTGTCCAAATGATGTACAGACTGACATAAGAGGTATTTCAATAAAAGAATAATCAGAAGTTTGGGACCGTTTAAAATAAACGGCCGTTTCTTCACAAATGCAAAGTGAAAGAAGAGAATAGCAATGTAACCTCTCTTGCGAGACCTCATTACCATGAATTATACGGTTATCGATGGTAAGGAAGCTTGGTTCTGGTTCACTTAGATAATACATAAATTTAGAAAAAATTTTTGCAGTATTGTTTGAGAATTCTGATAACTGAGTGAGACTATCGCTAAAAGAAGCAAGGTTACTTAATGTTTGAGTTGTAAATTTTGAATCTGAAAAAATATTTAATTGATCAAATATTCCATCTTTTCCCCAAGTAGATATTCCTTGATTAAAAGGATTTTCAGATAAGTCATGAACTAGTGCTTTATAGGTTTCTATGTTTGCTAATTTTTGCTTTGGTTTTGGTATAAAACTAATTTGATCAACTGACAATATTGAAAAAGAAAGATTAATTTGAAATCCTCCATATGTGGTTTCTATAGTTCGTGAAAATACTACTGTTTTATCCTGTAAAATTGAATCAGGTGCTTTTATTATTGTTTCGCCAAGAACTTCCTCTTTCCCCATAATCGATTTGGATATTAATTTTAATGTGACCGGGGGATTCTGTTTGATTGTTGCTTTGTATTTTATTTCTTCTTCAATAATAATAAATGGTTGGCTTATTTGGAAGTATTTTGTTTTTCCTTTAGTATCAGGACCAACCCATTCAATTAATGCAACAGAAGAAAGGAGCCTTCTAACATTCATTGATCTGATTGTTAGTTTAAAATTGAGGCTCTTTTTTTTCATTATAAAATAAACGGGCACATTTCAGTTCATTAACTTCATCAATTTACACCTAAAGTTTATATATTTAGCCTATTAACGTAGTGTTATACTTATTTAATGAAGTATGTGATTGTCTATTTAAATAAAGAAATCTTGAATTATCTCAAAATCAATTTAATCACTGATTCAAATTCTCCATTTTCTTATCATTTTCACTTTGTTCTTTGTTCACAAAACAATTAAAGAAAAAATTCAAATTTTTCCATTATTTCAGATTTTATGCTAGTAAGGATTTTACCTTTACTCTGTACTCAAGCACACTAAATTTATTATAAAGCAGTTCTGCAGCATTTCGATTTAATTTATTTAATTTCTTCTTGACTTTTGGAACACATCGATAAACACAAACATATTCAATCAAACATTTATTAATTTTCATTATTATTTTCCAACTCATTCAGCTTTTGCTTTGCTTTTTCGTGATTTTTCTCAGCCGCCTTTTTATAGTACCGAATTGCTTCCTCGTTATTCTGTTCTGCTCCGATTCCCTTTTGGTAACACTTACCCAAACAATAGAAGCATTCGACATCTTCGCTTTGCATCGCGCCAAGTTTATACCACTCTATAGCGCCTGCCTCATTTTTCTCAATCGAAATTCCCTTTTGATATATCTTTGCAATGTATCGATATGCAATGACGTCGCCATGACGCGCCGCATTAAAGAAATATTGTATCGCTTTGTCGAATTTTTGTTTCTCAAAGCAATAGATAGCAAACTCATGAATGGCTTTAAAGAAGCCTAAGTTTGCTGACTTCTCAAGAAGTTCTTCATATTTGGATTCGTCTTGTTCGACTCCTTTTCCTTCTTGATACAACTTAGACATGAAATAATATCCTTGAGGAGATTGGCATTCAATAGAGCGCTGAAGATATTGAACAGCTTCTGTATATTTAGACTCTTCAATGTAATGAAGTGATACATTAAAGTGGGAATTGGGATAACCGCCGTCAGAAGCGGTTTTGTAGTGCTCGAGTGATTTCACTTGGTCACGATCACAACCGTAACCGTTGTGATAGAGGTACCCCAATAAATGATGCGACGGCATGTGACCAAGCCCAGCTGCTTTGCTCGAGTATTTGAATGCAAGCTTGTGGTTGGGTGGAAATCCATTGCCTTTGAAAATGGTGATGGCAAATAAATACATTGATGGTATATCACCAAGCTCTGCCATGGCCAAGAGAAGCGCAGGCGCTAAGAACCTTTTGTGAGGAGCTAAGGATACGTACTCTTGGCGAAGGGTTTCAACTGTAGTTTCTGCTAAATATTCCTTGAGAAGTGATTCTGCTGTGGAATAACCATTAATCTGTGCTGATGAAAGATATGCAATTGCTAATGGAATTTCAGGACTACATCCAAAGCCATCATGTAAAACTTTTGCATAATAATATTGAGCTTTGGGAATTTGCTCATTTGCACATCTTTTAAGATGAAATCCAGCATCAAAACCAGACTTGAATGTTCCAATCCCTTCATAGTAACATATGCCAACAGCAGTTTTTCCTTCCCAGTCATAATTGATAGCGGCTTTCTTGAAATATTTAAAAGCTTCTCTATTACTTTGAGGAACTCCTTCACCATTTAGGCACACGTATCCGTAGCGTGTTTGCGCTTTGTCATGTCCTTCATCTGCAGCTTGTTTGTACAATTGTGCTGCTTTGATTAAATCCTTTTCAACACCTTTACCTTTTTCATATTTGACAGCTTCTGCGTATATTCTGTTGACTTCTTCTGCTATATGTAGGACAGGAACTCTTGTGCTCAATGCTCCCATTATGTTGAATTCTGTTCATAAAAACCACAATAACCGTCAGAATAGGCATCAAATGTTTTGTCACGAAAGTCAAATTTTAAATAAAATTCGTTCTAAATTATTTGGTCTTTTGATTTGATGTTTCCCTGCATTGCTCAATTATTTCGTTAGAAATTTGTAACCATTCGAAATATAAATAAATGCATTTAGATTAAAAGTTTTCGAAATATTATAGGAAAGATTCAATCTATGTCTTTAGACACCATTACCAATGATAATATGAATCGCATAAAAGCAGATGTTTTTTATTAATTAAATTGCAATTTATAATCGAATAACTTTCTTAATTCCTGCCATTTTTTTAAACATGTAATACTTGCTTAAAAATGGAAAAGGGATTTATAAATTTTTATATAATCGATATCATCTTCAAATATCTAATAAATTTTATTGTAAATTTCATTTTGTATGATTACCACGGTTAGGCGATAATTCAAAAAGTGAGTTTTGATCGTCGTTCTAGTCCACCCTGAATTTGATGCTTTATGTAAAGTATTTAATCAAGTACTCAAAATGCCCAAAAGCGTTAAACTTGATGGGATGCCAAAAATGAATAAAGAAGATATGGTTCAAGCGGTCAAAGAAGAACTAAATGCATGCAAGTTGATAATTGGCTTGGAGATTGAAAATCAGTTCGATCAAGCTATAAAATTTCTTGAAATAGTAGAAAAAATTTCAAAACAAAGTAAATACTTAAAGGCTTCAAATAGTGAAAAAATCGAACAGATACATGATAATTTATTCAAACATGCAAGTTTGGTCATTGATCCGAATTTTCAAGATGATTTAAGATTCAAAGAAATGTCATCTATACTTCACAATGCGTATACCGAAATAGAACCAGAGGTTAACAAATTTATTGATGAAATTCCAGATTTGTTCATTGATTTAATACCAAATCCTTTATGGGTGAATTTATTAATTTGTTTTGTTCTTTTTATTTTAGTACTTTATACAAGGAAATACAAGCTCAAGTAAATATTATATATTGGAAATTTCTTTTTTTAACATCTTTAAAAATTATTTATTAAACTTGTGCAATATAATTAGAATCTTTATGCTTATGTAATATTAGTTTTTTCTTTTAATTAGTTATTTGAAAAAATTCTGTTTTAGATTTCATTTATCTTTAGAAATTAGAAATTGATTTGAAATATTTTTCGATGAAAATCAGCAATGAAAGCGTGATTACATTTTATATCAATATAACATTTTGTTCTGTTTCACATAAATATATTTAAGTAATTATTTCTATTTACTAACAATTCTAAAATTCAAACGCATCTGTCTCTCCATACAAAACAAATAGTGTTTCAAGTTCTCTTTTAGTTTTTACAATATTTTTATAGTATTCGTTATATGCTTCTGGTGCTACCAGCTTTGCAAATTTCACAAAAAAAGAGATGTAATTTTGTATCTTCTCATCATTCAGTGACATATTCGAAATCGCCACTGCCAATGTGTTCAATATGTTAATGTAATATCTTTTTGCTTTCTGAAGACTTGTGAAAGAACTGCAAAGGATTAAAGTTACCAAATCTTCAATTTGTTGTGAAGCTGATCTCTCAATCATCAAATTTAGTTCAGGTGGAGAAGGCGGAGGCGGAAGCCATTTCTTCTTTGGGTTCTTTTTTTCCTCATTAGTTTCTTCATATGGAACATCATCAAGGAGATAAGCCAAATCTTCAATATCTGATTCAATATCTTTTTTACGAGATTTTGGATTTTTGTCTTTTTTCTGGTTTTCTTTGGAATTAATTTGATGTTCAACAGGAGTTAAATGACTATTCGGTTGTTGGAAATAAGTAAAATTTTTCTTGCCTTCATTGAATGGTTGCGATATTGATTTTTTAATTGTTGTCCTTGGACTTCTAGTTTGTTGACTGGATTTTAATTCTTCAATTTTTTGATTTAATTCTTCAATTCTTCTTTGGTCAAACTCATTGGAATCTTCAAGAGTTTTAATTCGCTGTTTAAGTGTTTTGTTGGATTTTTTTAGCATTTGATTTTCTTCTTCTAATTCTTTAATTCTTTTCCTAAGACTTACATTTTCCTTTCCAACTAGAATAGAATTAGGAAGTTTGTCTCTGATTTCCATAAGGATTTCATTCTGGAAATTTATTTCCATGAAGAATCTATGGAAATTTATATAACGTTCTCCAACGGTTTGACCACAAGAAATTTTTTTTTGAATCAAAAAAATGTACGTTTATTATTTGAATTTTGATTCAACAAAAAGAAGTAAAAATTGAAATATTTACTTATGAAAATAAATGAGTCCAATATAACCACAATTCTTTTATTGAAGATTTATAAATACTTTCATTTCTCTCACTAACGGAACTACATTTTTTCATCATTAACTCATAAAATTTTATGATGATGCAAATTTTGCTTGCCTCGGAATCTAATTAAATGATCACAAAAGAGAGATCAATATTTGTAATTTATGATTCCCTCCAAATCCTCGCATTGAAGTCATTATCCATCATCAATGACACCGTTCAACTTATCGATAAGTATTTCAACAGGATTTTCTTTCTCGGCAACATTTCCATTTGCATTCAAAGAGTCCAAAACGAGCGGCGCTGTCGAAGTGAGTAGTTTCACGAGATGGAGTTGTTTTGATGCCGATTTTTGTTTCTGCTTTTCAAATTGCGTCAATTTTTTTCTCAATGATTCAATTTGCCTGCGTAATAACTCGTTTTCGCTTTCGATTTCGGCGCATTCTTTATCTAAACTTTCGATTTTAGCTTCGCTTTCTGATTCGATTCTTGCGCGCCTTTTTGCATATTTGACTTCGGCTTCTGACATTTTAATCCGTATGGCTTCTGTTCGCTGTCGATATTTAGCGATGTCATCAATGAGCATTTTTTCTCGATCAGTAATAAGTTGATTGTTTTGTCTAACACTTTCTATCTTATTTACAAGATCCTTATTAGCACTCAATACCTCTCTGCTCTTTATTTGATTGTTACGTAATTGGGTTGAAGCTGCTCTCGCATCTTGAATACATCGAATTGCTGCATCTTCAAGAGGCTTGTCCTTTTTGTCCATTGCTTCACGTTCGGCCTTTTTGATACGACGCTGATATTCATTTTCGTATTGAGCCTTTTCCCTTTGAAGTTGGTATCGAAATTGATCCATCGTTTCTTGATGAGCTTGTCGGTATTGTTGAAGAGTATGACTAAGACGCGAAAGTTCGTCTTCAATTTTATCCTTTTGCTTTTGAAATTCAAGAAGATCTTCAAGTTCTGAAGAATGCAATGAAAGTTCTGCTTGAAGTATGGCTTCTTTTTCTCTTTGCTCATGCTGGATTTGTTGGATTTGTTGGGCGTTCTTTTTTATTATGGCAGAAAGCCGAGATTTGGCGGAATCAACTTTTGCTTGAAGTTTAGAACGCTCTTGAGTGGATGCTTCAACTTTCCACTCCAAGTTCTTAATTTCCCTATCTGTTGTATCACTTTTTACTTGCAGGTTTAAATTATTGTAGTTTGATATTTTTGGAGTACCAGAAGTTTCATCCTGCATATTTTTTAATATGCTAATTTTGTCATTTAATGTTTCCATTTTAGGAATTTCGATTTGTAAAGTCTGTTTGTTTTCATTGTTTTCTTTCATGATATTTTCACTTACTTTGTTTGGAAATAATAAACGTTATTTTGCAACATCAGATAATGTGAAGTGATTTAACGTCTTCATTTTTAAAAGGAATTTATCTTCATCCCAAATTTGTTAATAGAGTCTATATTTTTTAAACTATACACAAAATTGTATTTTATTAAAGAAACAAAAAAGTGTTAAGAAAAAATGATCTATTATGGAAAATCGAAATTTTGATAAAATATTTTTTGATATGATCTTTATTATTATATTGAAATTAAATTCCGATAAATATTCTTTATAATTCTCTGAGTTAAAAATAATTTTTTTTATGTTTCATTAAATGAAGTATTTCAAGATTTCCCTCTGTACTGTTTTTTTATTCCAGGATATGCACATCTATACGAACTGCTTTAGTAGTGTACAGATTTTAAAGATATTTATGGGGTTCAGTTTTGAGAAAAACGAGCCTTAATTTCGTGTGTCGAGTTTTCGCATGACATGTGATAACATATATAACAATAAGAATTTTTCCAAAAGTTATACATAAACAAAAAGCACAATACTAAACGTCAATATTGGAAAATAACGTGGTGACGTTGAATACTAAAAATGATTCACATTTAGAACACGCTACATTTTATTATTTATTTATCTTAATTACATTTGCTCAATGAATTTCTCTTCTTTGAAGTCATCTGCAAATGGATCTCCTTCAATATTTGATATAGATATTCCTGTTGTGAATGTGTTTGTGGTTTGGTTATCATTTTGTTGTTCTGAAATTTCATTTTCTGCAATTTCTTCTTTTTTATTTTTAATTCGTATCAATAATATAATAAGTAATGAAATTATAATAATAACAACAACAATAACGCAAACGATTATTATGATAATTGTTGTTTTATTATCTTTTGTTTGAAATTCATTGTTATAAATAAATGTAAAGAAGTTCGAATAATAAATATAATAAGTTGAATAAATAATAACTGTGTAATCATAATATATAAATTCTGTTTCAATATAAACATTCGATGAATTAATTGCAATTAGTGAAAGTGATTTTGTTTGTATTTCATAATAAGTAAATGAATATGTAAATGATAATGTGACTGTTAACAGATATGAAAAAGATTTCGTTATATCATTTTGAAATGATTCAGTAAATGTATTTGATTTTGAAAATGTATTAATACTGAATGCATGCGATTGAGAATATGTATTTGACTGAGAATATGTATCACTACAACTAAATGTATTTGACTGAGAATATGTGTTACTTCGACTGAATGTATGTGATGATGAAAATGAAAGTGTCGGAATTGATTCGCAGTTTCCTTCTGCTGATTTGTCTTTGACTGATAATGTTCCAAATGTCTTATTGATATATGTTGGATATGTTATAACTGTTGTTGTAACATTAGAAAATGCATTTTCTTCAATATTCGGTTCGTTACTTCCATAATAATAAATGCATTCAAGTGCTTTACAATCACCAAATGCTGAACCTCCAATTTCTGTTATTCCATACCCAAGTGTTAATATCATTAAATTAGAACAGAATGAAAACGCATAACTCCCAATTGTTGTGACTGAATTTGGAATTGTAATGTTTTTGATTGATGAACATGATGAAAATGCTGAATCACCAATCGTTGTAACATTTTCTCCAAAAATAATCGTTTCTAAATGTGAACATGTTGAAAACGCATAATTCCCAATATCTGATATAGAATTACCAAAATTAACTGAAATAACTGATGGCCATTCTGAAAATGCACCACTTGGAATGGTATAAATTCCTTCACTAATATATATAAATTTCGTGTTGTTTTTTATATTGATCAATTTCACTAAAATCATTTGAATTTGTTATTGTTAATGTTAAATTATCATCATAAAATAATTGAAAAGAATTTATGAAAAATATAACAAAAATTAAAACATTTTTATGTTTTCTCTTTTCGTTTGTTTTCAATTCGTAGTTGGTCAATAAAAATTTCTGTAGAAAAAGTGGTTTTTTCTGAAAAAAATTGATATAAACCACAATCATCATTGAAAAAATGGCGGTTAAACGAACGTAAACATTGAATTTAAATGGTCGGTCTTTTTTATCGTTTTGCATCAACAAAAAACAAAGAAATTTACTCCGGTTCAAAGATATTTTCTGGTAACTCCTTTTAGTGGTTTGCTTTGACGTATTGTCTTCAATAAGCATACTGGTTAAAAAGGATTTATTTTTGGTAATTGTAAAATATGATACTGAGAATTTTATTTTGTCATAAAATATTTGAAGCATAACTAATGTATGGTCTATTTCAGTCAAGCAATCTAAAAATAAACTGGTTTTAAAGAAAATAGAATTGTTGCTAAATATATCAAAATTTTGGTTATGAATTTCAAAGACTTGATCTTCTACATTGTACCCATGAATGAATCCTTCTTCGCTGAGGTTCTTTTTCATATTTGATATTTTTATAGTTGTAAGAAATGGGATTTCTGGTATTGTATCGGTCGTAAATTGCTTTGTTACGCCCGAAATGAGCATCAAATGAAGAATTTTCATGCTTCAAGATCTAATATAGTTGAAGGCCTTTATTAAATACACATCGGCTAATACAAAAGTTAAAAATCACACGGTTATCATGTAAAAAATTTATTGTTTTCTTGAAGTTTTTCAATTTAACCTAAAATTCGTTTGTTTCAATATTTAAGGACACACAGAAAAGGTGCTAAAATAAATGATTATAAAGCACTTTTAAATAATATAATGAATGAATGCATGTGATAGAGCTGAATTTGCTGATCAAAATGATATATCTTTGTTATTGGTAATCATTTTTTAAAGTTATTAAATTTCATTAATTATTCACATATGAATTTGATTTGATTTGGATACAATTACAATTAAAACTGTTTTTGTAATTCCACTTGATGTCTCATTTGAGATATAACTTATATATGTATAACAATTTAAATAATATTAAAATATGAAATATATATAATCATTGTGTAATCATAATATATAGATCCTTTTTCAAGGTATGAAATCGTTGAATTATTGATATATAATGAAAATGATTTTGTTTGCGTTTAATAAACAGTTTATGATTTGTTATCGATAAAGAAAGTGTTAATATGTAAGAAAAAGTTAAAGTTAAATCCCTTTGAAGTGCTTTTGTATATGTATTTGATTTAGTGAATGTATGTGTTTGTATAAATGAATTAGATCTTGTGAACATATCTGAATTTTACAATGTATTCGATTTTGTAAATGAATGAGTTGAAATTGGTAAACAAACACCACCATTATATTCGTTATTCACTGGAAATGGTTCAAATGTTTTTTTTCTTTGTGTGTTGAATATGTAATAATTGATGAAAATGTATTTTCACTAATATATGGTTCTGATTTGCCATAATAATAAATAATCGAAGGATGTTCAATTAGAAAATGAATATTTTCCAATTCTTATTTGTTGTGTGAAAATTTTTAATATCGTTAAATGATAGCAATTAGAAAATGCTGCTTCTCCAATGTTTTGAACCAAACTTGGAAGTGTGAAGGTTGAATGAAAATGCTAAATTACTAATTGTCGTATTATTTTATCCATATTCGGTAGTGATAAAAATACATAATTCAATATGATTTACAGAGTTTCCAAAATTAACATAAAGAACAGATTTACCATTAGTTGAGAATAACAAATTGTTCATCGATTAATATTTCTCATTGTGAATCATTTCATAGTTTTTAAATAATTTAAAAATATATCAATTGAAAATATATTTTTATTTTACATTAAATCATAGCCAATTGTCTTCATCTTCTTTAACAATATCTTCAACTAAAGTATTGACATCTTCCTTTTGATTTAAACTTGATGTCGTTGAATCCTTAAATTGTAATGTCGATGTCGATTTTCCTTTTTTATTATTACTTTTTATTAAGAATATAACAATTCCAACAATTATTAACACTAATGCAATTGATCCGCAAACAATTCCAATCAATGCATTCGTTGTAAGTCCATTCGTATGTAAAATGTTCGTGCGAAACATTGTAATGAAATTTGAATAATAATTAAAATGTGTCGAATACATAATAACTGTGTAATCATAATAAAGAAATTCAGTTTCGACATAAGAAAATGTTGAATTGAATATAAATAATGAAAGTGATCTTGTTTGCGTTTCATAATATGTAAATGAATATGCAATTGTCAATGTATACGTTAATGTATATGAATATAATAATGTTAAATCGCTTTGAAACGATTCAGTAAATGTATTTGACTGAGAATATGTATTACTTCGATTGAATGTGTTTGACTGAGAATATGTATCACTACAACTAAATGTATTTGACTGAGAATATGTGTTACTTCGACTGAATGTATGTGATGATGAAAATGAAAGTGTCGGAATTGATTCGCAGTTTCCTTCTGCTGATTTGTCTTTGACTGATAATGTTCCAAATGTCTTATTGATATATGTTGGATATGTTATAACTGTTGTTGTAACATTAGAAAATGCATTTTCTTCAATATTCGGTTCGTTACTTCCATAATAATAAATGCATTCAAGTGCTTTACAATCACCAAATGCTGAACCTCCAATTTCTGTTATTCCATACCCAAGTGTTAATATCATTAAATTAGAACAGAATGAAAACGCATAACTCCCAATTGTTGTGACTGAATTTGGAATTGTAATGTTTTTGATTGATGAACATGATGAAAATGCTGAATCACCAATCGTTGTAACATTTTCTCCAAAAATAATCGTTTCTAAATGTGAACATGTTGAAAACGCATAATTCCCAATATCTGATATAGAATTACCAAAATTAACTGAAATAACTGATGGCCATTCTGAAAATGCACCACTTGGAATGGTATAAATTCCTTCACTAATATATATAAATTTCGTGTTGTTTTTATATTGATCAATTTCACTAAAATCATTTGAATTTGTTATTGTTAATGTTAAATTATCATCATAAAATAATTGAAAAGAATTTATGAAAAATATAACAAAAATTAAAACATTTTTATGTTTTCTCTTTTCGTTTGTTTTCAATTTGTTAAATAAAAATATAATTTCATAAAACGATAAAAATCCCAAAATAAAAAAGTAACGCATTAGAGCTTGGGCATTTTCATTGAATTTGAACATTTTCTTTATGAAACTATTCTTCATTGGCATTGCTTAATGTGCTTTTAATGAAAAATGATTAAGTACTAAAGAAAAGAATTTGAAATAATGTTTAACATATGAAATTGGTGATTTTAATAAAGGGAAATGCCAATGATATTTTCCTGCACTGATATTAAATAGACCGGATTCATTATCTTTTAGCATAATAAAATTTGTTTCCTTAATGGATATATTCGCTTCGTCACGAGGTGAGAATGTTAAGTATGTATCCCCTTTGGTTTCTGAAGTAAGGTAAATGGAGTGTTTAAAAGTTTGAGAAATAGATAATTGATCAGTAAAAATCTTTGAACCTGAATTTTGTTGAGAGATTCGTAATAAGCAAAAGAAATGCATAGAGAAAGCCAAGAAGAAAACACACATCCGTGTGAAAACTTGAGAAACTTATTGATAAATCAGTCAAAAACGATACAGAGCGCTTCAACCGCTTCGCCTTTGAGTTGTTTCGTTGGCCCAACTTTTGCTGATACGTGTTTTATTGTTTTTGCAATCGGAAGATGTTCACAAAGCTGAAACGCGATGTTTTATTATGAAAAGTGACATAGGTTCCAGAATTAAATTGTATATTAATCCTGTTAAAAAATTAAAGAAACAAGATGTCATCTTTTGTCATCAAGCAAACATTGAACACCTTTGAATTACAAACGGTCAAAAAGTTTGTTTCTATACAATTAACAGTCCTTCCAATTGGCATATTGAATTTTGAATGCATTATTTCTCATGAGAAAGAGATGAAAAACGGTTTTTAAAAAATGATGGTTGTCCACATTAAGCCACACTCATTTGTTTGATATGCAAACGTATACATGTTTCTAAGCCATCACAAACATAAACTAATATAACTCGATATCTATTCAAACGCTTATTGGAAAAGTGCTAATGTAGAAGGGCACCCTGCTGAAACAATCCCATTTGTCAGTGCTTTAGATGAGTTTTTGTGAAATGAAAAAAATTGGACAATTTCATTTTCAACATCGCAAATCCACCAGATTCAAGGCAAAGTAGAAAAACTTCAAGAAAAGCCAAGTAGAATAATTCTTTATTTCATTCCAAGATTAAGCCAGCACTTTCATTGATAAACAGCGAAATTACAGTTACATTTTATAAATATCTTTAGTTTAAACAAATGTTTACAAATTTATTTGCCTCCTCTTCATTTTGGAATTTTATTCGTATAATTTTTACCTTATTACTTTCATCAACGACAATCATTTGAACGCAATTTCCTAATTTTTTGATTTTGTTTTTATTTTCGTTTATTATTTGGTTTTCGATACAAATTCCATTTGAGTTATTCCAAATTATTATTCGTTTTTTATCTGAACACTCACTAACACATAAAATTGAATTAGCAATAAAAACAAAATTTTGAATTTCGTTATCATAATGATATAAATTTACATTTTCAAATTGTAAAAGACATTTTTCACTCGGAAGTAACGAAATTTGTATTGGAGAATTTCGTTTATATTCGAAGCTATCTGTGTAATCTGCTTCTTCATGGCTCATCTTGGGATAATTACAGTCGCCAAGTGGAAAATAGTCGGAAAATATTAACGATGTAAATGGTTTGCTTGGTTGTGTCGTGGATTGGAATGTTTTCGATGTGCCAAAATGAAACGTTGCTTTAAATGGCTGAATTTTTTCAAATGTAAAATGCTGTTCCACGTTTTGTTGGGGTAAATCGAGTTGAGTAGATGTGCTTTGGGCTTGAATTGTTGGTTGTGACTGATTTTGTTGATATGAAATATTATACACCAATGGTTGTGGAGTGCTTTGTGGTTTGACATTTGTGCAAGGAAATGCATTTTCAGTTGGTGCATTTGTTTGAGGTTGTTGCAGGCTTTGCATAGAAACAGGACCACTTTGCTGAGACATGTGGGAGTTTGAATTTTGGCTAGAATTAGGATCGCAATCAAAATTATAATGTTGACGTAAAAAATTCAAATCAACTTTATTCTGCATGCTATTTTGATTTTGGTTATTTGTGGTTTGGAATTGTATTGTTAAATCTTGATTTGAAGGTGGATTAATTGGATTTTTTTGTGGAAAAATTGAATTCTGTTCATTTTTTACAGAATATGTTAAATTTTTGACTTGAAACAAGGTTCAGACAGACTTTGTTAAAAAAAAGTCAGAACCCAGCTTAAAAGATTTTTTTGTTTGATAAAATTTTCATGTTTATTCAAAAATGAAATGAATATTATAATATAGCTATTATGGATATTCAATAAATGCTATTTTAGTTCGTTTGTACTTTGTATATGGTGAAATATTTGCATTCAGATTTAATGTTGATATTTTCTCAGATTGAAAGGTTTACCTCCGTTTAAATGGGGGAAAATGCGTACGATTGGGACGAAAACGCAATAATTGAATCAAACTTAGAATGGAAACCATTTCCATCTTTACATGTAAAATTTACCAAAAGTTCACCCATTTCTGTAAAACAAATGCAACCAACAATTCCATCTTCACATATCATATCAAACATTTTTGAAGGATTTTTACTTGAAATTGCAAACACAGCTGATGAAGAAAGCAATCAATCAAAAGTTTATTGTTGGAATGATATATCAAATTCTTCCCTAAAATCAGTAAAGAAAGCTGTCTTAAATGGTTTAACCACAGAATATAAAAATGCATTTCCTAAAAGCACTGTAGATGCTCAAGTAATTTCTGGTTCTACTGATTTTTATTATCGTGTACCTGATGAAACGCCTGAAATGTTAATCTTTCATATATATAATCCACGTGACAACGAAATCCAAAAGCCGCGAAACACTACCAAAAGCAAAATGTCAAGTTATAGTTTTAATAGTTTTAATCAATTAAATCATCTTTCAGTAATTCCACAATCAACCAATGGTTTTTCATTTGACGTTGATTCCACTGCCAATTTTTTTCAAGAATATGATTGTACCAAAATTTTTATTTTTGATTGTCCATTAGCTAGTCATGAGTTATATTCACTTTCACGAAAACTCAAAAACTTTTATGGATTTGCTGCCACCAAAGATAACTTACCATTTGTTACACGCATGCCTTGTGATTTATTTACATCATGTTTACTAACCCCATCAAAAACCGCCATTTTAATTCAATCCTTAACGTACGAAGACCTTAATAATGGAATCTTAACACCTTTAGATACACAAGAAATGGCCATATTAATTGAAGAAAATCCACATTCTGAACGAATACTTCAAACATTGGATCAATCATTAGAATTATTTGCCGATCGAATTGCATTTGAGACCTTAGAAAACGACATTAATTTATTTTATGAAGTATTTCGAAAAGATCCAATTACAGCCAAACTATTTTACCGGTTTATGTTAGCATGTCGTATAATGAAGAATGTATCAACGACGCCATATTCTTATCCCGTGTTACCTAATATGAATTCGCATCCATTATGGGAATCATTTGATTTACAAGTCGATCGAGCCATTTATTCACTAAAAGAAAATAACAGTTCCGATATTTATACTATTGATTATTTATTAGAGGAACAAATCGAACAATTAGAGAATTGGTTACATTTTTTAAGCTCTTCGAGAGAAATGCCTGACGAATTGTCATCACTTGAATTCCTTTTTGATTCCAAAAAGTTTTTTCCACGCGCAATTGAATTTGCTGCGAAATTTGTTACAATTTCGAATTATACAACAGAGAAATTTCTTGACACAAGAGCATTCCCTGTTTTGGTACATAAGATTAATGATTTAAATGAATATGATGTTAATGTTAAATCGAATTATTCGATTGTGATCGCATCTGTTTTCTCATATTCGAACGAATTAAAAAAGTATTTTGTTGGTTCAGTTGATTTATGGAGAAATAACTTGTTAATAAGCGATGAAGAAAATTTCGTCATTTCTTGTTTGTGTTGTCTTTTACAATTCCCGAATGATGAGACTTTAATTCCTTGTTTAAAAAACCTCACGAAACATAAGTCATCAAACGTTAGAACACTTTCTAATTTGTTATTATCGAAAATGTTTGTTTTACCTGATTTACCTATTGATAAAATCTCGAATGAAGATAACCCTTTATGTAGAGCTACGATTGTGTCTCGAATCATTCCGGCAATTAAAAAACTGGATATAAACGACCAAAGACGTAACGAATTATATTTCGATTTGTTCTTTTCGTTAAATGATCCTTTTATTTATGTAAGAGACGAATCAATAGTCGCAATTTCGAATGGAATTGTACTGGAAAATTCAGATTTTTTTGACGAGATAAATAAGTATTTAGAAAATGATTTGGACGATAATTTAATTGATAACCCTTTGATCTTCTTGTTAATTCGTTCTTTAAATATTTTAATTTATGATTCTTCAAAATATATTCGAAAAAGATTTTTGAAACTTTTGAATTTGATCGATAGAAAAATTGATAATGAAGAGTGTAAACCTCTGAAATCGTCTTTAGAAAATTCGTGTATAACCGAAATCATTCATTCAAATAATGAAGTCGAAGAATTAACAAAATCAAATCATGTAATTTCAAATCTTTATGGTTCATCAAATTCTAGACTTTGTGGTGTTCCAACTATTTCTTCAACAGGACTTTTGGCTTGTGGAAGTTGTACTGGAAAATTTTATTGCCAATTTAATAACAAAACAGAATGTTTCGATTACTTCGAGCCAAAATTGGAAATAAATGAAATACCAAATCGATTTATTAAACTGTTTGATGGTTATATCAAAAAAATTCCAAAAATTATTTATTCAACATATATTGACGACTCAAAAATTTTGTTAATAAATGATAACTCTCAATGTATTGTAATCGATGACGAAATTCAAAATGACATATCATGCTCATTTTGGATGGAAGAACCTGACGTATGTAATAATTTAATCACTGATTATAATTTTATGACGCACCAAATAATCGAATCACCAAATTCAAGAGTCGCTCATATTTACGATCTTGAGAAACAGAAAAAAATTATGGATTTAAATTTTGGAAATATGAAATTTAATCATACGCAATGGCTAAAACAATTTTCTTCGTTATTGGCTGCCTCTGTTGGTAATAGCTTGTATATTTATGATGTTAGAGCTGGTTGTAATTGTGTGGAAGCAATTCCAAATTTTGGCGAAAAAATTATAAGTTGTAATTCTTCTTGTGCGCTTCCATACTACGTTATAACTGCTAAGGAATCCGGAAATATCAATATGTTTGATTTAAGAAAAATGATTGAATGTGAAAAATGTTCAACTGGTAAAGAGTTAAGACAATTTGATATCCACAAGCAACTTCCATTTGCTTTTGGATTAACAAGCTCACAAGCTTTCACATTGATGTTCGGTTCTGGTTCATTCGAATTAGAAATGAAAGATCCAAAAATTGTCTTGGATAGTTTCTCTTTACATTTGATTGAATCTGCTTGCGCTGTCAGAAAAGGAAATCAAGTTTCTTACGTGACAATTAATTTAAATATGGAATAGATTAGAAATAAAGGAAATTTTTATTCGTTTACAAGTAATTTTTGTGTGTAATGTGACCAAATAACAAGTCAAAGATTTCAATTCATGAATTGACACCGGTTTAGAAAATTGAATTTCGTTCAATTTATATGGGAGAAATCTTAAAATATTTACATACATAAATGAATAAATATAAAATAGTTTTTTATTATAATTAGCATTCTTTTATATATATTAAATATATAATTAAATCTAAATATATTAAATGTAATTAAAGATATTAAAGTTGAATTGTTTCAACTGATAAAATATTCTCTTCAAAATTCAGAGGAAACAAATTTGACAAGATTAATCCTGTTGGCCAGCTCCAAGATGAAGAAGTCCAATGTACCGAAAATAATCGGAAATTATAGCCTCAAGAAACAAATCGGGAAAGGATCATTTGCTACTGTATGGTTGGCTGAACATACTCTTGCTAAGGAAAATGTAGCAATTAAGATTATTGATAATACAACAATTCAAGAAGAAGAAGCAAGAACAAGGTTTATACGTGAAATCAATATTATGAAACAAACTGATCATCCATTTATCTCAAAACTTTTTGAAATCATTGAAACACCAAAGTATACTTATCTTGTAATGGAATATGCAGAAAACGGTTCCATTCTAACCTATGTCAATAGCCATGGAAGGCTTCCTGAAAAAGTTGTTCGACGTTACTTTTCACAATTAATATCAGCTCTTGAATATCTTCATGAAGTACGTCTCATAGCTCATCGTGATCTCAAAGCAGAAAATGTTCTTTTAGATCGTAACTATAATCTAAGACTTATAGATTTTGGTTTATCAAATAGTTTTTCTGCTGATTCACCAGAACTAAAGACAGCATGTGGTTCACCAGCGTATGCTCCACCGGAGATGATTCTTGGGCATAAGTATACTAAAGCTGCTGATATATGGAGTGCTGGTATTTTATTATATGCCATGGTTACAGGTGAATTACCATTTGATGATGATGACATCCAACGTCTTCTTCAACAGATTGCCTTTACCGAGCCACATTATCCCAATTATTTATCACCACAGATTGTTGATTTACTCCACAAAATCCTTACCAAGAACCCAGAGACGCGCTTAACCATTGAAAAGATCAAACATCATCCCTGGTTTTCAACGAATGAGTATGAAATGTTTTCTCGCCTTCAATCTAACGAAGAAAAGTGGCTTCAGTCCGGCATTGAAACTGATCTTATACCTAAAATTCAGTCGATGGGCGTCAACATCAACAAGTTAACGCAGTCACTTTTGGAGGGCGAATACAACGAGTCAACTGCCATCTACTTAATCCTGAAGCGCATTAAAGTAACGGAAAGCATTAAGGAAATGATGGATTCGCTTGACGAGTCATCACGCAACAAAGTGGAGAAGCCTGTCGCACGATGTAACTCTGGATTAAATGTCGGTGAACAACGGAGAAGTCATCGCTTGCATATGAGGCCTAGACATGACTCTGCACGTATACAAGCTGTGCCGTCGCCGATTGCAAAACAAGCCGCGGAACAAACGCCAGTGAGTAACCAAACAAATGTGGTGGTCGTGCATGAAAAAAGACCTTCGAACCAAAGCGAAAGACATAATCCTATTCCTAGGCCAATTCCGAAACCTGCAGCTCACAGACGTACAAATGGTAACGGAGATGAACAAGGGCCATCGCCTTTGAAGTCATTGAGGAAATATAATGAATCAAAGGAAGTGATTAAGCGAAGAAGATCAAACTCACTTGTGATGTAATGATGAATGTTATTTAATAAATGATTGACTTATATCTCGATAAATTGGACTCTGCTTAAACGATGACAAAGCATTAAAATTCGAGAAATACTTCAAAAAAATATGCCATAAAAAGTTCGACGCCACTTTATGCTTCTCCGGAACATAAAGAATAGGAAAAGCTGAGTCCTAAAGTTGATATTTATAGCCTTGGTATCATTTTCCTCGAAGTTTTTGGTTCATTTAATACTGAAATGTTGAAAATGAAAACTATAAAACAACTTAAGGACAACGGCGAAGAGAACATAAATACTGACGAAAAATTAAAATCATTTATCAGCAAGGATTCAAGCAAAAGACCAAACGCTGGCGAAATAATCAGTGCACTTGACTCTTTGCTTTAAAATAAAAAATCCTAAATTAATAATAAATATTAGGAAAATATCCCTAAAAATATAAAAACCAATTTTTATATTGGATATTTTTTTTTAATAAAACGCTCATTCTTTTACTTGTTTTTTATTTCGAAATGAAATTGTGTAAATGTTTTAGAAATTCTTTCGATTTTATGGCTGAAGAAGAGATCGAGAGAGCGAATATGTGACAAACTTCTTAACATATTATTTATTTTACCGATTTTTGGATCTGAAGTTATTAAATTGTAATTCATGCAGTTAAAAAATGTTCTTTATTAAACGATATTAAGATACCAAATTCAGCTGAAACAATCGGAAATTCTATTTTTAATCGTTGTTCGGATATGAAAATGATTATTTTAGTGAAAATCCAAAATTAATTTATCAAAGGACATTTTATCAGTGTTCATCATTAATTAATATTATCATTCCAAATATAGTTGAAACTTTTAAAAGGAATTTCAATCATATACAAATTTAGAAACAATTATTATTGGAGAAAATGTCAAAAACATTAACGATGATGGATTTTATGCCTCATAGATTAAATATATTTATTATTATGGTAAATCAGAATCAAAACATTTCATTACCAGTCTTTACATGTATTGAATCAATAAATGTTATGTCATTATATCTATTATAGTAATTTCTTTACAATTATATATCAAAATGAAAATATTAATTTGACATTAAAAACACAATAATAATTATAAGTGTTTGCGTTGCAGTTGTCGTAATTGTAATAATTACAATACTTATCGTGGTTTTGGTTCGAATACATAATAAAAAACAAACAAATAATGAACAAAATTCAAAAAGTCTCGAAGAAAATGATTAATTCGGTTTCCCTTCGAGGTAATTCCTACCCAAACACTTTGATTATGTACTTCTGTCCATGATGACTTGTTTAACCTTTGCAGTGAATCGATGGCCACTATTGTACATTTGCTCTGTTGACATTAACACATTTCACTATGCGATTGCTTCTCCTTTCGTCTCTATGATCACAACAACTTCGTCCACTTCGATTCCGTTCTCAAATCGAAGTATGCCCGGAATCATAACTTTAGCGCCGTGACAGACAGGGTCGGCGGATGAGTCCTTTATTACACTTCGTTTTAATAATTTGAAATTTCATGGTGATGTTTAGCAATTATTTTTTTACAACACCTTAATAGCATGTTGTATCTAAAAATATTTAAAAATATTTTTTATGCAAGGAGGAATTGATATGAATACTAAATATTTATTTATTTGAAAGTTATAATTTTAAAATTGTTGTTAATTTTTACTAATATTTAGAAAATAAAAAGAAAATTGCATAATTTACTGTAAACAAAATATTTAAATTATTTTTTGGTTCAAAGATATTTTTGTTTGAAAAGTATATTTATATCTGGTCGAAACACTTTTTATCGGATCAGACGACAAATGGCAATGGATTCTACGATATTTTTCTTATGCATTTTATCTAAGAGTTATTCATTTACTGATGAAACTATATTACTTCAAAATACATATAGCGTTTACAATCAAAAATCTGCTATTTCAAACTTTTTGAATTTTTTCACTATTCGCAAAAATACATTATATTTTTTGTTTGTAAAAAATCTTTTTTTGATTACTAATATAAATATTCAATTAAACACTCTAAAAAACAATATTTATTTAACAAATCTAGATTACTTAAAAGAAAATTTTTTTCCTTATTATGAGAATTCTATCTGTAAAATGTTTTATAAATTATTAATTTTATTTTTTTGTGGAATCATCTTATTTTGTAAGATTTCTTCAAATAATTTTTCTACTAGAAATTTAATTCCTTTTATTTTCTCATTATTTTTCATAAAAACATTAGAATCATATAACAAATTAAATAAAACATTAATTATATCTGAACCAAATGATTTTCGTATTTATGAACAATTTAAACATTCTATTAAACACATTATTATTAAAGATGGAATTTTAAATATTCCACCAAAGGCATTTCGAGAAAGATTCTGCTTTTCCCGGGAACCATTAACTATAGAAATACCAAAATCAGTAAAATCAATTGGAACTGCTGCTTTTGAAGGTGGAGTTTTTCAATATATAAAAGTGTTCAAAGATAATCCAAATTATTCCAATTATAACAATGATGGAGTATTGTATAATAAAGATATCACGGAAATCATTTGTTATCCAATTGGAAACAAGAAAAAAACATTTGAAATACCAAACTCAGTAATTTCTATTGGAGAATATTCATTTTATTTTAGTTTCTTGGAAACAATTAAAATTGGTAAAAATGTTAAAACAATTGGAAATCGTGCTTTTTATAAATGTTGGTTTTTAAAAAAATTAATTATTCCAAATACAGTTACTTCAATTGGATCTGGTGTTTTTGGTTATTGTACAAAACTTACTTTCATAAAAGTTTCCAAAGATAATCCAAATTATTCCAATTATAACAATGATGGAGTTTTGTATAATAAAAATTTTACGGAAATCATTTGTTATCCAATTGGAAACAAGAAAAAAACATTCGAAATACCAAAATCAGTAATTTCTATTGGAGATTATTCATTTTATTTTAGTTTCTTGGAAACAATTAAAATTGGTAAAAATTTGGAAACAATTGGTAATTATGCGTTTTCTTGTAGTAAATTCCAAATAATTAACATTGGAGAAAAGGTGAGAACAATTGGTAATTATGCATTTTCTTGTTGCGAAAAGTTGCGCTCAATAAAATTAGGAAAAAATATTGAAGCAATTGGTAAAAATGCATTTCAAAGATGTTTTAAATTTCGGAATATTACAATACCAAATTTAGTTAGCTCAATTCAAAAATATACGTTTTCTGAATGTAAAAGGTTAGAAATAGTACAGTTTAGAGAAAATATAAAAACAATTGGGGATTATGCATTCTATAGATGTATATTAAAAAATATCACATTTTCAAATTCAAAAGTTTCTTCTATTAGTAATTTTGCTTTTTATGAATGTACTGAATTAACAAGTATCATTTTCCCAAACTCATTAATATCAATTGGAAATGAATCATTTCGTTATTGTTTTTATTTAAGAACAGTTATATTTGGCGAGAAATTGGAAGAAATTGGACGTTTTGCATTTGGATCTTGTGATCTTATAAATGTTACAATTCCTAATTCAGTTTTAACAATTCAACAAGCTGCATTTTCAAGTAGTCGAATCAACTTAATTAATTTAGGTGAAAATGTACAAACAATTGGTAATTATGCATTTTCAGGATGTTCTTTTATTAACATTACAATTCCAAAATCAGTTACTTCTATTGGATATGGAGTTTTTGATTATTGTAAAACTCTTCAATTCATAAAAGTATCCAAAGACAATTTATATTATTCTAATTGTAATAATGATGGAATTTTATATGATAAAAATATCACAGAAATTATTTGTTATCCAAGTGGAATTAAAAACAAAACATTTGAAATTCCAAACTCAGTAATTTCGATTGGAGATTATGCATTTGTAAATAGTAAATTAATAAAAAATTTGATTGGAGAAAATATAGAAACAATTGGTAACTATGCATTTACAAAATGTGCGTTCGAATCATTTAATATTGGCAAAAATGTAAAAACAATTGGTAAATGTGCATTTTATTTATGTACATTATTAAAAAATGAAAATATTTTAAATTCTGTTTCATCAATTGGAAATATGTCTTTTAAAAACAGTGAATTAGATACCATTATAATTGGTGAAAATGTTCAAACAATTGTTAATTATGCATTTTCGGGATGTTCTTTTATTAACATTACAATTCCAAAATCAGTTACTTCAATTGAATACGATGTTTTTGCATTTTGTAAAAATCTTCAATTCATAAAAGTATCCAAAGACAATTTATATTATTCTAATTATAATAATGATGGAATTTTATATAATAAAAATATCACAGAAATTATTCATTATCCAAGTGGAATTAAAAACAATACATTTGAAATTCCAAATTCAGTAGTTTCGATTGGAGATTATGCATTTACTTCATGTAATTCATTAACAAATTTAATTATTCCAGGTTCAGTTACTACAATTGGAAAAGATGTTTTCGAATATTGTGATAAGTTGGAACACATTTATTTTTATGGTGAAACAGAACCTATAATTTTATCAGATGCTTTTCATGTATATTTTGTTGATACTTTAGATTCGTATCAAAGTACAAAGTTCGGACCATTCACAGTAACACGAAATGTAAAAATTTATCGAGCTCTTCAAAATTACATACGGATACTCACTGTCATGGCAATACTAAAAACCATTTTCTATGTTTTAGCTATTTTATATATGTAATTAATCAATAAACCCAAATGATTTATCTAATTTTGATTAAAACTTTTTAAATTTTCCAAATTCAAGGAACAATAAAAACAATTTGTAAAATGCGATGTGGTACAGCCAATCTAATTAGGGTTTTATCTTTACTACATTACGCTCATATTTGATATTTAAATCCAGAATACACAAACCCATATAAATTGTATCGTATGGAGAACGTTTAACCCAAAATATTTAACGTCCGCTTCACTCCATTGAGTCCAAACTCTGCTACAAACGCCAAATCGCAGCGTTTCATGTTCCGTTTGCACTGCCGAACACCGTTTACTCTACTGCAAAAATTACAGTTTGCATCGAATATCTTCTAATTTTCAGATTTCACATTTCAAACACATTTTCTTATCCAAAATCAAAAAAATCAAATTTATTCAGCATCAATGATTCCTCCGTTCGATATTGCAAACATTGCTTCTGACTCAGGAAGCGATGGCGAGTCGTATATCTTGCAGATACGCGTTTCGCCTCTTCCCTTCCTCAGGTACAGCCTCGTCTGGCTTGCGTGCGCCATGATGTTACCTCCGATTGGCTTCTTCGGATCGGCCGCGAACATGCAGCTTCCGTCGACCTGCGCCACGACCTGGTTTGTGATCAGGACGGCGATTCCGTACTCGTCCGCAAGCCGCTGTATACCTCTTAGAAATTGCCCCAAATGCATTTGTCGTGCGCTAAGTTCTCCACGTCCGCTGTAGTCAGTTCGGTATAAGTTTGTGGACGAGTCGACAATAAGTAGCGCGTAATGTGATTCGGCCATCATCGCTGAGGCTGTGACTAAAAGTTGCATCTGATGATCTGTGTTATATGCACGTGCATACGCAATGTTTTCCATGACATCGTTGGGGTCTAAACCAAACCTTTCGGCAATGGGAATAATTCTTTCGGTACGAAATGTTCCTTCAGTATCAATCCATAAACATTTGCCTTGTGCACCACCTTCTTCGATTTGCAATTGACATGTAACGGCTAATGTATGGCATAGCTGTGTTTTACCTGTTCGAAATTCCCCAAATACTTCGGTGACTGAACCTGTTTCAATTCCTCCGCCAAGTAACTTGTCGAGTTCAGTGGAGCCTGTTTTAATGTATATCATATCTTGCCTGCGTTGGTTATATTCAATAGCAGATGAAAATCCCATCGGAACTAATTGAGCGGCTGCTGCAATAATTTTGTCTGCCTTGACTTCGGTGATTCCTTTGACATCTACAATTTGTTTACGTGTAGAAAAGGCAATTGACTCAACTGTATTAAATCCATTTTCTTGTAGCTTCTTAATATCCGCTGCTGCAATGCCAACGCTCTCTAATGACTTAATAGAGATTGGCCCGGACATTTGTTGCTCTTCGATCGCTTGAGATTTCATTTTAATATGATCTGATCCAAAAAGGAATTGATTTTTGCATTTAAATGGTTTACATTAGTTCCTCTTGTACTTCACTTTGATTTGACTGAACTCATTGAAAATATTGAATACTTTATTTTGTGGTAAATTTTCTTCATTTCCCGATGTTACCAATATATATTATAAAGCATATATTAGTGAATAAATAATTACTAATTGTAATATGAACTTATTATTATGTTCTGAAGTCAAATTGATAAATTAACAAATTAAATATTTCGAAATAAAATATTCCGAAAGAGTACAGTTTTGATGTAATCAATAAAAAATTAGTTTTTCTTATCTGATATTAATAAACAGGTGTAAGTTTTTCCCATGGAGATGTTTCACCTTGGCGTAAAGTATTCAATTTCATCCGCTGGCCAGTGAAAACCGTTTATCTCATTACTTTTTTCAGTTATTTTGATGAGAGCCAAAATTTGCCCATCGATTCTGTCCGCCGATTTCTCAAAGCTCGGCGAAGAGTGCAACAAAGTTATTAAGTACGGAGCTGACTGGATCCACGTTGATGTTATGGATGGACATTTTGTTCCAAATCTTACAATCGGTGCACCAGTTGTGAGCTCTCTCCACAAGGCATGTTCCGGATTTCTCGATGTGCACCTTATGGTTGAGAAGCCAGAAGTTTATGTCCAGCCAATGAGCAAGGCAGGAGCTCATCAATTTACATTCCATATAGAAGCAACAAATGACGCCGAGGCTTTGATCAACGACATCCATAACAACGGAATGAGAGCAGCAATCGCAGTCAAGCCAAAGACTCCAATCGATTCTGTTTTCCCATATCTCGAAAAAGTCGACATGATCCTTGTGATGACAGTGGAGCCTGGATTCGGCGGACAGTCGTTCATGTACGACATGATGGATAAGGTGAAGACAATCCGTGAAAAATGTCCAAATCTCGACATCCAAGTCGACGGCGGACTGAATCTCCAAACAATAGACACCGCTGCCGAGGCCGGCGCTAACTGCATTGTTGCTGGAGCAATCTTTAGGACTGATGATCCAATTGGAATGATCAAAAAACTTCGTGAATCAGTGGAAAGAAGTGGACGCAAACAATGAAAAGAATTAGTTACTAAAGAATGCTTTGGAAGTTCTTCTTTTTTTTACAAATTGGAAAGTTAATGCAACTGTTCCAATGTGCATTTGTCTCAAAAGGTATAGCACTTAATAATGAATAAAAAAAAATGTGAATTGTGAGAAAATGAAATTAACTGATTAAGTTGCAATAGTTCGTTTTCGTGATATTTCTTCACTATAACCAATGTGTAAGTCATGAAATATGCGCATTTCTTGGTTAAAGATGTCCATGAGCTATAAATGGCTTTTCGATATGAAAATGAATAATGAAAAGTGTTTTGACACTTTTGAGCTCGAAATTGCAGACCAAAAAGAAGAAACAAATTAATGTCACACAAAGCGCAAAAGCGGCATAAGCCAGATGACATGCCGAAACCACCAACATTGAATGTGCGCACGTGTTCCACTTGTCACAGAGACATATCTAATGAAATCTATGTGAAATGTGCACGTTGCTCAGGTTTTAACCAATGCCTCGAGTGCTTTTCCATAGGTGCTGAAGCTCAAAGCCATCTAAAAACGCATCCTTTTGTAATTCTAGAACCAATTCTTCAACCAATATTTCAAAAAGGATGGACAGCCGAAGAAGAAATTCTTCTGCTTAACGCCATTCAATCATGTGGTCTTGGTAACTGGCATGAGATTTCCGATGTCATTAAGACAAAAACTCCTGTTGAATGTGAAACTCATTATTTCGATACGTTTGTTGAATCGCCAATTGCTCCACTACCACAAAACAAAATCATCAAAGAGTCTGTTCTTCCACCACCACCAGATTTTGATACTTCTCCACGCGAATCTCGTCCGTCAATATCACATGAGAAAAATCTTGCGGAGCGTAACAAGAAAGAGCGTACTACGCCAGCAGAGTTTGCAGGATGGATGCCACGTCGACACGAGTTTGAAGTCGAATATATGAATGATGCCGAACAATTAGTATCTTCAATATCATTTTCGGAGACCGAAGAAACTGAAGAGTCGCTTGCAAAGAAACTTAAGTCGTTACGCGTATACAATGAACAACTTGAGGAACGACATTTGCGGACTCAGTTTGCCGAAGATTACGATTTGCTCGATCACGATTTCAGATCTTTTGGTGGGAAAACTAAGCAAGAACGTGAAATTGAAGAACAACTTCTTCCTCTTGCGCAAGTTCTCCCTAAGAATGAACTTGTCTCATTCATCGAATCATATGAAGAAGAAATGAGATTACGCGAACAATTAGAAACGCTTAAAAATTGGCGAATGAATGGTGTCTCAACTCATGGTGAAGGAGCACTCTTTAATCAACTTGATGCACTTGTCCGTGAAGATAGACTATCAGTTTCTGCTGTCGATAAATGGAACAGAGAATTTTTGTCATACACAGAATCATCTTTTAGAACAACTCTCGATAGACAGCTCCTTAATCCAGAGGAAAACCAAATATGTAGGATACTGTCAATCTCACCACAGAGTTACCTAATGATAAAGGACTGCCTGCTGCAGGAGTTCGAAACTTCAGGAAAAATGACATCAAAAATGGCTGTTTCCTTGATGCCAAAAAGAGAGACCGTTATGAAAACAATTTATGAATATTTAAAGAAAGTGGGATTGTTCAACAAGAAAGATGAAGAAGTTGAAGAGACTGAAGGATTAGATTAATTTGTTTTTTTGTGTATTTGTTTAAACAATATGTTTTCATATAAGAAATTCTTAAATTCTAAATATAGCTACAATATGTTAATGAAATCTAATATAAATTTATTCAAACAGTTTTGATTCATTGCAAATAAAATCATTTTTGTTAAAAAAAAAAAAAATAGAAAATTGGGGTACCCTGATCAACCGAAAAGTGACCATGTTAGCCTTTTCCAATGAAGGCACAACGATGCACAAAGGTTCGTAGAATCATAGAAACCGGCCTTTTCTATGCCGAACTTAACGAATTGTTTACACGTGAATTGGCTGCTGATGGTTATGGCGGTTGCGAAGTTCGTACAACACCATCACGTACAGAAATCATCATCAAGGCCTCCAACACAAAACTCTTTGTTGATAACAATGGTCGCCGCCTTCAAGAAATCCGCATGATGGTTTTAAAGAGATGGCACATTAAGGATGACCAACTTGAAATCTTCATCGATCGTATCCAACGCCGTGGACTTTCCGCTCTCAACCAACTCGAATCCCTTCGTTTCAAGCTTGTTAACCGTATCCCAGCTCGTCGTGCTGCTTATTCCATCATCCGTTTTGTTATGGATGCAGGTGCACGTGGTTGCGAAGTAGTTATCTCAGGTAAAATGAGGTCAGCTCGTGCTGCTGCTATGAAATTCCGTGAAGGTTATATGGTTAAGAGTGGTGATGTTTCACAAAAGTATGTATTAAAGGCTGTTGGCCATATCCCAATGAAGCAAGCCGTTGTTGGTATCCGCGTCCTCATTATGTTAGCACATGATCCACAAGGCATTACTGGTCCACGTGAACCACAACCAGATGTCATCAAAGTTCATGAAGCTAAAGATTAAACGTTTTTCTTCACAATTTTTTTCTGATAAATTCTGATGTTTACAAATCATCACTAGGGGTTACAGAATGGAATTCCTCAATTGTGCGAATTCCCCATTTAAATTTTCTTACCCCATTTTTTGCACACGTGGGAGTTCTCCTCAAGAATCGCGGTATTACATTGCTGATATAATTGATTCACCATCAACTTTAATTATTTCAAGAGGTCGATTTTTTGATCAACTCATACGTTGTAAAGCAAAATTTACGACCTTTGATGTTGTTTATCAGACGCGTATACCAGAAAGAATATATTTTGTTTCAGCAGACCAAAGTCGAACAATGTTTTTAATTGTTCTCATGCGTTTTGGGGATGGAATTGATACTCGCACAAATTATTGTTCAATTTTTGTTCATTGCAATGATGGAAATAATATTTCTTGTCCAATTTCTAAGCGATCAGATTATCCACAAATTGTTTCTTGGTCAAATCAAACAGATTCGGATGTTTTTGTATACACAGCATTCAACGAAGAAATTAGTTCATATAAACTCGTTTATAATGAAGCACGACTCAATTTCAAAATCGTTTTTCAACAAAGTATTGGTGATTTTTATACGTTTCGTTCTTCTTACGTTTCCGGGGCACCCTTTTATACGTTAGTTTCCAGGGGTGCCTCACAAGGTAAACACGTGCAATTGAAAGACTATTCAAAATCGGGGAACCCCTCGCAAAAGCAATTAACTCTTCCCAAATTTCGTCTTGCTGAAAACGACGAATTCAAAATCTTCAGGGATATCAAGCAACAATATGGTTCTCAGCGTTGTGTTCTTTTTACCAATAATAATCATTTAATTATTATTCTTCCTCTTTCACAATATTACTTACAAGTACCTCTTGATTACTTACCAAAAGTAGAAACCGGGGATCCTGAAAAAAATCGTCTAGAAAAGGCAAGAAGTAGGATTAATTTTGATCCAATCTATGCTTATTTACAACCATTTACTAAATTACCATTTTCTGCTTACATCAATGGGTTCTTCATAATCGCAGCACCCAAATCCCATATAACCACATTTCTAGTTGATCATAGAAATAATCCACGATATCTCATTCAAACCAAAATTCCATCTGATGACATTCATATGATGAGTTCCTTTTCTTACTTACCCCGATATGCACTTTCCCAAACGACAGGACAAATTTTTCAATGTGATCTTAATTATGACTTTTTCATCAAAGAAGATCCCAAATATATTATACCACTTCTTCATACTCTTGATTTCAATCATATTGATCGATTTGATTTCACGAGTATTCTTAATGAATCATGTCTTGAAACTTTTTGGAATTGCGACATCTATAATGAGTTATTACTTTTATATTTCATATATCATTGTAAAAAGGTGAATGCGCCGTGTAAAATCTGCACGACATTTGCGAAGCCGTATGTTTCTGTTTGTGATCCTAATGTTAAGTTCGAAAGTTATGGGATTCAAATCACTCAAACATTTAATGTTAATGATATCATTACGTCATTTCCAATGTTATGTAAGAACAAACAAGTCTACAACGAATTCCCAACGGATGTTACCAACTATGTAACACTTTCACGTTATTTATTTGATATCTTAGAGAACAAAGATCCGAATAATACAAAAGGTGAACATTTGGATTGTCCGTTCTTTAACTATGAAAATTATCATAACGAAATACGTTTTCCTGTTATGTTACAAATTGCAGCGATGAAATATTGTTTTGGTACACCAAATAATAAATGTAATAACGATTTCATTAAAGAAGAAGTTTTCCCTAAAGAAACAAATAAAGAAGAAATAGAATACTTATGCGTAGGTGATATGTTACCTTTGGATTGTATTAGGAAAAGAAAATGTTACAATGAAAATGTTGTCGAAAAAAGAAAATTTTGGAAAATAAAATGCGAACTAATTGAGAAAAATGTCGATTTGGTGCCTTCGAAGGCTGTAAATGGATTGGAAAATGTAACAAAACTTTTTGCCGAATGTTTATGCGATGGAAAAGAAACAGAAAAATATAACGAATTGATGGGATTCTTCAATAATATGTATTTGTAAAAATATTATTTAGAAATTTTTGTTTAAATACAATTTTATGCGTTCTTTCGGATATGTGAATTATAAATTGAAACTCAAATTGTTATGCTATAGATTAATAAAAAGGTGAGAAAACATTCAATGTTATAAGATAGCCAATTAAAACATCTTGATTCACAACAGCAATTACAATTAGATTTTATTAATAATTATGAGGAACATTCAAAGAATGAATGGGAATTACATAAGAAATATATTAAAGAAGGACATAATCCAAATGAAATTGCGAAAATCATTCGAAATGATGAAATCGAAAAACTTCAAGAAATATCATCACAAAGTAATTTTGATTTTAATCAAACAATTGAACCATCACTTTATGAAAGATGTTCATTTATTAATAAAGAAAATGTTACATTAATTGATTATGCAGCATTTTTTTCTTCAGTTAAATGTTTTAAATATTTACTTATGAATGGCGCTAAAGTAGAAAACACAGGTAAATATGCAGTTGTAGGCGAAAATGTAGAAATCATTCATTTATGTGAACAAAACCATTCATCATTTGAAGATGCATATGAAACAGCAATTGAATTTCATCGAAATGATATCTTTAAATATCTTTATGAAAACAAAATTACTGAAATTAATGATTTAAATAAATTTGGAATTCTTAGCTTAAAACATAATAATTTCAAAAATTTTATATATTTAAAATCAGTTGGATTAAAAATAAGCAATGATATTCTTGGAAAAGCAATAAAAATTGGGAATTTATTCTTTCTCAATCGTTATATTAAAAACAAGCAATATTTTTCAATCATATATAGTTATCCATGTTCAACACGAAATTATGAGATCATTAAATTAGTTCTTGAACAAAACAATTTTGATAGATCATCAAATAACATTTATTTAATCAATTTTATATTTGTTTTTATATCTTTATGTTTCATAAAATTTTTTTTAATTTATTTAAATTATTTAATACACAACTTTTAAATGCAGCAAAAAAAGGATATGTTGAAACAGTACAATGGCTTGTTAAACAACAAGGAATTAATGTTAATCATTTTGATATCTGAATTCATAATTTTATGATTAAATTAATTATTTCATATTTATAACAATTATTTGAAACTGCACTTGTTAATGCGTCTAAAAATAACCATATCAAAATAGTTAAAATATTTCTGAATTGCAAAGGTATTGATATTAATGCTAAAAGCGTTTATTTGTTTTATTTGATATTTATTTTGATAATTTAATATTTCGAAATAATATTTGGAAATTATTTAAATTATTTAACACATCTCTTATTGATGCATCTTCAAATGGTCATACAGAAATCGTTAAATTACTTCTTGAACAAGAAGGAATTGATATTAATTATAAAAATATTTATTTGTTTTGTTTAAAATTTATTATAATAATTTGATATTTCAAAATAATATTTGGAAATTATTTAAATTATTTCAAACAGCACTTATTGTTGCATCTTCAAATGGTCATACAGAAATAGTTAAAATACTTCTTGAACAAGAAGGAATTGATATTAATGCTAAAGATATTTATTTGTTTTATTTAAAATTTATTTTGATAATTTGATATTTTAAAATAATATTTGGAAATTATTTATATTATTTAATACAGCACTTATATTAGCATCTGATAAAGGTCATACAGAAATAGTTAAAATACTTCTTGAACAAGAAGGAATTGATATTAATGCTAAAGATATTTATTTGTTTTATTTGATATTTATTATAATAATTTGATATTTCAAAATAATATTTGGAAATTATTTAAATTATTTTATACAGCACTTATTTTAGCATCTGAAAATGGTTATACAGAAATAGTTAAATTACTTCTTGAACAAGAAGGAATTGATATTAATGCTCAAAATATTTATTTGTTTTATTTAATATTTTTTTTAATAATTTAATATTTCAAAATAATATTTGGAAATTATTTAAATTATTTAAAACAGCACTTATATGGGCATCAATATGTGGGAAATTAGCAATAGTTAAATTACTTCTTGAACAAAAAGGAATTGATATTAATGCTAAAGATATTTATTTGTTTTATTTGATATTTATTTTAATAATTTGATATCTCAAAATAATATTTGGAAATTATTAAAATTATTTAATACAGCACTGATGAATGCATCTGTAAGTAATTATCCAGAAATAGTTAAATTACTTCTTGAACAAGAAGGAATTGATATTAATGCTAAAAATATTTATTTGATTTATTTAAAATTTATTTTAATAATTTGATATTACAAAATAATATTTGGAAATTATTAAAATTATTTAATACAGCACTTATTTATGCATCCGAAAACGGTAATACAGAAATAGTTAAACTACTTCTTGAACAAAAAGGAATCAATGTCAAATTGAAAAATACTTTTTTGTTGATTTCAAAGTGATGTTTATCCAACTTAATTACGAATGCTTTTTTTGGAATTCACATAAATTATTTCATACAGAACTTTTTTCTGCTAAATCCAGACATCATTCTCAAGTCGTTGAAGTTCTTCGCTTATTAACATGTTAATAAATAAAAATGTATAAGTTCTTTTCTCTTTTATTCTAAAAAAAACTAAAATAACTTATTACTATGTGTATTAATAAATCATCCTAGTTCTAAGGTTTGTGTAAAAATCTTGATTGAAATCAATTTCTTACAAAAAATTCCGTGTAATATTTATTTTAAAATTTCACAGTAAACTTGTTCTTGTTTAAATTATGATAATCCAAAAATATAAGTTTTCTCCAAGATCTTCAATAAAAAAACAATATAATATTTTTATTGTTTCAATGTTAACATCAAAAAATTTTATGAAACAGTTGTGGAGATTATCTGAGAAATCTGAGATTTTCATATATGTTTTGAATTCATGAAAATAAAACTCATATATAGATTTCCTCATGATAATTATTTTTATATCACTGCTCAGATCAACTGTTCTGTTTCCTGTTAGCAATTGCTACATTTGCTTCGTTTACTACGTCTTCATCTATTTCACTCTTTGATTGCATAGATTTTTCCGATAGCTTTCATCTACCTTTTTCTTGTGATGGAAGAGAAACACACTGTACCAGTAATGATCAAAAGTAGGCGAATTGGATTTAGTATCATTTTGTGTGAAAAATACATTGTCCGACGAGTAGTAAGTGGAATAATGAAGGATCGAGTACTCGTATAAAACTGTGCTCACGTAAGCAATGGTATGCGAAAGAAGCCATTTTATTATATTTTAAGGACAACTAAAAAAAGCATGTGAACCAATGTTATTAATAATACTTTTTATTTTAATCGTAGTTAAATGAGAACATGATGAAAATGTATTAGATCCAAATGAAATCAAATCTTCACCAATAGAAACATAAAATAAATTTGAACTTGATGAAAAAGTAAAATCACATATTGTTTTAACTCATAAACCAATATGTACTTCTGTTAATTGATTCCATTTAGATAATTCGTCATTTTTAACGATTTGAACTTTTTGCTCAACAAATAAATATTTTTTATATCTTTGTAACTTGTCAAATTACCATTTTCTTCATTAACTTTGAGCGTTTTATTACATTCTATATATGATATCTGATATTAGGCCTAATATAATATTTTGAATATTAAAAAATTTAGTACATACAGACTAAATGGCTTTAGGTAGAGGATTAAATGAATTTTGAATAAAAGATCTAATTGCAACCAATACGGAACCCTGAATAAAACCGTTTATTGGCCGTTAGTTGATACAGCCGCAGTTTTCTATAAAATTTTAAACGCACACAACAAACTAAATGGCTAAAATTCAAAATAATCCACTTGAATTCACGATACCATATGTTACAAGTGAAACTGAAGAAAATCCCGCATTTAACTTAATCAATTCAAATCCATATTCAGATGGATGGATTTCAAATCCGAACTCAAAAATGCCTCAAGAAATTATATTTGATTTTGGTAGTGAAGCCTTGGTTACGCAAATACGATTTATTTCACATCAAACAAAAATTGCTTCAAACATTAATATCTTTTTTGCCAAAGATGCACCAAATTATCGAAAAGCAAAATTTGAATTAATCGATTCATTCCAATTTTCAGATAATCAACAAAATAATTTTAAAGCGCGTGAAGTACAATGTGCACATCTTCAATCAATTTCAGTACGATATTTAAAATTACAAATCACATCAGTATATCAAAATAAATTTAATAAAGCTGAGCAAGTTGGTCTTGCATCTGTTTTTGTTATGGGTCATTTTGATAAATATGAAGATTCCGAAATCTCAAGACTTGAGCAACTTAAACAAGAAGCCATTGCACGTGAAGATTATATGACTGCCTACAATCTTAAATCTCAGATTGACAATCTCCAAAAGAACCGAGAAATAATTCGAGATCTCCAAAGACAAAAAGAAGAAGCCATTCGTAAGGAACAATATCGTCTTGCTGAAAGTATCAAACGTCAAATAGACAGGATATGTAATCCTGATTCCATTAATCAACCTGATTTCCAATCAAAAGATGATCATATCCGACCAAGTATCATTGATAATTCACCACCGCCACGTGAAGCACCATCATATAATTACTTCCAAGAAGACTCCCCACCAGTACAGCGTCGTTTGCCTTCGATTCAAGAAGATTCTTTGGATTCGCACATCATCGACGACGGTTATTTGCCAAGCGATGTATCCAACGCACGCCAAAGGAATGAAGAACAATTTCCTTATGTTGATGATAGTAAAGATGTTTCAGATCCTGACAAACGTGTGATTAAACCAGCGCCAAATGGTGAATATGATTTTGAGCGATTTCTTGATGCACCAAATCCATCTGAAGAAAAACGTAAAAACGCGAATGCAAATTCACAAAACACATATTCAGTAGTTGAACCTGATACTATTGAAGAACAAAGTACATATGTTGAAAGTGATATTCTTGATCCAACTCAACGTAAAGAAGCCGAATTATTTATTGAACATTTTGGACCTGAATTTGTTATTGACTTTTATTCCAAGAATGTTAATAGTCGAGTTTCTGGGATTATTAACTTATCTAATTGTATACGCGAAGCAAAAGGAAGTTTGCAACAATCATTGTTTGTACGATTTTGTCATATGTTACGACATCGCTTAAAAGAACAAGTGATGAAAGTGTTTTCCACATCGCTTGAAGAATTAATGAGCTTAGCTGATAGCATCAAATTTTCTGGTGACACATTACGTTCAGCGATTGAGCCACATATGAATATGATATTAAAACGTATTGGAGGACGGAAAGATAAAACGTCAATGATAATATTTAAGTTTGCGCATTGGATTATAGATAATCAATATATAGGAATCGATTTGCTAACAGAACATTTGTTCCAAACTACAAAGCCTCCAATAATTTGGACAAATATCGAAGGAAGATTAAGATTAATAGAAGAGCTGTTGGAAAGTTATGGTATATTAGAAGGAAATTTGGACGGAAATGTTATCATACCTTATGTGTTCAACTATTTGGAATCTCCGAAAAGTGAAGTAAGAACAAACTGTTGTAGAGTTCTTGCGATTTTGGCTGATAATGGTTACGGAAGAGCTATAATGAAAAGATTAAACTCTTCGTCATTACCACAAGCAACGCAAACGATGGTAAAAAAGGCTATAAGTCAAGAAAGTTAATGCGGAAAAATTAGAAACAAAATAATATTTTTGTTGATGTTGTCCAATCAGAGAATAAACTGTTTGCTGTAGTTAATCTATGGAATCTTTCATTCAAATGCATTGTGGAAAGATTTGAAGATAACAAAGAGAATTGCACATAAACAAAATGAAAATATCTTTTTTTTGTGTGCATAAAATCCATTTTTTGTAAATCACAAAATAAGTTGACTAAAATATGCTTATAAAAATATAAAAGATAACAAAATACAGCGAAAAAATTATAACCGCTAAAATTTTTTATTTAATTTGAATTTTCTGACATCGAAACTTACAAGAAAGCCAGAATATAGACAATTTTAGTGAAAAGAGAAAATGAAAAAGTTCATACATTTAATGAAGTACAACTTATAAAAGTATTAGAAGATTCATATGTGTAACTTTCCGCTATAGTACTTGATTGAGTATATGTGGATTTGTATATGTATTACTTTGTGTATGAGTTGCTTTGTTTAATGTAAGCGTTGAGATTGGACATCCTTCTGATGCAATGTCTTTAATTACCTCCAATACGCCAAATGTTTCATTGCCTGTATATTTTGGTGTTACCATAATTGTGTTGGTTAAAACATCAGAAAATACATCGTCGCCGAAATTTGGCTCTGTTTTGCCATAAAAATATATACATTTATATTATTTGCCCAAATGTATGTTCATGTTTGGTAGCGAGAAATTTGAATAAAATATATTTAGATTATTTAAAAGAACTTGAGATCAAAAAAAGAGCAATCAGATAACAATTCTGATTGCAAAATAATTGAACCTTTTGCTGAATATTTTAATTACAAACTATGATCAAGAAACTGATTATCTTCTTGAGAAAATGATTTCATCGATTCAAAAATTTGTATAAAAACATTATATTTCAAACATTTAATCGCAATCAATGAAATAAATAAAATTAGTGATTTCAAAATATAAACAATTTACTTTATGGAAAACATGATATACTCCAAAAGAATGATTGGGAATTTCATAAAAAATTAATTAAAGAAGGAAATAATCCAAATGAAATTACAAAATAATTCGAAATGATGAAATAGAAAAACTTCAAGAAATATCTTCACAAACAAAATTTGATTTTAATCAAACAATTGAGCCATCACTTTATGAAAGATGTTCATTTATTGCTGATTATGCAAAATTTTTTTCTTCTGTTAAATGTTTTAAGAATTTATTTATGAATGCTGACGCCGTGGACAAACGATAGGCAAATTAAATGATCAGGAAATCGTTTTCCACAGAAAAACCCATCGTCGTTCGGAAATTCCTATCGTTTTACCATGGTACAATTGTACAAACCGTTTTTTGAGGTTTTTGACGGTTTCAACCTGTTTGTGATGAAATTTGAACTCAAGAAATTTTGGACCCAAAAAAAATAAATGGATCCAACAAATCAAGTATCCGAACTTCCATATAAAATAGAATGGCTTGTGTTATATGGACTTTTTGCAGTTGTCTTCCTTGCTCTATTCGCAGTTTATTTTTCTAGAGTATTACCAGATTTAAGAAGTTTAACACCAAAACTCCCAGGATATCAAACTTCTCAAATTGCCTTTCTGATTGCTATGTTCCTAAGGTGCGTTGGATATTTAGTATGGTTTATATTGATTTATTTGGAAAAATCTCAACAACGTTTTTCATCAATATTTTGTGGAATTCCTGGTTATTTTATGACTGTTTCTTACGTTTTAATGTTTTTCCTTTGGTGTTCAATATCAGTTAATTTACTATTAAACGATTCGTCAGATTATTTCCAGAAAATAGGTATCTGGTCAGCTGCCGTTGGTGTCGGGATTGGATGTTTAGGCTCAACTTTCATGTTTTGCATTTTCTTTTTGAATGAAAAATCATTTCATATCATTGAAATGTGGTTAGCAATTTCAAGAGATTTAATATCAGCAATTATAATTTCCATATTCTGTATTGATATTATACGCAAACTAAAGAAACCATTATGTAATCTCAAATCTTCTGCGTCTCTTTTGATGGTAATGTCAATTGTTTTGGTTATTTCACTAATTTGCCGGTCATTGTCAACTGCTATATATTATTTCCTTTTCTCTAGTAAAGATGACGAAAATAAATTATTTGGTATTGACAGCTACGTAAATACAACCATTGGACAATTGTTCGGTGAAATAATTCCATGCTTTATGATATTTATGAACAGGAAAAAGACAGGACTTTTAAGTGTATATGATGAATTGACATAATTCTTTCTCTCTAAATGTTTTCAATCGGTTTTTGTTTTTAAAAATAAGTGTTTTTATATATGGAAAATTCTATGTATTTCCATTTAATTAAACAGTCAATTAAAATATCAAAATACAAGATAAAAAAACAAAGATAAATTTTTTAATTGAAACAGTGATCACTTAACGCAATTAGGCAAATTTGTAGTTTAGTTTTTTTTATAGTTTAATTGTAGAAAATATTCCCAAAATTACCTTTTTGGTAAGGAAAGCAAGCATACCTAAAAACCGTTAAAATATTTAAAGATGATAAAAGCACAGGATTTCACTCCTTTTATCGGAAAAGTCTTCTCTGTATTATCAAACCCTAATGCAGAAATAATAGATCAATTATACAATAAAGGTTCTAATTTTTATTTCATGTTTTCAAAACCAATAGTGTTATCTTCAGCAACTTCAATAAAAGAATTCCTACAAGCCACTCCAGGGTTAAAGTTTTATGTTTCTAAGTATGATGTTCAACCAATCCAAGCAGCTAAACAATGGTATCAAATTATCATTTTCGGTACTTTTGAATATAAAAACAATACAGATGCCTCCGTTACGACTAGTTTTCATTCATCAATTCATTGTTATCATGATGGCTCTAAACTTACCATCGCATATCACACGATAAATATTTTTTAAACAAAAAAAATTACGCTTTTTAATATCACCAAACCAATAGAAGAGAAATATCATTTAAACGTTTAATAAAATGTTAAATAACAGAAATTAAGATATAAAACACTTATGTTTTTTTTGTTCTGACTTACTCAGTTCTGGTTGCTGTCTCTCGAAGTTTGCACCTGCGAATTTAAAAGACTCAATTGCAGCATACGAAAATAAATTATCAACATCTTTACCAGAAAGAGCAGAAACAAAAAATATAATTTCGAAGAGGCTATCATACTCTGAGTGAATTTCGCTTTCTGTAAGAACAGCAGAATCTGTTTTATCAATTTTGTTAACCGCTAATGCCATCGGAGGATGTTTTTTAGAGTTTTCATTAACATTTTTTACCCACCGTTGAATTGAATCAAAAGAATTTTTGTTTGTTATTGACACGACAATAATTACAAAGGATGCTCCTTTTGCATATATTGGCATAAATGACTGATAGTCTTGACCAGCAGTATCCCAAACGTGAATATCTGTTGGGCCATATGCGTCAAGAATCAGTCTCTTTCTTAAGTGATTGCTACCTACTGTTTGTTTTTGTGTTGTTGGAAATGCATCTGTCACCCATCTGTTTGCAAGAGATGTTTTCCCCGTTTCAGGGTCACCAAGAAGCACTACTTTAAAATGTGGAACTTCTCCTTCAACCATCTTTTTTTTGTTCTGGAAAAGTTGCGCGCAAACAATTCAAAACAGATTTTACTGTAAAATTTTTGACTGTAACAATGGCACTTTTTACTGAATTTATTATCGTGGATTAATCATTAAGTGTTTTTCCACATTTTGCGCTTTAATTATTATTTGATTCTTCAACGGTCTGAAGGTAGGATGTATATTTTATAATTAAAATTTAAACAAAGAAAATAGCCAATGAGTCAATCAAATCAAAATATACTGTACAAGATCATTTCGCTTTTTGATTATTTATGTCAGGTATCATGATTTTTGTGTTTTTACATATGTATATCCTACATTAATTTCAATTGAATATTTGGTTAATAATTCATTCTCATTATTAAAACCCAATCTTTCAATAATTATTAAAGCTGAATTATTTGTTTTTATTAGTTGATTGTTTTAATTTCAACCATTAAAGTTGCAAAAAGCTTTTGTTTTTATGGCAAAATTGACAACATTATTTAAAAACTGATAATTTCTCTTGACCAATGTATGAAAACTTATTATTCGATGCAGATGGCACATTATATGACTTTAAAGCAAGTGAAGACAAAGCAATAACAATGCTTTGGGATGAATTTAAACTTCCAGAAGGCACGCAATCCATTTATCAGAAATGGAATAATCAAGTCTGGTCTCTTTTCGAGCAAGGTAAAATCACCATCCAGGCACTCAAAGTTAAGAGGTTTGAAAATTTCCTAAACGAAATAGGCTCTACTAACTTGGATCCTTCAGTTATTTCGGATCACTTTTTAAAATATTTATCTCAATTTGGAATTCTTTACGACCAAAGCCGCGAAGTACTTCTCGAGTTAAAGTCACGTGGATATCATATTTATATTGTAACCAATGGAGTAAAAGATGTTCAAAAAGGTCGATTTACAGCTCATAAAGAAGAAGGGTTATTTGAAGCTGTGTTTTGCTCCGAAGAACTCAATTCAAATAAGCCACAAAAAGAATTTTTTGATAAAGTTTTTCAGATTCTCAATTTCGACGATGAATCAATAAGGAAAACAATAATCATTGGCGATAGCCTCACTTCTGATATACAAGGAGGAATCAACGCTGGAATTCCGACTGTATGGTTCAATCGACACAATCGACCTGTTGATCCAAATATAAAGCCAACATATGAAATACATCAGCTAAAGGAATTATTGGACATGTTTCCCAAAATCAAGTAATTAAAGAAAATTTATTTACAAAAAATAAATTTTTTCACTTAGAAAAGCATCAATTTGTAAATTATTAAAGTTTTCATTGTTTTATCTGATTTTTTTAAATTTTTGGTAAGCAATGTGGAGGTAATTTCCGCCATAAGTTTAGCAAATATCGATATTTTGAGCTCAAAATTGTTTTTTAAATTTAAAATTTTGAACATTTTATTTCCGTTAAGCAAAAATCGTAATAATAAAGAGTAGCATTCAAGAATAACCTTATTTTGTTTTATTTTTTGTTTTTTCTCCATTTTTCTTCAATTATTCTCATACCATCCGCATAATTTCATATTGTATGCTTTATTGATCGTTGTTTTGCTTTTCGATAAAGTATACAATTTCATTGTCATTCCCTGGCATAGTGCCATCATTTGAATGTTATGAAAATTTGTCAAATGACAGCTGATGCATTGAATCAAATTGTTATAAAATCAAGATGCTCGCTCTTCTTTTGGTAAACGCATTATGTTCAACAGAGCTTGAACCAATCCCAGTTCCAAAGGGCCTCTCCAATATAGATGCATGTGCAGTCTGCAAGAATGTAATATCAGGAATTATTGAACTCTTGTATGATCCATTAATCGAATCCGAATTTTATGATCTCGCTTTGAAACAGTGCGATAGTTTCAGTATTGATTCTGCTAAAAGTCTTTGCGTAACAATCGTTGAGGATTACATTAAGAAGGTTATTTCTTTAATAATAGCAGACTATAGCAAAGCTGATATCTGCGCTGCGCTAAGACTTTGTGAAGAGAGTAATGATTTTGAAGCTGATTACATCATAATCCCAGAAGGACTTGAAAATGGAATTGCTTGTTCAATATGCAAGCACCTTGTTACAGCTATATCCAAGGTTATTTCTAGCACTCAAAGCCAAACCGAGATTACCGAACAAGCCAAAAAACTATGTTCCAAGTTCCCCAAGATTGGTCGTGATTTCTGCAACTCAATTGTCGGTAAATATCTTCCAAAGCTTATAACATGGGTCAACGATAAATTAAGCACCACTGAAATCTGCAGCAAACTTAAATTATGCCAATCAAATGATGACAATGATGATGCATATCTCGAATTATATCTCGAAATGGACGAAAATGACTATGTAACAGACATTGAACTTCCACTAGGACTTAGCAATGCCGACAACTGTGCTATTTGTAAGAAAGCTGTTGGATTTGTCTCAGCCGCAATGAAGAACAGTCTTGTCCAAGCTGTAGTTAAAGCCGCAGCAACATCAGCGTGCGGAGCAATCTCCAGTGGAGTTGGCGCCGGACTTTGCAGAACAATTGTTGGATCGTGTGTCGGCCCAATAATGACATGGCTTGGACAAAAGTTATCACAATCAAAGATCTGCTCTAAATTAGGCTATTGCAAAGGAAATTCCATCGATGAAGGTGATGATGAAATTGCTTATGTCGAAATTCCGGATGGCTTGGATAACGCATCTGCATGTGTCATATGCAAGAACGTTGTCAACGGCATGAAGACAATCGTTGATGTCTCATCAAAAGCAGAAAGTGTCAAAAAGATTGTGAGTGAACTTTGTACGAAGATTCCTGTAATTGGAAAGGGAATATGCACTTCAATGGTCGGAAACTACTTTACACCAATTTACAATATGATTTTGAGTGGAATGTCAAGTATCAATATTTGTCAGAAAATTGGACTTTGCTAAATTGAATATTGTGAACCAACTTTGTTTCGCTAATAATAAACAATTTGTCCGAAATGTAATTTGATTGCGATGTGGTATGACAAAACATTTGATGGGCCAAAAGTATAAACAACTTCCAAAGAGTGATTGGGATTTTAGCAGAAAGCAGACTAAAGAAACGTTTCTGATAAAATTGAAGAGTTGCTGGAAAAATGAAACATCGATTTCAAAATACTGAAATATTTGTATAATTAACAAACTGATATCTTAAAAATAATCAAAATCATATGTTTGATTAAATTTATGAAATTCAATTTTCATTTTTTATGAGCCAGCCTAACTATGAATTTAAACTGCTGAATTATTTTTATGCTCATTGAAAAATAAAAAATAAATTAAATTATTTACAATTTAGTGAACTTTTTGAATCAAATGATGTCGTTCATCTCACAAATTGGTGTTTTTGATCGAAAAATTCAAGACCGACTATATGGTCATGATAGAAAATATAAAAAAGAATCATTATTGACAAACGCCTCACTATTCAAATCGATATTCCTGAATTAATATATTGTTAATCGATCATATTTTATATAAATGAAGATAATGAAGATATCAACTTTAACAAAAAAATTCACAGATACTATGAAATCGATATCTGATTCAACCATGACTCAGAAAATTAAATAGAAAATACATCATATATTATTTTATAATTTATTTATGATTGGATATTTATCAAAATAAAATATAACATAATTATTCCGGATTTAACAAATAATATTGTAAAATATTTTAAGTACCTCTGTTTTGGAGTCTATTATCATTTTTCTTGTTTCTATCACTAAATGAGATTTATCATTTTCTTTTATAAAACAAAGATATCTTTAGCGTTAACATTAATTTCTTTTTGTTCAAGAAGTAATTTAACTATTTCTGATTTAGATGCTAACATAAGTGCTGTTACAAATAATTTAGATAATTTCCAAATATTATTTTGAAATATCAAAATATTATAACAAATTTTAAACAAAACAAATAAATATTTTTAGCATTAATATTAATTTCTTTTTGTTCAAGAAGTAATTTAACTATTTCTGTATTACCTTTATAAGATGCATACATAAGTGCTGTTACAAATAATTTAGATAATTTTCAAATATTATTTTGAAATATAAAATTATTAAAACAAATTTGAAATAAAACAAATAAATATTTTTAGCATTAATATCAATTCCTTCTTGTTCAATAAGTATTTTAACTATTTCTGTATGACCTTTATCAGATGCTAATATAAGTGCTGTTACAAATAATTTAAATAATTTTCAAATATTATTTTGAAATTTTAAATTATTAAAATAAATATAAAATAAAACAAATAAATATTTTTAGCATTAATATCAATTCCTTCTTGTTCAAGAAGTAATTTAACTATTTCTGTATGACCATTCAAAGATGCCCAAATAAGTGCTGTATCATATAATTTAAATAATTTCCAAATATATTATTGAAATAAAAAATTATAAAAATATATTTTAAATAAAGTATATAAATACCTTTAGCATTAATATTAATTCCTTCTTGTTCAAGAAGTAATTTAACTATTTCTGATTTAGATGCTAACATAAGTGCTGTTACAAATAATTTAGATAATTTTCAAATATTATTTTGAAATATTAAATTATTATAATAAATTTTAAACAAAACAAATAAATATTTTTATAATTAATATCAATTCCTTCTTGTTCAAGAAGTAATTTAACTATTTCTGTATGACCTTTTTCAGATGCAATAATAAGTGCTGTATTAAATAATATAAATAATTTTCAAATATTATTTCGAAATATTAAATTATCAAAATAAATATCAAATAAAACAAATAAACGCTTTTAGCATTAATATCAATTCCTTCTTGTTCAAGAAGTATTTTAACTATTTCTGTATGACCTTTATCAGATGCTAATATAAGTGCTGTATTAAATAATATAAATAATTTCCAAATATTATTTTAAAATATCAAATTATCAAAATAAATTTTAAATAAAACAAATAAATATCTTTAGCATTAATATCAATTCCTTCTTGTTCAAGAAGTAATTTAACTATTTCGATATAACCTTTTTGAGATCCACACATAAGTACTGTTCTAAATAATTTAAATAATTTCCAAATATTATTTTGAAATCCAAAATTATTAAAATAGATATTAAATAAAACAAATAATTACTTTTAGTATTAATTTCAATTCCTTCTTGTTCAAGAAGTAATTTAACTATTTCGATATAACCTTTTTGAGATCCGCACATAAGTGCTGTATTAAACATTTAAAATAATTTCCAAATATTCTTTTAAAATCAAAAATTATTAAAATAAATTTTAAACAAAACAAATAATTACTTTTAGTATTAATATCAATTCTTTCTTGTTCAAGAAGTAATTTAACTATTTCTGTATGACCATTTGAAGATGCAACAATAAGTGCTGTTTGAAATAATTTAAATAATTTCCAAATATTATTTTGAAATATCAAATTATTATAATAAATTTTAAACAAAACAAATAAATATTTTTATAATTAATATCAATTCCTTCTTGTTCAAGAAGTAATTTAACGATTTCTGTATGACCATTTGAAGATGCAACAATAAGTGCTGTATTAAATAATATAAATAATTTTCAAATATTATTTCGAAATATTAAATTATCAAAATAAATATCAAATAAAACAAATAAACGCTTTTAGCATTAATATCAATACCTTTGCAATTCAGAAATATTTTAACTATTTTGATATGGTTATTTTTAGACGCATTTTCAAGTGCAGTTTCAAATAATTGTTATAAATATGAAATAATTAATTTAATCATAAAATTATGAATTCAGATATCAAAATGATTAACATTAATTCCTTGTTGTTTAACAAGCCATTGTACTGTTTCAACATATCCTTTTTTTGCTGCATTTAAAAGTTGTGTATTAAATAATTTAAATAAATTAAAAAAAATTTTATGAAACATAAAGATATAAAAACAAATATAAAATTGATTAAATAAATGTTATTTGATGATCTATCAAAATTGTTTTGTTCAAGAACTAATTTGAAAAATATTGCTTGTTTTTAATATAACGATTGAGAAAGAATAAATTCCCAATTTTTATTGCTTTTCTAAGAATATCATTGCTTATTTTTAATCCAACTGATTTTAAATATATAAAATTTTTGAAATTATTATGTTTTAAGCTAAGAATTCCAAATTTATTTAAATCATTAATTTCAGTAATTTTGTTTTCATAAAGATATTTAAAGATATCATTTCGATGAAATTCAATTGCTGTTTCATATGCATCTTCAAATGATGAATGGTTTTGTTCACATAAATGAATGATTTCTACATTTTCGCCTACAACTGCATATTTACCTGTGTTTTCTACTTTAGCGCCATTCATAAGTAAATATTTAAAACATTTAACTGAAGAAAAAAATGCTGCATAATCAATTAATGTAACATTTTCTTTATTAATAATTGAACATCTTTCATAAAGTGATGGTTCAATTGTTTGATTAAAATTAAAGTTTGTTTGTGATGATATTTCTTGAAGTTTTTCGATTTCATCATTTCGAATGATTTTCGCAATTTCATTTGGATTATGTCCTTCTTTAATATATTTCTTATGTAATTCCCATTCATTCTTTGAATGTTCCTCATAATTATTAATAAAATCTAATTGTAATTGCTGTTGTGAATCAAGATGTTTTAATTGAAGAATTTCTTCTTTTGAATAATAATGTGCAAAATAGAATGATTTCTTTTCTCCTATAAAATCTGGTTGAATGAATTCATGTTCAATCATTTTATTAAGTAAATAATTTGATTCTTGTGTTTTTAACTTAATTAAATATCTTTCGAAAACATATATTATCTTATAACATTGAATGTTTTCTTCTTTTAACTCAATAAATTTTAAAAAACTTAAATATAAATTTACTTCTTTCCTTTGAGATATAAAAGCACTATATATTAATCTACTAATTAAAATATTAAATGAATATGGAAAAATATCACTAAAAAACTTCATTACGGTTTGAGTCGATAATTCGAAATTATCTTCTGTTAATTCAAAAATTATGTTTTCGAGTGATTGTAATGGAGCTGGAATCTTTTTTTGGTTTGATCTTTCTGAATTAATTTTTGTTAATTTTTGGCTTGTCTTTATAAAATTTTTTGGATTAATAACTCGTGTTTTCGAACGAATGTTCAATGAATTTCTATTCGAACGAGTTTTCATATTATCATAAAGTTTAATATTTGGATTAAGTGACTTAACGTTTTGAAGTGACCGTTTATCACATTCATAAATTTTATAACGTATATAAACGGTTCAAATATTTGAGCAAAGCCACTTTTTAATCTTAACGGAAATTTCACATCAACCAAATATAGAACCAGATAATATCATTACAATTGAGAAATTGTTATTGAATTATATGAAAATAATCTTGGGTTAACAGCCAAACACATTTCAGAAATTATTGAAGTTGATTTAAGTTTCCTTTATTAATTAATTTTATTTAACTCAGTTTATTTTTGTGTTTTTGTTGAAATAAAATCAGAATTTGCAAATTTGTCAACAAATATAAAAAATTTAAATTTTTCGTAATTACTTGAAGTATTCCAATAAATAAATGAATAAGTAGAAAATGATACCAACGAAACTTTCGTATTATGTGAATAAAAAAGAAAATCAAATATTAGAAACACTTTTAAATAATAAAATCGAAGAATTACAAGAAAATTCAATACAAAATGATTTTTGATCAAAACTGATTATAATCAAGAAATTGCTTGAGTTTATCAATAAACCCCGCTTGGGCTGCTTTAGTAAGTGCAACATCAAATTATATAGGGAAGCTCCAAAAAATATTATAAAGTATTAAAGCATTAAATAAAATAACAAAAAATTTATATCATTTGACGAAATCGCACAACACAGACAAAAAGCTGATTGCATACTTTACATACATGTGACGAACAGTAAAATCTCAATTTACCAAATTCATGATGAATGTGTTTCTTTTCATACAAAATGAATGTGAGTTCATTATCTTTATTCAATTTTCTTCTTTGGGAAGAGCACTGTTGCTGGTGTCATTTGTGTTCCCTTCTTTAACAAGCCAAACTTAAACATTACATTTGGATCGTTATCGAGTGGAGCTGGAGAACCCAAATCCTTAAGTAATGTCTTTGCTGTGTTTGGCATAAATGGATATATGCACAATGATATAATCCTTAAGCCTTCGATCACAACGTACGCAATTGTACCAAAGCGCGCGTCATCTTTTCCTTTGTAAGTCCATGGCTTTTGGTCAGTGATATACTTATTAAGGTCGTGCAAGAGTTCCCATGTGTCGGCGAGTGCGTGTCTTGTTTGGCCAAATTGTACAAAGTGGTCAATTGTACCTGGTAATGCTTCGATCTTTTCGACAATCTCTTTATCAGCTTCAGTTAATTCACCACATTCAGGTACTTTCATATCAGCACCAATGAACTTAGGTGATAAGACACGCATGACAAGATTCCAGAAGACATCCGCTAAATCATTGTTATTACGATTTAACATAGCTTGGACAGAATAATCAGCATCACTAACAAGTGTAACTTCACGTAACAGGAAATATTTGACGGGTTCAAGTCCCCAGAAATCTCGAAGAACGATTGGATCAAGTGTATTACCAATACTCTTGGACATCTTTTCGCTATTCATTGTCCACCAGCCATGAACAAGTAAACGCTTATATGGTTTAATGCCGGCTGCAAGAAGGAAGGCTGGCCAATAAACTGCGTGGAATTTAAGAATATCCTTGCCAACGGTATGAAGATCTGCTGGCCATATTCCATCTTCTTCACCATTCCATCCGGCGACCGTTAAGTAGTTTGCCAATGCGTCAATCCAAACGTACATCGTTTGACTTTCATCGTCTGGAACTGGGATGCCCCAGGAGACGTTAGCGCGTGAAACTGACAAATCGCGAAGTTCGCCCATAACAAATGATTTGACTTGGTTGTAATATTGGCGTGGTGTGATGCATGTTGGGTTTGCATTCATCCAGTCGAGAAGTGGTTGCCTCATTTCAGAAAGTTTAAACATGTAATTATCTTCAGATGACCAAATAAGTTCAGCACCATCTTCAATATTAAACTTCTTAGCAACACCATCAACAATACGTTCTTCAATGCTGTTTTCGGGGATGAAAGCTTCTTCACGCTTGGAATACCATCCTTCATACTTACCTTTGTAGATGTAACCTTTTTCACGAAGAATGACCCAGAGCTTCTTGGCAACTTCAAGATGGCGTGGCTCTGTTGTTCTGATGAAAACATCTGGATGGAGATCAAATTCTTTGAAGGCGTCTCGGAATGTTGTTGATGTCTTATCACACCATTCTTGTGGGGAAACGCCATGTTCAGCTGCTGTTGTTTGAACCTTAAGACCATGTTCATCAGTACCAGATGAATAAATTATTGGAATATGACGAAGTTTGTACCAATTAGAAAGTGATTCAACAAGTGTTGTTGTGAAAACATGGCCAATGTGTGGTGCGCCATTGACGTAATAAATTGGTGTTGAGAAATACATTTTCTTTTCGGGTGGTGGTGACATGGCATATCTCTCAGGAATGCCAAGATTCATGATTGCAAAGTTAACTGCCTCGTCAATGAGTCCCTTTGTACCAATTTTAGTTGCTTTAGCTGGTGATACATCAATGTCAAATGATGCAATAATATCTAAGATAGCATCAAGATATGTATTGGCAACTGTCTTTTGTTGAGCAGATTGGTATTTTTCGGCTTTGGTGAAAAGAGTATCAAGTTCTTTTTTAGATTTTTGAAGTCTATCTTCCTTAACTAAGATGTGTTGCTTTTCGCTGGCAACAATTGGAGTAGCTGTAGCGTAAATTAAGTCAGCAAAGGAAATCAAAGATTCAACTTCAGAAAGTTTTTGTGTTGGGAGTAACTTATTATTTGCAAATAAGTATTTAATGATAGAATGAGTTCCGTGATATGTTGGTTCTTCTTTCTTTTCAGCTGTTTCATCTGCTTTTTCAGCGGATTCTTCCTTCCTTAAAACAGGCCAAATTGGGAATTTAAGATCTTTTGAAAGTGTTTGACGTTTATCTGATGAAACATCAATAATCTTTGGTGGAGCTTCTAATAAAGAAAGAATTTTTCTTATTACATATGAGTCTTTGGTATGAGAAATCGTGAGAACTTCCATTAAATTGATTACTGTCACTTTTGGGTTTTGGTCGATCTAATTAAGAGGAATTTTGGCCAAGCAAAGTATTGAATTGAAATGGTGACATTCTGAATTCAGACCTTCCAGCAAAAAAATTAAATGGTTTACTAAACAAATCCGTTCCTGGAATTTTGTAAATTTATCTTTTCGTTCGATTTCATTATCCTTTTAGAATTAAAGATTTGCAATAATTAAACTTATTTATTTATAAATAATAAAGTGAAAATCATTAATGTTTGTTGTATTCATTAAAAAGTTTCGATTTTTTCTAACATTTCTTGATTTTTTGCGATAGAAGCCTAAAAATTTGCAATGAGAAAATTTTTTATTCTAAATTATAAAAACAATTTTTCATTCATTTATATAATACATTTTTAGTGCTAAAAGGCAATTTCTTTGATGGAGTCTTGCTTTGTTCCCAATTTTATTTGTCGATGTCCTTCCTTCTATTAACCTTTGTAATTTCATGATAATTTGAATTATTTGACTCATCCAACAGACATTTATCATTAAATTCGAGGTTCTCATTATTATTTGATAGAAAAAGCATATCACATTTGAAATTTGGTTTATCATAAGCTTCATTTTTACGAATTAATTCAACTACTTCTGTTTGTTCAAAGAATGAAGTGTTGTATAAAATATTGAAAAAATTTCCAAATATTATTTTGAATTCCCAAATTGTTATGTTAAATTTGACAAAGAAAAAATATCTATGGAATTGACATTAATACTTTTATTCTCAAGAAGTAATTTAACAATTTCTATATAACCTTTTTGAGCTGCTAAATTAAGTGCTATTAGAAACAGTCCGAATAATTACCAAACATTATTTTGAAATATCAAATTATCAAAACAAATTTTATATATGACAAACAAATATCTTTAGTATTAACATTGATTATGTTTTATGTATGAGGATTCCCAAGTGAGCGCAGTTTTAGATTATATAAATGATTATCTTATTATTTGAACAAATATCTGTAATTATGGATATTATGGATAAATATGGTGAAGGTGATACTTTTTATTTCGTGCCCGAAAATTTCTGTACATTCGAAAATTGAAGAAAAATTATATAACCGAAAAAATCGTTGAATTAATTCCAATTATCTATTATGACTATTGCATCGGGGTGCCATAAAACGATTATAGGCAAACGGTCACTAATGTATGGGCTTTATTAAAAAAGTGTTCATAAACAAAAAGCCAAATACATGGAACAGAAAAACAATGAAAAAAAATTAAAAAATGCTTTAAAAATAACCATGGCAAAAAACAAAGAAATGGAAACAAACTTACAAAAATTGAATCAAGAAATTGAAGAAAAAAACATGAAGATTACAATTTATGAAAAAATGATAAATGATTTTACTTTGGAAAAAGAAAATTCAAAAAAAGATCAAAAAGCTAGTAACGAATCATCAAATTCTGTCATTTCAAATGGGGAAGTTTTAAATGAAAAAGATCTTATTGAAAAAATTAATGCACTTACAGAAGAAAATAAAACGCTAGCACAAAAAGCAAATGATGCTGAGGAGCTTGCGGAAATTATCCAAGAAATCCAAAAAGACAATGAAAAAGTTATTTCTGAAAAAGATGATGAAATTCAACAGCTTAAAACCCAAATTGAAGAGAAAGAAAAAGAAATTGGAGTATTAATTGAAGAATTTGATAAAGTTCGACCAGCGAATGATTCAGCAAAACAAAATGAGAATGATCAAATAACTGAAAACAAAATCAAAGAACTCGAAAAAGAAATAGAAGAGTTAAAATCAAGTAACAACAGACAAAATGAAGAAAATGAACAAATTATAAACGATCTTAAAGAATATATTGAAGAACTTGAAAAAGATAAAGAAAATATGGAAGAGAATCAAGTAATTGCAGAATTAGAAAAAGAAAAAGAAGAGCTAAAAAAAGAAAATGAAGAACTAAAAGAAGCACTTGAAGAAAGTATGCAAAGCAAAGAACATGAAGAACAAAATGAAAATGAATTTATTGATAAAATAACTGAATTAGAAAAAGAAAATGAAGAACTTAAATCCATTAAAACAACATTAGAAGAAAATATTCAAAATAAAGAACAAAATGAAAACGAATTTATTGATAAAATAACTGAATTAGAGAAGGAAAATGAAGAACTTAAATCCATTAAAACAACATTAGAAGAAAATATTCAAAATAAAGAACAAAATAACAGCGAATATGATAATAAGATAAATGAATTATTAAAAGAAAATGAAGAACTGAAATCCATTAAAATGCAACTTGAAGAGAATATGCAAAACAAGGAACAAAATGAAAATGAATTTATTGATAAAATAAATGAATTAGAAAAAGAAAATGAAGAACTAAAATATATTAAAACAACATTAGAAGAAAATATTCAAAGCAAAGAACAAAATGAAAGTGAATTTAATAATAAAATTAAAGAATATGACAACAAAATCGAAGAACTTAAATCAATTAAACTGCAGCTTGAAGAAAGTATTCAAAGTAAAGAACAAAATGAAAATGAAATTAATAATAAAATAAATGAATTAGAAAAAGAAAATGAAGAATTGAAATCAATTAAATTATCGCTTGAAGAAAGTATTCAAAGGAAAGAACAAAATGAAAATGAAATTAATAATAAGATAAATGAATTATTAAAAGAAAATGAAGATCTTAAATCTAATAAATTAATATTGGAAGAAAGAATTCAAAACAAAGAACAAAATGAAAATGAAATTAATAATAAAATAAATGAATTATTAAAAGAAAATGAAGAACTTAAATCTAATAAAGTACAACTTGAAGAGAATATACAAAGTAAAGAACAAAATGAAAATGAAATTAATAATAAAATAAATGAATTAGAAAAAGAAAATGAAGAATTGAAATCAATTAAAATACAACTTGAAGAGAATATACAAAGTAAAGAACAAAATGAAAATGAAATTAACAATAAAATAAATGAATTATTAAAAGAAAATGAAGATCTTAAATCTAATAAATTAACATTAGAAGAAAGTATTCAAAACAAGGAACAAAATGAAAATGAAAATAACAATAAAATAAGCGAATTAGAAAAAGAAATTGAAGAACTTAAATCTATTAAAACAACATTAGAAGAAAGAATTCAAAATAAAGAACAAAATGAAAATGAAATTAATAATAAAATAAATGAATTAGAAAAGGAAATTGAAGAACTTAAATCTATCAAATCAACATTAGAAGAAAATATAAAATCTAAAGAACAAAATAACAACGAAAATAATGATAAAATAAATGAATTAGAAAACGAAATTGAAGAACTTAAACAAATTAAAGCATCGCTCGAAGAAAATATTCAAAGTAAAGAACAAAATAATAATCAAAATAACGATAAGATAAACGAATTAGAGAAGGAAAACGAAGAACTTAAATCTGTTAAATCAATCTTAGAAGAAAATATTAAAGATAAAGAACAAAGTGAAAATGAATTTATTAATAAAATTAAAGAATATGAAAAAGAAATCGAAGAACTTAAAGCAATTAAAACACAACTTGAAGAGAATATACAAAACAAAGAACAAAGTGAAAAAGAAAATTTGAGTAAGATAAATGAATTAGAAAAAGAAAACGAAGAAATAAAATCTATCAAATCATCGCTAGAAGAAAGTATTCAAAATAAAGAACAAAGTGAAAATGAAATTAATAATAAAATAAATGAATTAGAAAAAGAAATTGAAGAGTTGAAATCTATCAAATCAGCATTGGAAGAAAATATACAAATTAAAGAACAAAATGAAAATGAACATAATGATAAAATAAATGAATTATTAAAAGAACTTGAAGAATTAAAATCACGCAAAACAATGTTAGAAGAAAATATACAAAACAAAGAACAAAATGAAAACGAATATAATAAAAAAATTAAAGAATATGAAAACGAAGTCGAAGAATTAAAATCGATCAAATCATCACTAGAAGAGAATATTCAAAATAATAAGCAAGTAGAGCTAGAGAATAATAAGAGAATTATAGAATTAGAAAAAGAAAACGAAGAACTTAAGTCGATTAAATCAACGTTAGAAGAGAATATTCAAAATAAAGAACAAAACGAAAGTGAATATAATAATAAAATTAAAGAATATGAAAATGAAATCGAAGAACTTAAAACAATTAAATTACAACTTGAGGAGAATATCCAAAATAAGGAACAAAATTCCAATGAAAACTTAAATAAGATAAATGAATATGAAAAAGAAATCGAAGAACTAAAATCAAATCAAGCACAACTTGAAGAGAATATACAAAACAAAGAACAAAGTGAAAAAGAAAATTTGAGTAAGATAAATGAATTAGAAAAAGAAAACGAAGAACTTAAGTGGATTAAATCAACGTTAGAAGAGAATATACAAAATAAAGAACAAAATGAAAATGAAAATAATAATAAAATTAAAGAATATGAAAATGAAATCGAAAAACTTAAAACAATTAAATTACAACTTGAGGAGAATATCCAAAATAAAGAACAAAACGAAAGTGAATATAATAATAAAATTAAAGAATATGAAAACAAAATCGAAGAACTTAAAACAATTAAATTACAACTTGAAGAAAACATTCAAAATAAAGAACAAAATTCCAATGAAAATATGAAAAAGATAAATGAATATGAAAAAGAAATCGAAGAGTTGAAATCTATCAAATCAGCGTTAGAAGAAAATATACAAATTAAAGAGCAAAACGAAAATGAACATAATGATAAAATAAATGAATTATTAAAAGAACTTGAAGAATTAAAATCACACAAAACAACGTTAGAAGAAAATATACAAAACAAAGAACAAAATGAAAACGAATATAATAAAAAAATTAAAGAATATGAAAGCGAAGTTGAAGAATTAAAATCGATTAAATCATCACTAGAAGAGAATATCCAAAATAAAGAACAAAATATTCATGAAAACTTAAGCAAAATAAATGAATTAGAAAAAGAAAATGAAGAATTAAAAACTCTTAGAACACAACTTGAAGAAAGCATTCAAGATAAAGAGCAAAACGAAAATGAATATAATGATAAAATTAAAGAATTATCAAAAGAACTTGAAGAATTAAAATCAAGCAAAACAACGTTAGAAGAAAGAATACAAAACAAAGAACAAAGCGAAAACGAATTTATTAATAAAATAACTGAAATAGAAAAAGAAAACGAAGAACTGAAATCAATTAAATCATCTTTAGAAGAAAGTATTCAAAAGAAAGAACAAAGTGAAGACGAATATAATAATAAAATTAAAGAATATGAAAGCGAAGTAGAAGAACTTAAAGCAATCAAAACACAACTCGAAGAAAGTATTCAAAACAAAGAACAAAATGAAAATGAATTTATTAATAAAATAACTGAAATAGAAAAAGAAAATGAAGAATTAAAATCTATTAAAGCAACATTAGAAGAAAATATTCAAAACAAGGAACAAAATGAAAATGAAAATAACAATAAAATAAGCGAATTAGAAAAAGAAATTGAAGAACTTAAATCTATTAAAACAACATTGGAAGAAAGAATTCAAAATAAAGAACAAAATGAAAATGAAATTAATAATAAAATAAATGAATTAGAAAACGAAATTGAACAATTGAAATCAATTAAAATGCAACTTGAAGAGAATATTCAAAATAAAGAACAAAATGAAAATGAAAACAACAACAAAATAAGCGAATTAGAAAAAGAAATTGAAAAACTTAAATCTATTAAAACAACATTAGAAGAAAGAATTCAAAACAAGGAACAAAATGAAAATGAAATTAATAATAAAATAAATGAATTATTAAAAGAAAATGAAGAACTTAAATCTAATAAAGTACAACTTGAAGAGAATATACAAAATAAAGAACAAAATGAAAACGAAAATAATAATAAAATAAGCGAATTAGAAAAAGAAATTGAAGGACTTAAATCTAATAAATTAACATTAGAAGAAAGAATTCAAAACAAAGAACAAAATGAAAATGAATTCAACAATAAAATAAATGAATTAGAAAAGGAAAATGAAGAACTTAAATCTATCAAATCAACATTAGAAGAAAACATAAAATCTAAAGAGAAAAATGAAGTTGAATGTAATAATCGAATTAAAGAATATGAAAACGAAATTGAAGAACTTAAATCGATTAAATCAGAATTAGAAGAAAACATAAAATCTAAAGAACAAAATAACAACGAAAATAAAGATAAAATAAATGAATTATTAAAAGAAAACGAAGAATTTAAAGTAATTAAAGTAAAACTCGAAAAAGAAAACAAAGAAAATCAAGAAATGATAAAAGATATGGAAGAAAAGTATAATAATGAAAAGGAAACATTACTTCAAAAAGCTCGAAATTCTATTCAGAAACTTAAGAATGAACTTGAAAATATTACACAAGAAAACACGCATAAAAATGAAGAAATATCACGATTAGAAAAAGTTACAGAAGAAACACAACAAAAATATAAAGAACAAATAAATAAAACATCAAAAGAAAACGAAGAACTAAAAGTAATTAATGCAAAACTCGAAAAAGAAAACAAAGAAAATCAAGAATTAGCAAAAACAATGCAAGAAAAACTTAATAATGAAAAGGAAACTATACTTCAAAAAGCAAGAAATTCTATTCAGAAACTTAAAAATGAAAATGAAAATATAACAAAAGAAAATGAACAACTTAAATCAATTAAATCAACATTGGAAGAGAGCATACAAATTAAAGATAAAAGCATAAATGAAAATAATAATAAACTTAAAGAATATGAAAAAGAAATAGAAGAATTAAAGACAATAAAAACAAAACTTGAAAAAGAAGTTGAAGAAAAACAAAACAAAGAACATTCAAATCAAGAATTAATGAAAACAATGCAAGAAAAGTTTAATAATGAAAAAGAAACATTACTGCAAAAAGCGCGAAATTCTATTCAGAAACTTAAGAATGAACTTGAAAATATAACACAAGAAAACACACATAAAAATGAAGAAATTCAGCAAAAGTATAATGAGCAAATAAACAAAATGTCAAAAGAAATCGAAGAATTAAAAACAGTTAAATTAGCATTGGAAGAGAACATAAAATCTAAAGAGAAAAATATAAATGAAAACAACAATAGAATTAAAGAATATGAAAACGAAAATGAAGAACTAAAATCAATTAAAGTAAAACTTGAAAAGGAAAACAAAGAAAATCAAGAAATGATAAAAGATATGGAAGAAAAGTTTAATAATGAAAAAGAAACATTACTTCAAAAAGCGCGAAATTCTATTCAGAAACTTAAGAATGAACTTGAAAATATTACACAAGAAAACACACATAAAAATGAAGAAATGCAGCAAAAGTACAATGAGCAAATAAACAAAATGTCAAAAGAAATCGAAGAATTAGAAACAGTTAAATTAGCATTGGAAGAGAACGTACAATCTAAAGAACAAACCAACAACGAAAATAAAGATAAAATAAATGAATTATTAAAAGAAAACGAAGAACTTAAAGAAATTAAAGCAAAACTTGAACAAGAAAACAAAGAAAATCAAGAAATGATAAAAGATATGGAAGAAAAGTATAATAATGAAAAAGAAACATTACTTCAAAAAGCTCGAAATTCTATTCAGAAACTTAAGAATGAACTTGAAAATATTACACAAGAAAACACGCATAAAAATGAAGAAATATCACGATTAGAAAAAGTTACAGAAGAAACGCAACAAAAATATAATGAACAAATTAGTAAATATGAAAACGAAATTAAAGAATTAAAATCAATTAAATTAACATTAGAAAATAATATTCAAAACAAAGAACAAAATGAAAATGAAATTAATAATAAAATAAATGAATTAGAAAAGGAAAATGAAGAACTTAAATCGATTAAATCAACATTAGAAGAAAACATAAAATCTAAAGAGAAAAATAACGACGAAAATAAAGATAAAATAAATGAATTATTAAAAGAAAATGAAGAATTTAAAGTAATTAAAGTAAAACTTGAACAAGAAAACAAAGAAAATCAAGAAATGATAAAAGATATGGAAGAAAAGTATAATAATGAAAAGGAAACATTACTTCAAAAAGCTCGAAATTCTATTCAGAAACTTAAGAATGAACTTGAAAATATTACACAAGAAAACACACATAAAAATGAAGAAATATCACGATTAGAAAAAGTTACAGAAGAAACACAACAAAAATACAACGAACAAATCAACAAAATATTGAAAGAAAACGAAGAACTAAAATCAATTAAAACAAAACTCGAAACAAAAAATTCAAATCAAGACTTAATACAGACACTTCAAGACAAAGTCATTGCGCTCACAAAGGCAAACGATTTACTTACGCAATCCAACAATTCCCTCAACGAGCAAATCGCCAAAGGAAACACAACAAAAGCACAACAGGAAACACAGTTAACTGCACTTACACATCTAATTCAAGACATTGCTTCTGTCTTAGGCAACAACAATTCCATCTTCAGTAATGCCGAATCAATTATATCCAAACGCGACACGATTTATTCGAACGTCATTGAGCTTAAGAACAATGCGTCACAACTCGAAGCAAAGGATATAATAATACAACAAATGAACGATATGAAAGATAAACTTATCGAAGAAAATAAAGTAATTCTTCTTCGAAATAAACAACTTCAAAAGGAAAATAATTCACTTCTTTCACAAGCACATGATTTAGGAAAGCAAGAAAATGTAAAAGATGAAATTGATGAACTAAAAAGATCAAATAATTCATTAAAGTTAGAAATACAAGCATTAAAAGAAGAAAAAACAAATCGAAATTATTTGAAATCGGTGTTATTGCAATTCTTTACAAGAGACACAGAGACACAGGAACAATTAATTCCCGTGATCCTCAATGTAATCGGTTGCAACCAGAACGAAGTAAATAAGTCAGTAATGAAATGGAAACAAATGCACCAAAACAAACTCATTTCGCTATTTATGAAAGATAGCACATAAAATGAGATTTATTAATAAAAATAAAACTATTTTTGTATATTCTATTTTGATCTTGTTGTAAGAATTGCTAAAGTTGTTCCGACTCTTGGAGATGTCCCTTCGGAAATTTTAGAACAATTAAAATATCCAAAAACATTTTTATTACTATTATGTCGAGAGCTGGAATATTTCAAAAAAAAATTTTATCATGATTTTTCGAAAATTCTCATTAATATATAAGTTTAAAAGATGAATTAATATGGGGTTGATATTGGCAGTTTTATAAAAAAGTAAATACATGATTGAAAAAAATTACTACAAAATCAAAGAAAGTTCGTCTGACTTTAGATATAGTAAATTATATTTGGCTTAAAATTATGAAAATATAACATATAAATTTAAAATTGTTTATATTATGACTTAAATATAAGCAAATATAAAATTCAAAGATCCTGCTGTGGGAATTGATTCTGAGAAGAACGTTTATCTAATTTAATAACTTTACTCGATTCAATTTTCAATTAGTATTTAGTCGATACCATTTTGAGTTGCTTTATACAAAAAGTGACTCTAGTCGAACAAAGCTTTTGAATTGAAAGGGTTCGTTCAATCTTAAACCCATGGAAAGACTTTTCTCAATTCTGGGTATAAGAGACACTCCACAAAGGAGAGATATGGCCCAGAGAATTCTGAAGTGGTCGTTGATATTTGTTGGTATTTGTACAATAATTCAACTTTCTCAACCTGATCATCCTCAATTTTCAATTTTGTTTCCATTTAAAGCAACTTTCAAAACAATATACACCATGTTTTCTGCTACATTTGGTTTTATTGGAAGATTTTTACATTCATCTACAGAAATTGTTGGATCAATTGAAGGCGTTTTCCAAGCCTTTGCTCGATTTTTCAAATTCATTTTTGGTGATTTCTATACTTTGATTCAATCTGCTTTTGATCTTATCAAAGCTATAGTTACAATTCCAATTGATTTTATTGTTGATTTTTCTGCTGCCTTTGATAGACTTATGTCTATGTTCACCAAATTTTTCAAGGCAATTCTTATTACTCTTTACTCTACAGCCAAAAAAGTTATACTTCCAATTTGGAATATAATTAAAAGGTTTTTACGATTCCCCATCAAACTTCTTAAAACTCTTTTTATTCAAGCCAAATATATTGTCAGGTCCTCTTTCCAACATCTTAAAGAAGTCTCAAAGAAAAGTGTAATTCTTTTAAAGAAATTTGTTACTGTTATTTCACATCTTTCCTTCACCACGATTTTTGACGTTATGAAGACGCCATTTATCTTTCTTTATGACCTCATCCAGAAGATTATTTCTCATATTCCATTTATGGATGCCATCAAATCATTTATTTCAATGGTATTCAGGGCACCCTATTTAATCCTTCGAATGCTTGGCACTTTTCTCAAAACTGTCGTCGTCACTTTTTACTCTTATTTTGTTAAATCTATTTCTGCAATTGGTATCATATTAAATGAATTAGGTATTGCTATGTTTGATTATCTTTCATTACTTGGTGATTTACCCGAATTTGTTAATAAGACAAATGATTATATTAAACGAGCATTACTTTTTATTTGGGTAATTCTCAAGCCAATTGTTATATTACCATGGCGCGCCATAGTATATATTTCCAAACTCTTTAAAATTGCGTTTAAACATATCATTAAACTCTTTGTCACAATATCCACACGAATTTATTCATATATATTACGAGTTATACATTTCATTGACTTCAGTAAATTACGATTTTTAATTGAAATAATTAAAAAGCCAATAAAATCAATTGTTAACACAATACATAAAGTAATTAAACAAATTAATGTCGAACGTATTAAGTCGATACTTTTAATTCCAATTAAATCTCTTCGTTATCTAATAAATAACTTATATCATCTGAAGCAATTACCACAAATTATAGCGAAATTTGTTATTAAGACAATTAATGGAATAATATTTATAATCCGTTCAATTGTTAATGGAATTGTTCGATTCATATTGAAGCCAATCCATTCATTCTTCATGTTCATACTCGACTTACTCGATAAATTGTCGAAGGTTCCAATCGCTGGTTACGTTGCGCACATATTAAAGTTGTCATTGTATTTGCCGGTTTGGTTAATTTCATTCGTGTTAAGGACTGTGTATTACTTCTTAACTGCTTTGATGAACTTGTTCTCGAATGACGTACGGTTCAGGAATGTTTCCGATATGTGGAGTAATGCATGTTGGCCAAAGGATTCGGAATATTGCCAAAGGATGTTATCACAAAAAATGTAATTTTTATATTATGAAATTTGTAAAATAAAGAATAAAATGTTTTTTATTTTTAATGTAAGAGCTAAATACCTATAGAACGATAGGCAAATTAAAAACTGTTTCCCACAGAAAAAACTATCGTAATTCTGAAATTCCTATCGATTGGTAATAAATTTGACCCGCCCCGAGAAATGAACGATAGGCAAATTCGTTTGAAGTGATGAATGCCAGACGTAGGAATGACTTCGTGGATGAACCCCCAAGGCCAACTGGGTGTCTACCTAGCATCCCCTCTGAAATTCAGGTTGTTTTGATAGGAGATTCATGTGTGGGTAAAACATGTATTGTTTATAGATTGATTCAAAATTTTATTCCAGATATTGTTAGGGGAACTTTATCTGCATACACTTGTATACACACAATTTCAGTTTCAGGTAAGAACATTAAATTAAATATTTGGGATACAGGAGGAGACTTGCGTAACATTGCACTCATGCAGGCAATATTCCGAACAGCTGGAATTGTTATGATAGTATATGATGTATCAATTAGATCAACATTTGAAGATGCATCAGAATTTCATCGTTTGTTAATTCCAACATTAAGCGAAAATATAGAATTAGCACTTGTGGGAAATATGTGTGACCTTGGTCCAAGCCAACGTAAAGTTTCCTACGAAGAAGGGTTAAACATGGCTACTAGAATTGGAGCACATTACTATGAAGTAAGTGCTACATCTAGCATTGGGGTCACTGATCTTTTCACCTTTTCATGCTACCATTATATCAGACGTCTAGGTATTTATATTCCTGAACCTCAGCGCGTTGATTCACATCCACCAGAACTCGAAACAACGCCTTCACACCAAGAAGCATCAAACCAACCGCCACAAGAATCAGAACAACCGCCGCAAGAACCAAGTCTACAATTACATGAATTAAATCAACCAGCAGAACCTCCAGAAATAAAATTCAAAAAACTAAGTATAATTAATTCTCCTCCACCACTCACCGTCAGTACCAAACTCCAATGTATCATCGTTTCTACTAAATCTTTAACAAATAATAAAATCGATTGCATTGAAGGTCCGCATATTTCGCTGATTTTTTGTGCATGTTCAACATCACATTTTCTAATTTTAGATTCACATAATATATGTTATGGCTTAGGTGATAATCGCAATCATCAAATCGATTCATTACTTCCATCAAATGTTACTACGTTTTCACAAATTACGACGCCAAGTTATATATCAATACGTGAAGTTTGTGCATGTAAAACATTTTCTTCTTTTATTCTTGATGATGGACAACTTTTAATTCATGGGAAAACATTTGAAGTTGAAGACAAAACAATTTTTTCCAATTTTTTAGTACCACGTGGAATGTCATCATATGGAAACGCATTTACATTTGCATATAAAACAGGAAAAATAATTTTTTGGAATGATAAAATTCGAAATTCGTATAAAATAAAGAATTATAATATAATTAATACTAAAATTAATTCTAAATCAATTATAGCACTTACAGGTGATGGGAAATTATTTATATGTAATTATAAAGTCGAAAATTCACAATTCCAACAAATTGATTTTAATTTTCCAATTCTTTCGATATTTTCATCATCCGAAATATTTCATTTTTCTACATTCGATCATCATATTTATTCACTTCAAGATATAAATAATTATAAATTACTTCCATTACCTATTAATTCAGGAACAATTAATATTGAACAAAAAAATGATTTAATAATTCAACTTGATAAATATGGAAAATTGTATTCAAACATTAAATTTGATAATGTTTTAACAAAAATTGAATTTCCTATTTCATGTTTTCATTTATTTTCTACATATTTAATTATGTTTAAAGGCACACCAATACATTCACGAAATACTATCTCTACAAAATATCATTGTTGTTCATCAAATGGATTAACAATTCATAATAATAATAAAACAGAAAAATTATTTGCATTTGATTCAAAATATGGTTATTTTAACAATGGATATAAACCATTTATTTATGTGAAACAATTATTTAATTCATTAAATAACACAATATTTACAAAAGATAATAAACAAATTTATATGACACAAAATAATCGTTTACTTTGTTTCGATTCTAACTTTCAAGAATCATTTAAATATAATTTAATTGAAGGTGATATAGTTAAAACGCCAACAGGTGTTACATGTAAATGCATCGGATTTAATGAAGGTAATTTATGGTTACAACCTAAAGGATGTAAATACATATATACATATCAACAACCTTTAAACCTTTATCTAATAGAACGACATAATCATCAATTATATAAAACAATTGTTGATAATATACCTTCTATCATAGATATAACTCCTACGTTTTGTGAAAGTTTCGGATATTTCATTGACGATTTAATATTTTTTCCTAAGAAAGGAATTGTTAAATTTGTTGGCATGTATAGAAATCGTTATGTTTTTATGGATTTTTCGAATAACTCTTTGTTTTCTGCGGATATTGAACATTTTGAAATAATTCGCTCATTTAAAAATAAGAATATAAAACGTAAAATAATAACTGATAAATATGAAATTATTGAAATTAATGTTTATGGTAAAAATAAAATATTTTTACCTGGAGATAGAGTTTCATCTAAATTCGGTGAAGGAATATTTTTAGGCACTGACGAAAATGATAATTCATATATCCAAACTGATATAATGAAAATATCTGGAATCGGTGCAACAAAATGTGAAATTTCTAACTTGAAATTAATACGAAGAATTGGAGTTGATTCTTTTAAAAATATAAAAATAAAAAATGATAAAAATATTAAAGTTTCTATTTCGACAGATTCATTCGGTTCACATTATAAAGCTGCTGATATTATTAATGAAAATGGTATTAGAGCACAAGTTATTGGTGTGTCAATGGATGGAATTGCTTACGCTAAGGATCTAAATGAGATTGATAAAATATTCGAAGTAAGTCAAATCGCAGAATTAATTTATAGACCTGACTTACTAAGCGGTGAAAGTAATGAGGTGGTCGAAGTTGGCTCCCCTGCTTACGAAATGTGCGTTTTATGCCCTGATGACGTGGTCGAAATTGGTGATAAAAACGAAAAATTCGTTTTCAAAGGAATAAGTAAAAGTGGCCCACTTTTTGTGAGCTTGAAGAGTGGATTAGAAGTGACAACTTCATACTCGTTCTTGTTACTTCATGAAGCATTTAAAGTGTTAGAAAGATATGTAATTAAATAAAAATGTTTTTTAATTCACATGTTTTTCAAATTTTACATTCCAATTTGTAAAGAAGAAATAGTACAATAAATAATTTCCAAATATATTCCGAAATATCAAATTATTCACATGAATTTTAATTTGATGAATAATATTTTTTTAAAAAATATTTTGTTGCGAGAATCATTCAAAAAAAACCATGGTTTCAGAGAATAAAGTAATCAAATTTAGGATGCCCGTATTATCTGGTCGCTTTGATCGGTATATGTAAACCTTTGATATTTGAAGAAATGCGGTTTGAACAGATTTTGCATGGAATCTAGCCTAAACACAACAAAAGAGGATGTTAACACTCAACCAAACCACATGGAATTTCTTCTCAAACTTGAAAAGGCTATATTTGGATTAACAAAAGATAATATTAATGAAACTGTTGAAGAAATCATGCAATTATTTGATCCAAATTTATCAAATTCATTTAATATAGTCATATGCAATTTATTTTATTTTGCATCATTAGCACAAAATGATGGGAATGATTTTCATATAAACTTCTTAAAATTACTTCAAGAAAAGGAAGAAAAATTTATCGAAAGCGACTTAAAACTTATTGAAATTTTTTTTAATTACATCGTACAAATTAATTCACAAGAAACATATCATTTTTTTGTATTAATGATGGAGAACAAACTATTAAATGACGAATCTCGTTATTTAAATTCTTGTTCCGATTCGAAATCTTCTTTCGAAACTTTTTTTGATATTATAAAAGATGATCGAAATTTTTCTAAGAAATTAATTTTGGAAGGAGTTAATCCAAATGAATTATCAAAAATAATTCGGAATGATGAAATAGAAAATCTTCAAGAAATATCATCACAAGACAAATTTAATTTTAATCAGAACATTAAACCATCTCCTAATGAACGACATTCATTAATTAATCAAGAAAATGTTACATTAATTGATTTTGCTGCATATTTTTCTGCTATTAAATGTTTTAAATATTTATTACTTAATAATGCTAGTGTAAAAAACACCGGTAAATATGCAATTGCAGGTGGAAACATTGAAATCATTCATTTATGTGAACAAAATAATTCAACATTTGAAAACCCATATGAAATAGCAATAAAATATCATCGAAATGATGTATTTAAATATTTTTACGAAAATAAAAATAATGATAACAATATAAATATAAATAAATTGGGTTGTGCTTGTATTAACAATGGAAACTTTAAAATTCTTTCTTATTTGTTAGATGAAGGAATGGAAGTTAATTCTGAGATGATTAGTGAATCAGCAAAAATGGGTAATTTAAATCTTGTTAAATATTTTCTTCAAAATAATAAAATTTCAAATGATTTATTATTTTATGCGATAGAATCATTAAATCCTGATCTTGTTAAATATATTCTTAGTTATAAAGAAGTAGATATTAATGCAATTGATTTTTATTTGTTTGATTTGGTATTTATTTTAATAATTTGATATTTCAATATAATATTCGGAAATTGTTTAAAATATTTTATACGCCACTTATGAGAGCATCTTCAAAAAATTATCTTAAAATAATTAAGGTACTTATGGAAAAAGAAGGTATTGATATCAATAAAGGTATTTATTTGTTTTGTTTTTAGTTTATATTAATAATTTGGAGCTTATAAATTAGATTTGGAAATTTTTCTCATTATTTAAAACACCTCTAATTATTGCACTTAAAGCTAAAAATTATGCTATAGCATCATATTTTCTTGAACAAAAAGGAATTGATATCAATATTCAAGACATTCATTTTTTTATTATAGAGTTTATTTATATAATAAAACGATTAAAAATATTATTTGGAATCTATTAAATGCTTGTGATACAGCACTTATGATAGCATTAAAAAATAAGAATATGGATATGGCTACAACACTTCTTGAAAGAGAAGAAATAGATGTTAATCTTAAAGATTTTTCTATGATTTTTTCTTTATTTGTTTAAATAATTTTATGATTCATTATAATATATGGAAATTGTTTTAAATATTTGATACAGCTCTTACATTGTTATTAAAAGGTGATTATCTTGAGTCAGTTGAGTTAATTCTTGAAACAAAGGAAGTAAATGTAAATGTTTTTGATTTTTATATTTTTAATTTAATATTTAATTTAGACTTTTTATGTTTAAAAATAATTACTGGAATTTATGTAAATTATTTAATACGGCTCTTATGATATCAAGCAAAAATGGTTATACTAAAATATCTAAATTGCTCCTTGAAATAGAAGGAATTGATGTAAATCATAAAAATATTTATTTACTTGATTTTATGTTTTTATTGTCCATTTAATTTTTATAAAAAATATTTGGAAATTATTCAAATTTTTTGAAACTGCATTAATTTGTGCTGCAGAAAATGGTTATACTGAAATAGTAGAATTACTTCTTAAAAGAAAAGAAATCGATGTAAACTCTGTGTGTAGTTTTTGTTACAATAATTTTATGTTTCAGTCAAATATTAGGAAATTGTTTTTAATATTTAATACAGCGCTTTTGTTAGCATTGAAAAATAAACATGAAGATATTGCAAAAAAAATTCTTGAGAAAGAAGGAATCGATATTAATGCTAAAGATATTTATTTGATTTATTCTTTGTTAATTTTAATGATTTTATGTTTTACACAAATTTTTGGAAATTATTTATAGTTTTTAGTACAGCACTTTTTTTAGCTTTAAAAAATGAATATGAAGAAATCGCAAAAATAATTCTTGAGAAAGAAGGAATCGATATTAATACTAAAGATATTTATTTGTTATATTCTTAGCTAATTTTAATTATTTTATGTTTTACGCGAATTTTTGGGGATCATTTATAGTTTTTAGCACAGCTCTTATTTTATCAGTGAAAAATAAACTAGTAAATATTGCGAGTTTACTACTTGAAAGAAAAGATATTGATGTCAATGAAAAAGATATTAATATATTTTATATAATATTTATTATAATAATTTGGAAATTCATTAAAATATTCGGAAATCATTTAAATCATATAAATCGGCATGTGATTATGCAACTAAAAATGGTTACAATGATATAGTTCAAATACTTTTCAACATTAACAACTTGAAGAAATAAAAATCAAATTGAACTCTCACGTAAATAAAAAAATCTTTTTTTTAAACTTTCTCTATTTTTTAAATGTTCACAAGTAAAAAAATTAAAATTAAATATTTTTAATCAAAGAAAACCAATATTTATCTCATTTACAATTCATATATAACATTCAAATTCGCTTTTTGTCCAAATTCATCTCATCGTCAATTTTCTGAATCTTTTCTTTTATATCTCTGTACTCTTGTTCAAATTCGTGAATTCCTTCGGCGCTTTTACTAATTGGAATTTTTCTCGCTGCTGATTGATTCGTTTTGAAGTATTCAATGCTACTATCAACAATATATAAAATGTATTGGAAAAGCTTAAGCGGAAGTGAGAAAAATTGTCGAGTCTTAGATGCAATACATTCAAATGTATTTTTCCAATAATTGTCTGCTAATTTCTGACATGGTGGGTATGATTGTGGATGTACAAGTGTGACTATAAAACGAACAGGAGCAAGAATTATATTGATAATTTGTAAAATGAAAAGAAAGAGTGGAAAACACCGATAGTAAATAAACATAAGTATAAGATGAAATCTGTCAAAAATCCAAAAGAGAGGCCAGAAAATTGTAGATATAGGCTTGTGAATAAAAATATTGAAAAAATCAATAATCAATGAAATGAGTCTAAATGGTGATAAAATAACCTTCTTGATAAAGCATCTATAATCTCTTTTGAATGAACATAGGATTGCTTTTACATATTGATAAAAGAAACATGGGATTTTTAGTAGCTTTATATGACAGCTACATTGAATATTTTGAGCGTCACAATGAAATGCTGCGATTAGTGATGCTACAATAAAAATGAAAATTAGGGCGAATTTATGTGATTTTTGCGATTTCATTCTGTTTCATTAAACCGAAAAGTGTCTCAAGATATTAACGTCTTTTTTGTACGATCGTCGAGTGTATTTAAATACATTTGCAAACTATTGTTTATTTTCCGAGCAGACACCTTTTTTTCATAATTTTTTTTAGAATTTGATGTAAGAATATTAACTTTGAGATTCAGTTGAGCTTGGTGGATCTCATCAAATTTATAAAAAATTGAAATCACTAATAATAGCGAATTTTAATATGTTTAAAGTAGAACAATTTGTGATTGTTTCATTCTAATCGAATAGAATCAATGTGATTTAAAAGGCCCTCCATTTTGAGGATTTCGAACGATAGGAAATTTGAGTAAGAATAGAAATGTCACAATCGGGCACCCCATCTCGGGACTTTTAGGTTAAGTACACAAAACAGTGAATCACTCGGGAAATTTTCAATACATTCGTAAATATGTATCATAAGTTCGATCAATATATCACACATTGCGTATAAACACATAAACAAATAATATTATATAATTAATATTTTTGAAAATTCCAATTAAAATGATGAGATATTGTATGCATTAGACCATAAAAAAAAAAAAAAAAAAATTATTCAATATCCTCCATTGATATATTTCACTTTAAGAAAAACCAATGAATATTTCAGAACGGAAATTAATCGAACACAGAATAAGAGAGATTTTGTCACATCACATCATGTGAATAATTATTATATTGAACTATTCTATCACATGTATGAAGATTTCCATGTTAGATTATAATGTGAAAAATAAATACTTTTATTGTATTTAATAAACTCAAGATGAATATCATTTTTTTCCATAACATTATTTCGTTAGATTATTGTGATGATTATTTTCACGAAAATCATCAAAAAAATTTGAAATATAATCAGGAAACGGTATAATAGACAAAAAGTATTGATAATACACATCAAAAATATTGAATACAGAACGATTAAAAACAATTCAATTATAAAAAAAGAAATCATATTATTTTTTAAATTTAAAATATGTATACTAATACTATTTATTTAATGCAAGAGAATTATATTTAAATATAAATAATAATCAGAAAAATATATTTGAAAACAGGGTTTTCATGTTCCAATTTATTAGGTATTTTCTATGTTTTTTGATCGTATTTTCTTGTTATAAACATTTTTATCTCCAAATTAAATGATAATTCACTAAAATAATATAGCAATATCAATTGTAATTATAAATTTGTTTATTATATTTCAAAATCAATTTTCATGATTTTTTGATTTTAAAATGAATAGAACTCGATATTGACTGAATATAAATCAAAATTAATAAAAAATTTAAATATATCATATAATTCTAAAAAATGTAATAGAGAGATTTTTCAACTTTTCAATTAAAAGTAAAATTGATTATCTATCATAAAAAAATTAAAATTAAAATAATTGAGTATTTAACAAAGAATATTAATAATTATAAATATTTTTTTGGTTTACAGATTAAAATTATAAATGTGTATTGATTTATTATTAACAAAACAATATTTTTTCGGTGGCGACCGTTTGGAGTACAACCTTAATAGGTTTTATATGTTTTTGACTAACAACTGCCTTTATGAGATTATACCCCACAAAAGATTAAATTGCAGAAAAATAATAATTTAGAATATGTTTTAATAATTTGTAATATGTTTTAATAATTTAGAATATGTTATAATAATTTAAAATATCTTTTAATAATATGGCAAGGTAGTGCTCTTGTTCATAGTCGAAATTCCCCTTATGAGGGATAACGATTGTATGCATAAATGGTCAAACAAAGTTCACACAATCCGAGTTATGACCTTTGCAAATTTTGTTTAGTTTACACGATGTCATATGACAATTCATTTGATCTCAAATAAAAATATTTTTATTTTCAAGAAAAGTCACGATCAGGGAAGAGCTTCGGTGCAATCAAAGTCCATGCATAAAGTAATTGTGCTACCCAAGATGATGCAAGGTTAATCCATTTTGCTACTAAACCCTTATCTGTTGTCCAGGCGGCTGTCTCACCAGTTTGTCCCCAATGTGTGACTAACATTGCCATATAGATACTTGCAAGTCCGAAAATCAGGTGGAAGAAGCTTAAAGAGAAAATTTGTTCTTCACCATTCTCATCTTCCGAGCAACATCCACAATCACAAACTTGTGCAAACTGATTGTTTACACTAAACGCAGAGTATCCCAGCCAAATCAACGAAAGGATTGAACCAATGACAGAAAACGCTATTCCATGTGATGTTGATCCATTATTTGTACCAGCCATTAAACCAGAGTATGTGAGAAATGCCGTATAAACACAAACAAGTGATGAAACAAATATTGAGCCATGGTCCATGACTAAAGAAAGTAAAAACAGAAGAAATGAAAGAATCAAATTAATTGAAATTATCAAATTATTTCCCGAACTACCTCTTCCGAAGAAGTAATATTCAAGTCCAAATCCAGCGATAGAAATAGCAGTAAGGAGAATTGTTAAGAAGAGCATCAATTTAATTTGATCATTATCAACTAACTTTTGGTTAATTTGATAAAAGAATTCGATTAAGAAAATAAGCTGAATCACAAGGTAAACACCGGAGACGTAAACAGCAGCTTTCATGTAGAAATTGAAAAATGGATCTGGGATGAACCAAAAACCAACAATAATACCAATTAAAATAATAGAATGGATCCAAAGGAAAGAAGTGTGGAACATGAATTGGGGAGAATCATTAAGATTCTTGTTGCAAAGAGTGAAAAGTGAATGTGCAATAAACCAGATAAATAGAGCACATGTTATGCGTGCAACAAATGAAGCGCCAATGTCCATGCCTGTCTTGTATATAGTAGAAATAACTTTTGCAATCCACGTATGTCCAGTATTGTAAAATATAAAGCAGAAGATTCCTGCAACAATGAATTTAATAATGTAATAAAGATTAGCTTTTTTAAGAGAGTGTTTTGCGTTAGATTCAGGCTCTGAGTCAACATGTAATTCTTTGTATTCCATTCCTTTAAAATTTGGATATTTTTAATTGAGTATAAAAACCGTAAAATTATAAAGCTTTATCTGATTGGACGGTTTTATTCAAAATTGGTAATTCAAAAATCTCATAGAATAATTTAAATCATTATTTTATGAAAAAAATCATATACCAAAATTTCCATTTAGAAATTCATATTTTGCTTCAAAATAGCTTCTTAACAAAATACCAAATTTTGTTGTTGTTATGTGAGAAAAAAAATGGGTGAATATTGTTAAAATTTGATTAATATTTTTTGAAAAGATATTGAAGGTAAAACCTTTTAAACAAGGTATTAATAGCAATTAGTTATTAAGTCGTTTGTGTGATTCCTAAAATATAATGCTGTAAAGCACAAGCAAATGATCTCTTTGTTTTGGCATTTTTCGGTTACTGGCAAAATCTTGCTTGACCACAAAATCCAAAAATGGATTTAGTTCAAAGATTTACTTTCCTTTTTTCAAATCTAATAACACCAAATGAAAATTTTCAAGCAGTACAAGATGAAATTATTCAGCACATTCAAAATCCTCTTGCGATTTTTCCATTAATTCAAATTGCAAATGATCATCAAAATCAAACAATTCAACATTATGCGCTTATTTTTGCACGACAATATTTCTCTAATGTATTCGAAATGGAAGATAAATCTCAATGTCCTGATTATAGTCAATTGAAAACAGTATTATTAGAAATGATACCAAAAGAACCAAATGCACAATTGCAAAGAGCAATATGCGATGTCATTGATGTTTTTGCTACAATTGTAATTCAATATTCTACTTGGCCCGAATTACCAATATTTTGTTTTAACCTTATTTTACATTCCAACTTCAATGCAACTGGACTTTATCTTCTTAACTGCATTTACCAAGCTCTTCCAGACGAAGAGCAGCAAAAGTATTTTGTTGAATATGGAAACATTACCACTACAGCCATTGTTTCTGAAGACATTGACATGAGGATCCAAGGAATTAAAGCACTTGACACTATTACGCCTCTAATTGTTAACCCTGATGATATAATACAGATTCCAAATTTGGTTGCATCACTTACAACTGCAGCACAAACAGCCGTCTATAAGACACAAGATGGGAATGAATGTGCTCTTCTTTTCGGTACACTTTCCGATGTTCTCTTTGATCGTTTTCCGGTACTTATCGAAGTTTCTCCATCATTTTGTGACTTTGCTCTTTCGCTTACTGATAACAAAGCGATTCCTTTAACAATTCGAATTTGTGTGCAACAAATCCTTGATGATGCTCCTAAGTTTATACCAAACTATTTTGAAGCACACCTTCAAGAATTTATCCAAAGAACAATTACACTTTCAATCGAAGCATGTTCACTTGAACGAGAGATGAACACGTATATGTTTCCGCAACGTTTCTTTGAAGTTCTTTCCAGTAATGTTGATCAATATTTATGTTATGAAGTTGTTATTCAATGTGTTGCATCACTTATAAAAGCTAATAATCCGATCATATTACAAGTTGCAATATATGTATTATCATGTTTTATAGAGAATTGTTCTGATGCATTAGCAGATTCACCTACAGATGTAATAAATTTGGCACTTAGTGGACTTGATTCTAATGATATTCTTGTATCATTATCAGCTGCTGAGTTAATTATCCAAATATCACAATATGCATCTGCATGTATTTCATCTAATTTAGATAATTTTGTACGAATATTAATACCAAAAATGATACAATATAATTTTCTTGAAGCATTAAATTCTATTTTAATTAACTCTGAACAAGTTACAATATATTTACAACAATTAATTGAATGTTGTGTACAATTACTTTCAAGTAATTTTGAGTTTAAAGAAGAAGTCATTGAATGTATCATTAATTCATTAACTAATTGTGATATTAATGAGGAATTATATTCCGTAATTGCGCCAACACTTATTAATTTAATGATTCAAGATAATTCATTAATAGAAGTTATATATCAATGTTTCGGAGTATTATCAAATACTTCTCCAAGATCAATCATTAATAATCTTAATGAAATAACACAAATAATGTTTAATTCCGGAATTTCACAATTAGGTGCATTACCTGCATTATTATCATTTATCGAGAAATTCCCAATATCAATGCAACCATTTAAAGATCAATCAATACAATTATCAGTAACAGTATTAGAAACAGACTTTGAAAACATTGATGAAGAAATAGTTTCTAATGCAAGAGCTGCATCGATACAAATATTATCATATTTATGTCCAACTAATTTACATTTTGTTGAAATATTAGCAAAAATGATTCCATCTATATCTAATAAAGATAAACAAAGTTCAGCAATAGCATTTTCTAATGCTATTCCAATGTTATCATTACATACAACACTTGATCCAACACCATTTTTATTGGAATATTTAAATGAATTACCTGATTTAGAAGAACCTGAATCAGTTATGTATAACATTGAGACAATTATTTCAATTATATCATATTTCGATCGTTCGATTACATATAATAATAGTGAAATTATAGCTAATTTCATACTTAGATCAATGAAAGGAGAAATTAAATCATTACAAAAAACAGAATCAAAACAAACATCGGAATCAATTATAATACCGGCAATATATCATTTGTTTAATATATTTATAACTATTATGGGTAATGACTTTGTTCAATTTCTTGGACCATTTCAAGAGAAACTTATTCAACAATTATCATGTAAAAATAGAACGCAAAGAGGTTATGCAGTAAATGCATTATCATATTTAGCATCGATTCTTAAAAATGCTGATCTTTTTAATATGGCGCTTACACAAACATTTCAACTTTTAAGAATTACACATATATATTTACGGATTAATATAATTCAATCTTTATTAATAATGATTAGATTTGATCCAGTAATAATTTCATCACAACAAGAAATTATTAGAAATGTTATAAATCAAATTCTTACAGAAGGTAATAATAGTTCATTAATTCTTTATGAAATCACAGCTGCGCTTTGGTGTAGATGTATAATTAGTTATAATTGGAATGTGTCTTTGGATGATATTAATATCATTTTAAATAAAATTCAAATAGATATAGATGAAGATGACTTTAATAGAAGTGAAGATTTCGCTTTGCTATGTATGAAAGTTTTGACATCTGTAAGCATAGAACAATTTGCAGTTGTGAAAAAAATAGCATTAAGAATAATGACATTACCTTTGTGGAATTATAAAAGATTAAATGCGGAGGTGATAGAATTCGCAAAGAAAATGTTAAATATGTCATCAGATGAAATGAATTTTTTGCTGGGATATGATCAAAGAAAAATTACAACTGTGATGGAAAGATTACAACAAAATTAATAATAATAATACAATAAACTGTTTTTCTTTTAATTTTTTTATTTTATTTTATGAATAAAAAAATGATAAAGGATCAAAATATATAATAAGTTTTATTTGATTGATTAAATATTTTCTGATAGTGTTTCGTAATACTTTTGTTTGCAACTAACAAAAAGATTGGGGTCAAAAATTTATTGTATTTTTTTTATAATATTTATGTGATCACGATACTGGAGTCTTGATAGAACCCCACAGGATGGAAGGGATTGATAAATTGATATATCTGATTTTAATCTCAGAAAAAAATTATAAAGTTTACTCTAGAGTAAATCATTCAAACATATGACGGTTATACGATGCTTTACGTTCGACAAACCGACGTTATCTGACAACGGTTTTTACCCAAACGATATTATGCACGTTTGTCAATTTTACATAGAATTAACTGCAAGAAATTCATTGAAAATCGATTTTTTAACCCACAAATCGAAGAATGTTTTGGGCTTTACTTAGTCTTTCTTTTTCTGATTGGCAAGTGGATTCATATCCTCATGAAGGAGAAAACATTTCATGTGGTGATATATTTTGCACTGGTCTATGTATGAATTATATTAATCATTCAAGAAATACAGAAGAATTTATTCTTTTTGAAAATGCTTCTTTCTGTTATACAGGCAATTATGATTTATGCTATTCGGTCAGATACGTGTATTATTTATGCACCGGTGTATTTTTAATTCCAGCAATTCTTGTGTCTATCTATTTATGCTTCAAAAAATGTTTTATACTTCGAACTTACAGTTGCTGCGAGTTTGTTTCAATGTTTGTTGGTGCAATATTTGGACCTGGAAGTCTTGGTATCTTTATTGCAGGCCTTTACTGCATTGTAGCATATGATAACAAGTTTGAAAACTTAGCGTCCGGCTTGATATCAGGTTTTGCAGTATTATTTGTAATTGGCATACTTTGGATGTTAACAATTTGTCGTATAATTCCAACGACATCCTATCATTTCATGGGGAAAGACATTTATACCCTCAACGAACTGACAGAAAAAATCACAGACATTCGAACCACACCACCAATCTATAAAATCTTTCACGAAGCGCATGATGTGCCAAAAGAATTCTATAAAAATGCGGAATATGTCACATGGGAAGAGTATGAAGAGGTTGTTTCTATTCCGACAGATACCACAATATGCGTAATATTCGAAAGTGAAATTTATTGGAGCGATGCAATGATAAATGAGCTGGATGGCATCAAAAAGGAAAACAGTGGAATCTTTTCTACAAAGGTTTGTCTTGACGCGAATTTGGACTCTTTGATTGCTGGAAATGATATTCCATTTGTCGTCAAGTTGTTCTCGAGGCGCTACATGAAGGTGCTTTACATAATTCTGATCATTTTGTCGTGCTCATATTTAATGGACTTGATATTCTTCTCAAATTGCCAAGTGATAATTGTGAAGACTTCCAAAAGAGCTGACATAGAGCCAACATACAGAGCGAAGGCAGGGGAAAGGGACCTCGAAGCTGCAACTTACATTTTAAATGATGGGAAAGAGGAATGCCCGTAAGGATAATATGTTCTTTGTTATGGTTTTAAAATATTTGGATATATTTGTTATTGTTGAAATCAAATTTGATATTACTTTACAAGAGTTTAATATTGAACAGAAATTTCTTCACTATTAATGTAAAAACATTCCGAAGATTTTATATTGTTAGAAATGTATTCTTATTTTTTTATTTTTTTGAAAATTGCACAGCAATTCATGATACCAGGAACAGTGTTATGCCCATCGATGGAAATTTATCCAGGTGAAAAACAAGGTAAGTTTAGGTTAAGTGGTGACGAAACAATATTCAATGAAAAAGGCGAAAGCAAAATATCAAATTCTGATTATGCTGTTGCATTGATTGATGAAATAGCCAATGGTAATTACATTGGAAAACGCTTCACAGTTGGTTACTAAATAAGTAACTAACAATTTATTTTATTTTTTTTACTAAGTATGGATAATTGAAACATTGTTTCAAATAAAAAATCCTAAATCCTTTTGTATACATAATATATTTCTGAAAATTATATAAATTATGTTAGCACACAAATGGTTTTTATTCCTTAATGCTAATACATAATAACAACAGATAATTATAATAATAAACACCAAAAAAAAAATAATAAACTTTGCTAAAAGCTTACATAAACATTTGAATAAAACGGATAAACTTAATTATTGATAAATATATTATTTGAATATGAAAAATTTGTTCAGATTATATTTCATTATGTTTTGAAAATTCAGGTTTTTTTCATCGAAAGTTAAAATAATTTGCATGATCAATATTAGTAACTGAAAATTAGAGAGTTCACTGTATCTAAAAACATTTATATTAGTTTCATATAATAAAATATATAAAGGAAATATTGGATGCAATAAATGTCTTAAAAATGTACTTTTAATATGAGAGATTATTTTTTCCTCTTAGTGAATGATTCCTCGTATCAGAGCGCAAAAATGAAAAAAATCTGCATCGCCCGGGAATCGGACCCGGACCCCCAGCTTGGCAAGCTGAAATTCTACCATTAGACCAGCGATGCTCTCGAAGATCTTAATCATTATATTTAATTTAGATATATGAAGAACGTATTAACCAAATAAATAACGTACAAATAATAACAAATGAGCGCAAATGAAAATTACACTCGAACAATCTACTCACTTATTGCTGATGAAAACTACAACGAAGCTTTACGGATGCTCACAAATGAACTACATTCATATCCTGATTCTACAGCAATACATTCTTTAATGGCATATTGTTATTGGCAACAAGAAGATTATCAAAAAGCTTGCCAAAGTTATGCCAAGCTTGTTCAATTAAATCCAACGAATGACAAATACAAACTTCTTCATGCTCAATGTCTTTACAAAACAGATCAATTTTATGAAGCAATGCGTGTTTCCTTTGGTGTTCAATCGCCTGAACTCAAAGAGAAAGTTACTCTTCTTCAAGCAGCAATTCGTTATGCTGAAGAAGATATCCAATCTTCCAAATCAATTCTAGCAGAAAGTGATCAACAAAACGAAAATATTATGTTTGACACAGCTGTTGTTTTATTTAAGGAAGATCGTATCGAAGAAGCTCTTGAGAAATTCAATGAAATCAAGCGAGTACATGGATTTATTCCTGAAGTTGCATATTGTATTGCACTTTGTCACTATCGTCTCAACCATTTTTCAGATGCTATTAGCTTTATAGCGGAGATCAAATCTGATATTGCTCGTAAACATCCAGAACTCCTTCGTTCTCTGGCTGGTGAAAACATTGACTTTGATATTGTTGGTAAGTTATCTCAGTTCCAAGATCTCTTCTTAGTTGAAACCTTCAATCTTTTAATGGCTATTGAATATGATCAAAAACATTATCGTGAAGCCAAAGATGCACTCAATGAACTTCCAAACCGTAGCGAAGAAGAGTTAGATCTTATCACTTTGCATAATACTGCTCTTGTTACAATGGAAGATGATCCATCATCTTCATTTTCCAAACTTAATTTTCTTCTTACACAAGAGCCGCCACTTTCGGAAACATTTCGTAATTTATTACTTGGTTATTGTAAATTTGAATATTATGCATATGCAGCGGATTTACTTGCTGAAAATTCAGACCTAGCACTAAAAACTATGGGCCAGCCAATGCTAGATTTCCTTGATGCCGTTTTATTATGCGCATCGTCCAAAGAAGAAGCATATCGAAAATTCGACGAAATCTGTAAGTCGAAAAGTGACATTTTACGCAAACTTTTATCAAAAATTGACGAAGCACGCAAAACACAAGATACAGAGCAGCAATCGCAACTTTCACTTGAATTTGAAGCTGTTGTTGAAGAGCTTATCCCAGTATTAATGGCACAAGCCAAAATATTTTGGGATTTAAGAAATTATCAACTTGTAGAACTTTTATTATTAAAATACCAAGACTATTGTTCTGACAATCGAATATGGAAACTCAATTTAGCACATACATACTTTATGCAAGAAAATAAAATGAATCAAGCGATACAATGTTATGAACAAATTGTTTTAGGCGAACCTAATTTACTTGATATTGAAGCCATTTTAGTTGCAAATCTATGTGTAGCCTATGTAATTACTAATCAAAATTCATCTGCTGATACATTAATTAGTCGATTAACTGATGATGAAGCAGAAAGATCAAAAGAAGACGAAAATGCAAAATTATATCATTTATCAATTCTACATTTAGTTGTTGGTACTTTATATTGTGCACATCGGAATTATGAGTTTGGAATAGATTATGTGTTTAAAGCATTTAACCCAATGCATAAGAAGTTAAACGCTGATACATGGTTTTATGCTAAGAAATGCTTAAATGAGATATTGAGGGCTATGGCGAATAGAACTTATGTTGTGCCCGACGCAACACTTGATAAAATTTTGGGATTTTTGGATGAGGTGGATAAAAATGGAAAGAAAATAGAGTCCATTATCGATATGACTTTGATGGCTGAAGAGGCACATGAAAACCAAACAGTAAGCTTCGAGGCAAGAGCTATAAAAGCAATGTTCTTGAGATTTTATAATTTTTAAATAAATTTATTTTGAAATATAATTGTCTTTTTTTTTTAAGAAATTTTATACTAAAACAAATAAGAACAAATAGGAGCTTTTGGTGAAGCTATTTTAGTGAATTTCTTCATCACAGGTGTCCCAATCAATAATTTTCCCCAATAAGATTTACAAAAAATAGACAATCAATGTCTCTTCATAATGAACTTATTCCGACTTGCCAATATTTGATTATTTTTTATATGATGAAAACATTTATTTTGTAATTAAGTATGCGACATATGTCATTTCAAAAGAGAACCATTTATTACTAATAGAAAAGCGTTGTATGCCCATGCTGATTAAGTTATTTGAAATTATTGTTTTTTCTGTTCATCACAAAGATACGTTTAACAATGTATTATATTATTATATTATAATGAAACAAAGAGTGCACAATTTAATAAAGTTCTTTGTGGTAACGAAATTCATTTAAATAGATTTGTGTTACTAACAGAAGGAATGAAAATGGCAACAAAACTTCACGCAAGGTATTTCGAAACAAGTGCATAAACTGGTAAAGTCATAAATGTTTTACAGCAATGTATTTGAACCAGCGAGAAAAGTGACATCACCGAAAGTAGCAGTTGTAAACTTCAGATTGTTTTATCGGCTTATAAATAAAACCGTAAATTTTATAAATGGTTTTAAACTCGATTCTCTTTATTGTTTCTTTAAGTAGTATGTCAGAAAACAAGATATTTTCATCATTTAGTCAATGGAATGTTATTAGCCTCATATCAGTTTCAATCTTAAGCTGTATATTTCTGATTTTAATTTTTCAATTTTGTTTCAAATCTACAACACCATCACAGGTTTTGAATGCTCAAGGTGGAAGCTTGCTAGATTATGAGTGAACTATATGTAGTGTTATTTAAAAGAAATTAAAATTAATCAAAGAAAAATGTATCTTGATATTATATGCCTTAAATGCCAGATCAAAAAATGAATATATTTTTCATTGAAGGATAATGGAAATAAAATAATAAAAATAGCTAATTTGAAAATCGCTTTTTCTTCTCATACCAAAACAAATTGTAAAAAAAACCAGTGGTATAAAAAATTAAGCTTATTTGATTGTTTAAATGAATTTATAAGTTTATGCCTTTAATGCATATTTAACCGGTTTAAGATACTTAGCACGACGTGCGGCCTTCTTAGTAAGCTTGTTTGCATACTTGGCTGGGAGAACTTTGCGTTGGGCCTTAACTTGCTTCTTGCGGATATCTTTTGGAATATGCTTCTTTCCATTGTACTTCTCAAGGAGAGCCTTACGTTGTTGCTCCATCAAAACAGTTTTGACACGAGCTACATCACGACGTACGTTCAAAATTTCTGATAATTTTTGACGTGAAGATGATGTAGCAATCTGTCCACGAAGTTCAAAAAGCTTCTTTTCCAATGTAGCAAGTTCTTCGAGAAGATCAGCGCGAGATTTTTGGATGAGTTCGTGTGCTTTGAGATGTCCCATAAAGAAGAGGTTGGACCAAACGTCACTTTTACAGACCGTTTATATAAGAAGAAAACGTTTAAATAAAATCTCATGTTCTTTGAATCAGCAAAAGCATTTCTCTTATCTTTTATGTTATCTGTATTAAATTATAATTTTTCAGACAATGGTATTCATAGATTTAATGGTTCATTCAAAACATGTGATGAATCAATTTTATTTCCAAAAGTATCTTTTTTTTCATCGACTGGATTCGAAAGTAATAACATCGATTGTATAATTTTACCTAATGAACAGAATCAAATTTCATCAGAAAATAAACTTGAATGGAAAGTGTCTCAAAATGGATTTCATACTTCACTAGAATTAGCATTTGAAATCAAAGAGTTTCCTGAAAGAGATTGTATTTATTCTCTCTTCATTCCTCCATCTTCATTTCTCGATGTTCCTGAAGCTGATGATCGCGAATTACCAGCACCACAGATCCCAAAGATACACTACTCACCACTCAATCAGACTAAAGTTGAAATACAACATAGATATCCAATTCCAGATGGAGAAACTCACAAAATTACCATATTTCCTCCAGATGTTTTTTGCATTAACTCAAAACAGCAAATCACAAAAATCAAAATGAGCAAACCAAACTCATTTTCACTTGAAGTTCCTGCAGCATCACCAAAATATGCAAATATTGTTTATATAGCTACTGCTGCTGCACCGATAATTGCACTTCTTGTACATGTTTGTATTATATTTTGTAATAAATATTTGACTCGTTCCCAAAAGAAATAAATAAATTAATAAAATTTGTTTTCACTCGTTTTTTTTTTTTTTATTATATGCTTTAAATGAATATTCGTATTAACCTTTGGAATGAACAGAATTTTAAATTTAAATTTTTGTATTTAAAAAAAATAAAAACAATTTTAAACATTTTACATATAAAGTTAGGCAAAGAGGAAAATAGTTGGAATACATTCAATATAAAGATATTAAAAACAAACTATGTGGGATTATGCATTGAAATCTTATTGATCATTTCCTGCATTTGATATATCTGTTGATTAATTGATGATGGATTTGCTAAAGCTTCAAGCTCCTTTTTGTCCTCTGATATTCTTCTTTTGAGATCTTCATTCTGTGCAATGATTGCTTTTTGATTCTGGATTTTTGTATCAATTAACTTACTTAATATATTGAAGTATGTTAATTGCGTCTGTGGAACATGTATTTCAAAGGGAGGTACTAGCTTGCTTAATTCTGGGATTTTCTTTAATATTTCTAGTAATTCTTCTTTTGATCCATTAAGGGAAAAATAACAATGACTAAAATCTGCGCCTTCATATTTAAATAAATACATACTATAAATAGAAGAACAAAGTGCTGCGAAAACATCTGAATACTGTATGTTCATTTCTTTTTTAAAATGGTATGTTTGAAGTGCTTGAAAAATATCACACGCACGAATCCCCTTATTTCCAATTTCGCTTTTTCTTTGGCCAAACTTGTCCATAATATTGATAATCGCTTCAATTAATTCAACATCCATGCCAATTCTTGCAAGGAACGTTTTTTAATCGTTTCACAGAATTTTCTTTCTATCGTTCACACGATAGGGCATTCATTGAAATCAAAATATCTTTTTATATTATATATTTTATTATTATGTCAAATATAATCAACATTGCTTATCTAAAGCATGAAATAATTTATGGAAAAGTTGTAAAAATCTTGAGTTTTTACTACAGTAAAATGAGTTCATTTAAATCTCAATTTTGAAAACAAATTATTTGACGATAGCGCACATTATCAAGACAAAAAAAATTTAAAAATTTGCGACAAATTGATGATTTATTGATCAACAAAACAAAAAACTTCTGAACCGCATAATTACACAATTCTTAGAGAGAAAAAGTCGTGATTCTTTGGAAATTAAATTGATTCAAAACAAAAATTAACGTCAAAATCAAAGTCAAAGTTTGCACCAACATCATCAAAGTTAATAGATGGTTCTTCTTTGATAATTGGAGCCATATTCTCGAGGTTTGATAATTCTTCTTCATAAGAAATTTTCTTTAAACTTGGAAAAACAACAACTCCTTCGTTAAGGCTAGGAGAAGGAGGCTCGCTGGTCTTAATAATGTTTGGGATTTCTTTTGATAAAAGATCAATACGGTTCAATGGAAAAATATGTCTACCTTTTTCATCAAGCTTATATTCTTTATAAAGAGATCCATCTTTGTTGTATACTTTTATTGAGCGAATGGCATTTCTTGTTTGGGAGAATCTTCCCATTTTGTGAAGTGAATAGATTTACGTTCTTGTCAAATTTGATACACTTCCAAAAAAAAGCCGTTGGGCCACCGCACTAAACGATCAAAAAGTATTCATTATGAAAGGAAGTGAAGTAACTTTTAATTGTTACAAATTTTATTTCGACACTATGAAAAAATTCGATAGATTTACATCAATGACTAGATTAATCAATCAACTCAAAATATCAATGCTTTTTAGCTTATACAATGTGGGAAAATAAGTAATGTTAAAAAATTCGTTTTCGAATATAAAAACCAATTTAATCATAAAATAATATTTTAATGCTGATGGTGGTTAACCACCTAAATTTCAGATTCCTCAGGATTGTTTGGGTTTATATAGGTGAAATGGTCATGACTTGTATAGAGTCGTGCAAGCAGAAGGTTTCAAGATCAAAATTGTTAGGAAGTCAAAATTTTTATTAACATATTGATGTATAGTAATTTAGTGAAATACATGAACAATTTATCTGTGATAATCACTTTCAAAGGAAAGATTGGAACTTTTTAATAAATTGGACAGGCAAAAATTCATATGGTTCATGTTATGAGTACAGTAATGAGAACATATAAGACCCTAGGATATCCGATAAATTCTATCTACCAATTTTGAGAAAAATTAAAAATTCTTTTCAAAAATAAAATTGTCTTTGCTTGCGATGCTTGGCAGTTAACTGTCATACGGTTTTGCACGGTGGGCAAATGGGAAAAATAAACGGTTACATGTCAGATGTCGTTCTGAGGTGAACGACTTTTTGTACGATCAGAGCAGTATTTTGAATATAACTAGCTGTGAATAAAACCGCTCTATGGTCAAATGATGAATATGTCAAATAATTTTGAATGTTCGTCCGGCTACGATACATTACGACAACTGTAGAAAATAACGGTATTGCGTTTAGGACACACGAACGGTATTCAACACACAGACATAGTCACGATAAAAACAATCAATATAATCTACTCCAACGCAATGTATAATTTTTAATATTTTCATTTATATTATCAATATTTCGAATCTATAATATATCCATCTGTGTAATATCTTTATACCTTGTTACATTACAAAGATCAGGATTGTATGTTAGATATTAATTTCTCACAATTTATTATTTGATTCAATATATAAGAATATTTTATATTTTTTTTCTTCTCCAAATTGTATACGAGACATTAAATATTCACATCAAGTCCATATTTTCATGTAATTTTTGATATAATATATTAATTCATAAATAAACTCGTAGTAGATTATTCTTAATTATGAATTCAATATCATTATGAATATACTAAAATGCTATGATAACGAAAAATATATCGAAAAATATGCACAATATGTGATTATCGTCGCTATAGCATGATGAGAATCCAACTCATCTCTCAGTGAATGTCAATTTGACAACTGTGATTGTCAAATGACAAATCCCCAACGAATTATTGAATTGCCTTCTGAATTGGAGGCGGACCACAGCATTCAAAAATTGTGTTCAATCCCATTACAAAATGTCCTATTCAATTTTGAATGAGAGCTAAATTTTAAACCGCCGAGATTGCCTGTCAATTTTTTACGAGTTCGTACCAACACAAAAAATTGAATGCCCTCAAATCTAACCGTTCCAGTAACAATATAAATCATAAAAAATTTCGCGATACATATAACAAAACTAGCTCTAATTAATATACCCAACATATCAAACATAATGAGATATTAAATTACATATTAATCATTGTTCATATGTATATAAAATTAGAAATCATTATTTTTTTAAGTTTTTAAACTGTTTTTATTGAAAATTATTGAGATAAAACTTTATCACACAATTTTTGTGGGGACTGTATTGAATTTTCAAGGGATTGAAAGATTTCAATCTTAACCCAGATATATCAAAAATAATAATTGGCCCTCATGCTACGCCAGAAGAAACATTCCCAAAAGAAAGCATTTTTTACAGCCGAAGAAGACCTGCTTTTAACTGAGCTTGTTCAAGCTCACGGGGGTGATAAAAACTGGAATGTAATTTCAGGTCTCATAAAAAATAAGAATCCACGTCAATGTAGGGATAGATGGAACAATTACCTTGACCCAAATCTAAACCATGAGGTCTGGAAGAAAGAAGAAGAAGAATTACTCATGCAAAAGTATTTTGAAATTGGGCCAAAATGGAAAATCTTGGGAACTCTGATGAATGGAAGATCACCATCTGACGTTCGCAACAAGTGCCTTCAATTACTAAGAGGCAAAAAGAATTTTTCAGCTGAAAAAAATGAAACAAAGAAAATTGATGATGAATCATTTTTCAGCGAAGTATTTTCGGACTTTGAAAAAGAGATTAGTTCTTTTGATCTCTTCTCTCAAGAACCTGTTCTTGATGAAATTTTTCAGTTTTGTTTCTAGGCAATTCTGAAAATCGGGCTTTCTTATCATGAAATCTCTCTCTCTCTCTCTAAAACTCTACTGGAAAAAAATTTTAGTTTTAATCCTCAGAGGAATCTCAAAAGATTTTAATCGAACAAAAAAATGTGTCAACCAACTATCAATTGAATATTTGTATAGCAGCGGATAGTTTTTAATTCAATTGGCCGATTCAAAAAATTTTAGATGAAACAATTTTTCATTGGTGTTAAATCTTGGCAATTGAATTTTTTTGTGAACTGTGTGTTTGTCAATATGAGGGTGGTTTATCCGAGCTAGGATAAAATTTTTATGATGCTCTTCGTGATAACAGAGAGCCCATTAAATAGGTGTTACATTTTAGCTGATATTAGCTAATAAAATATTAATATTTGAAAAATCGATCACTTAGTTATCAAACTTACAATCGAATAAAAATGAAAATACAATTTATTTTATAATGTGCTGCATCATGGTTTCTGATTGAGCTTGAAAACAAGTTAGCTAACTTCCAAAGTTTCTTGTATTTCTTCTGTATCTGTATACAATGAATTAATGGCATTATAAAAAGCAAATATATCTTTGTAAACTGCAGTTTCCCGAATGGATCCTGTTGAAAGAACCGGAAAACCAAAATCAATTGTTCTGATATTCATATTTAAAGATAATGGATTACTTATTGTTACACCGAAAAATTGTAAATCTTTTTGGTACTGTTTTTGTATTATTTGAGATTTCATTCGATTTTCTTGTATAATCTCTTCACCAATTGGATCTGTTTGAAAATTCCTTCTGAAGGAAAGATATAGAACAGGACCTTTTCCCAAATACCCAACCATGGAATCGCTCAAACCAATGAATCTTGGGTGATGACCTTCAAAACCAAAAGTAGCTATAATAAGAGATTTCGATTTCACTTCATCAATGTTTTTTCCTGAAAAAATCGTGCTAAATAAACTATTCAAAAAGTCGCTTGATGCGGATGTCCGATAGAGGCCCGAGTGCCCAAAAGCAGCAAACATTTGAACTGTTTTAGTATCTTGCTTAGCATCCAAAAATGCATTAAAAGAAGCAAATGCAGGGGCAAAAGTTGACAAACGTGATGAGTAGATAATATTATTATTTGTGCTTGCAGGTTGTGCATCATCAAATTGAAGATCCCAATCAATTATATTTTCTTCTTTGCATTTTAGTAGAGAAGCAATGTATGTTTTGAGTTTAGTTTTTCCTATAATTGCATTAAAATGTTTTTCTGAATCATATTGTGGATGACATGAATTATTAGGAACAAGCTCAACAGAAACACTTGGGATAATTGCAACACCTCTTTTTGAATCTACATTTTTCCTTTTGATCTTTCCTTTTTTCCCCTTGATAAGAACAGACCCAGAAATTCGTAAATCACGATCAAGGTATGTTTGCCATCTTGCAGAAGAAAAATCACTCATTGCTAGACGTAGCATTTGAATTTTACCATCTTGAAATTCATAATTTTGCTTTAATTTTAAACAAGGATTATCAATACATGTTCCAACAATACATGCTTTTTCATATCCTCCAATATTGTATGCTATTATAGAAGCATTATCTCTTATAATAAATCCTTTTTGTGGAATTGTAATTGATTCATTTTCCTGAATTTTTTCAAATCCATGTTTTTTAAGTTTCTTTTCACAATAAGAAACAAATGCATATTTGTTTGTAATTTCATTCATCAATTTTAAAAGAGATTTTGGTGATTTTTTCATATTTTGGTTTAAACGGTCACTTTCCCGCTGCTTCAGATAATGATTTCAAGGGACATAGTTGTACACTTTCAAGGATCTAAACTTTGGTGTGCCCTTGTTCACACAGCAAATTTCGAAAAAGTGATAGTACGTGGTGTAGCTTCAGTAGCCATTGATCGATTTAATAATGTTTTTCATAAATCAATTAATATATCAGATGTAAAAATAGGTATCATTCAAAACTTTGATGATATAGAAATTATTGAAAATCCCGAAAATGAAGAATTAAGTAATAATCCAAATCAAGAATTAATCATCTATTTACCAGATTATGATGAAAATGCGCCTCCTCCACCCACCATTCTTACCAATGAAGAAATTGACAAATACAAAAAATTATCATCTATGTTTTATCAAATGGAATATTATAGTGCTGCATGTGATTGTAAGAACATAATTCAAAGCGCTGCTACAACATCAGCGCCACCATTTCATACTGAAACGCCAACCATTAAATTAGAAACCCAAAATATTTTTTCATCATCTGATTCCAATTCATTTGATCTTCAACTTAAAAATTTGCTTTCATCCAACATTCCCACCTCTGATTTTAAGCGTCGCTTACAAGAACTATCCAAAATCAATCCACATAAAATCATTGAAGTAATTCTCCATTATTATGAATGTTATGATTTAATACCACAAATTTGTTTACAAGATGAATCGAACACGAAATATCTTTTAGACACAATCACACTACGATTAAACACGAAATCATTATTATTATTAACCGAAGCATTTGTTAATTCTGGACAAATCGAAACGACATTACATATCTTAAGTTTACCTAATCATGACACAACGTTAACAGATGTTCTCTTTTTTTTGTTTTTCTTATTACAAGATTATCAACTAGCTCGAATGTATAAAGCGTTATTAATCTTTTTTAAGACATATTCGATGCGGCAAGTTGGGAATATTAACTTAAATACTATTTTTGTGATTCTTACAGGTATTAAACATTGGCCATCGCATCAGTTTTCATCCAACACGAAAGAACAACGTAAACGTGATATAATCTCACAGAATGATAATGTTGTTTTTTCCATAATCCAAATGACGGCCATTTTCTTATTTATAAGTGGTGAATTTAATCGATATAGTACACTGATGACATTATTAAAGCCTTATAATACACATCTTGAACAAATTGCTAAAAATGAACGAAAAAATTCGACGTGGAATTTCCATAAATTTTCATGCGCAGCATTTTCGAGATTTCGTCCACCGATTACTACTAAAAGACGAATATTCGCATTAGGAGATGAATATATATTACATTGTAGTTATATAAAAATTCCAACGTTTGGTAATATTATACCACATCCAATCCAAGGATTACAAATTAATGACTTAAACGAAGAGAAAACTTCGTTCCAAAAGTCAGCTTTCTGGAATAGAATTAGAGAAATTGTAACTTTCGATATTTTGATTTTGTCTTTGGGAACAAATGATATTAAAAATTATTTGCCAATGTGTATGATGTATAACTCTGAGGTAACTTTTAACTCTTTCGCTTTAATGACGATAAAACAATACGTTTGGTTACTAGAAAAAATTCATTCGATGTACCCAAATGTGAAAATTATTATACACTCTTTGTTTAACTTGCAAAGCGATATGTTTTCGGATTTTAATAAAATGCTGAAAAAAGAATTGCCGGAATTCGTTAAGTATTTGGATTTGGAAGTAGACCCGGAAAACGTTTCAAAATGCGCTTTCTTTGGAAATGAAAACGAATCAACAGTAGACTACGCAAAATTGTTCTTAACAAAGTTCGCTGAATTACATATAAAATAAAGATAATAATAAAAATGTGATTTGTTATATGTAGTGGGAACAAAATAAATAATAAAAAGTTGTTCATTATTAACTTTTGTGCAATTCTTTTTTTATCTATAAACATAATATACAATATTTTTTAATTTATATGAATTAAAATTTCGTGAAAAGATTTACTCTATTGAGAAATTACCATCATTTCTACATTGATGCACTGAGTTGGCCTTTGGTTAAAATTTGTTTACTGTTTCATCATCATTTTCATGTATATTTTGTAAATTTTATGTTTATTCGAAAGAACATTACACTTTTTCGAACGATCAAAATGCATTAAGATTCGAACAAAATTTTTGTCAATTCTACCATGAAAAATCAAAGCGATTGGGAAATACTTTTATCACTTGAAGGTATTATATTTAATCTCGATAAAATAAGTGTTGATCAGTCAGTAAAATCAATAATAAACAAATTTGATCATGATTACCCAGAATCTTTTAATAATATAGTAGCTCACATGGTATATGAAAATCTTGTTATTAAAATGAATAATGCTGATACATATTTTGATTTTCTGAATAAAATTGAAATGTTTGAAGAAAGAAACAATATTAAATCAAAAATACTAAAGGTATTTACACATATTCTTCAAAATAAGAATACTAAAGAAGCATATTTTCTGTTTGATTATATGATTGAACATAACATACTTGAATTAAAAAAATTCAAATTTATAGGTCCAGTTCAAGAACCATATTTTGTTCACTACTTGTCAAAAGAGGAAATTAAAAACAAAGAACAATATCTGAAGGCAAATTTTAGTAAATATGATGAACTTTCAAAGAATGATTGGGCACTTCATAAGAAGTTAATTAAAGAAGGAGTTAATCCAAGTGAACTTGCAAAAATAATTCGAAATGATGATTTAGAAAAACTTCAAGAAATATCATCACAAAATGATTTTAATTTTGACCAATGTATCATACCATCATTATATGAAAGATGTTCATTCATTAATTGTTTAGTTTCATTAATTGATTATGCAGCATTTTTTGGATCAATTAAGTGTTTTAAATATTTATTATTAAATGGAGCGAAAGTAAATAATACAGGTAAATATGCAATCGCTGGCGGAAATCTTGAAATCATTCATTTATGTGTACAAAATCATTCATCGTTTAAAGATGCATATGAAACAGCAATCGAATTCCATCGCAATGATGTCTTTCATTATATTTATGAAAATAAGATGGTTATAATCCAGAATATAGAAGAGTTAGGAAAGAAATGTACATTATATCATAACTATGAAATTTTATCATATTTAATAGAAAAGGGTTTAAAAATTTTGGATTTTTTTGTTTTCTATGTAGCTCAAAATTACAACTTATATCTTACAAGATATTTGTTGGAAAACAAAAATAAAGTAAATGTTATGTTTTTTACAGCAAAGGCAGGAAATTATGAAATTATGAAATATTTTATTGAACAAGAAAAAATGGATATAACTGTGAAAAATGTTTAATTTTATTACTATATATATGTTTTGACAATTTGATATTTCGTTATAATATTTGGAATTTTTATAAAATATTTGATACAGTACTTATTTTAGCATGTCAAAGTGGAAATAGTAAAACAGTTAAATTGATTCTTGGACAGAATGTAATTGATATCAATGCAAAAAATGTTAATTTGATAAATATAATATTTGTTTGAATAATTTGGTATATAAAAAGAATTTTTGGAATTTTAAAACAATATTTAATACTGCACTTATTTTAGCAGCTCAAAATGAAAATAGAAAAATAGTTAAAATACTTCTTGAACAAAATGGAATTAAATTTAATGAGAAAAATGTTTTTATTTTTTACATATTATTTTTTAAAAAATTTTTGTATTTCAAAATAATATTTGGAAATTATTTAAATTATTTAGAACAGCACTTATTTATGCATCTGAAAATGGCCATACAGAAATAGTTAAATTACTTCTTGAACAAGAAGAAATTGATATTAATGCTAAAAATATTCATTTGTTTTGTTTAATATTTATTTTAATAATTTTATATTTCAAAATAATATTTGGAGATTATTAAAATTATTTGTAACAGCACTTATTATTGCATCTGATAAAGGTCATACAGACATAGTTAAAATACTTCTTGAACAAGAAGGAATTGAAACTAATGTTAAAGATTTTTATATTTATTTTAATAATTTTATATTTTAAAATAATATATGGAAATTCTTTAAATTATTTAATACAGCACTTATGTGGGCATCTCGAAGAGGTCATACAGAAATAGTTAAATTACTTCTTGAACAAAAAGGAATTGATGTGAATGCTAAAAATATTTATTTGTTTTATTTAAAATTTATTTTAATAATTTGATATTTTAAAACAATATTTGGTAATAGTTTATAGTATTTGAAACAGCAATTATTTTAGCAGCTAAAAATGGTCATACAGAAATTGTTAAAATATATCAAGAAAAAAAGAGGTTACACTTAATATAAATAAATACTTCTAGTTAGTAAAGAAGAATTTTGGATGCTTTTAATGGTATTTTTATAACAACTATATTATCAAATCGGAGGAATTAAAAAAAAAAATTAGTGTCTGCGATAATGGTGAGAGTGGTGATGACGATGGTGAGAGTGTCGTGAAGGGGACCTATGACCTCTAGAATGTCGAGCTTTGGGTGGACTTTCAGGAATATCTTCTGATTCTGAAGAAGCATTCGAATACTCACTATCATAATCATCAGACTCGTCAGGCTCATCAGAGTAATCTCTAGAACGATCATCTATTCTTCTTTGTTTTCTCATATAAAATGGTGCAAGATCTACGCTAATCTTTCTACCTGAAATATATTCGCCATCAAGCGCATCTATCGCTTTTTGTGCAAACGTAGGAAGTGCATAACACAGCCAGCAAATCCTCTGATTATATCTATCATGATCAAAATATATATGCCTAATTTCTCCATACATTCCAAAAAGACAATCAATTCCTTCTGCAGTAAGGTCACCAATTGGAGAAATAACAATTGATTGGTTGTTCTTGAAAGAGCTCATTTTTTCTTGTATTGACTATCTTTGTTTGGACAAAAGGTCAAAAATCATTTTTCAAGCAGAACGTATATGTCAATAGATAAAAAGCAACTAAAAAACACAGATCTGTGAAATACAACTAATGATTTAATTTATTTTTCTTATAAGAACCATCAAATTTTACTTTATTGATTATTTCAAATTCATGTTTTCACTTAAAATCACATCAGAACAAATTGCCTAATCTCAGACTTTAAAAAAAATACATCAAAAACTCAAATTTTTTGAAACAATAATTAAAATGATTCAAGTATACACGTTAAACATTTTCTTTCTATTATTCAACCAATTGGCATAATTTTTAAGGCACTAAAATCTCATTACGATATTTTTGACAAACTGTTTCTTTACATTATCATTCCAAAATGCGGTTCTTGGATTGAGTGTTTTATACGAACAGACCAAGTCAAATTAAAAAAATGAAAAACACAATTGGAAGTAAATTCAAAAAAATGATATCAACCAAAAAAAATACAGCAAATAGCGAGGAAACCCCTGACGACGATAGTAACAAAGAAAATCCTGGTGATACAGATTCAATTATTCCAACATTTACAAAAGCAGATACATCATTACCGTTGGCGCAGCAAGCCAAAGAAAACTTTAAAAACTTCAAAAAGTATCTAGATTCAAATCCACCAGATCCTGCTTCTGATTATGATCACGTCTATCAAACAATGTCACATGCTTTTAGTGATTGGACTAACCAAGTTACAACACTTGAAGCAAATATTTCTGATTTATCCGCACAGATAGGCATATGTGAAGAAAAGATTAAAGAGAAAGAGAATCAAAAATCTCAGCTTGAAAAACAGCTTTCAGAACTTTCCAATGAAAAAAATCTGAAGCTGCGCGAACTGAAGGAACAAAAGTTGATAACATCCAGAATAGAAGTAAGGAATCAAATTTCTCCATTAAAACTCCAAATTAATGATCTAATCAACGAATTTAACAACATCTCTGGGAAGCTACAGGTAAATAAGGAACTTCTTTCTAAAGAATTGGAAAAAACTGATCATCTTCAAAAACATTTTGATGATCTTGAAATGAAAATTAAGGAACAAGAAGATAATGTTAGAACGGAAATCGAAAGGAGTGAAGCTGAAATCAAAAAACTGAAGGATCAAGCAAAGAAAGTGGAGATTATTGTTCCTGAACAAATTGAGCCAAAACAAACCAAGAGAAGACGTTCAAGCAACTACCAAGAAGCAGAAACCTTTGTCATTAAAGACAATGTTAAAGTAAGTCAAGAAGAGATCAATACTCTTAAATATATGATTTCTGAAATACAAAAAGAGAATGATAAGATCAAAAAGGAAAGAGATTCAAAAATGGTGGATATAGATTGTCTTTTGCAGGAGAATATCGGACTGAAACAAATGATTAGAGATATAACTGAATAAAATGTAACAAATTTTTTTGTACTTTTGTATAAACAAAACAAATAGTTTAACGTTCGCCAAATGTTTTGTCACTTTTATATTATGAGGAACCAAAATGAACAAAAAACAAATTATAAAAATCAAAGTGAATGGAAAATGCTTCTTTCAATAAAACAAATAATTTTTGATTTGGATGAAGAAAATATTATTGATTCAGCGAATTTAATTATTAAACATATTGTCAATAGTAATCTAATTTCGTTTAATATGGTTATTATTCAAATAATATATCAAGCATTTGTTAAAAATTTAAATAATTTTGATTTGTATATAAAGTTTATGAAAGAAATTGAAACATTTGAGGAGAATAATAAACCAAAAATTTTTGATGTGTTCATTTGTTATCTTATTAATAAACATACACAAGAATCATATTGTCTTATTAATTATTTAATTGAACATAATTTTTATGATTCAAAAATTGTTCAAAATTTAAAAACTCCTTATTTTATGCATTATATGTCTCAAGAAAGAATTTTATTCTTAAAAAATAATGGATTCCTTGATCAAATAAAAGATATTGAAGAACTTTCAAAGAATGATTGGGAACTTCATAAGCAATTCGTTAAAGAAGGTGTTAATCCGAATGAAATTGCAAAAATAATTCGCAAAGATGATATAGAAAAACTTCAAGAAATATCATCACAAGAGAATTTTAATTTTAATCAAGAAATTGAACCATCACTTTATGAAAGATGTGATTATATTAATCTAGCTTATAAAAATGTTTCATTAATTAATTATGCAGCATTTTTTTCTGCTGTTAAATGTTTTAAATATTTACTTATAAATAATGTAAATGTAAATAATACAGGTAAATATGCAGTTGCTGGTGGAAATCTCGAAATTATTCATTTATGTCAACAAAATCATTCATCATTTGAAGGTGCATATGAAGCAGCAATTAAATTTCATCGAAATGATATCTTTAAATATATTTATGAAAATAAATTTGATATTTGTGGTAACTTAAATAGATTAGGAAAGAAATGTATTTCATATCATAATTATGAAATTTTTATATTTTTAATTGAAGAAGGAATGAAAATTAATGATTCCACTATTACTGAAGCAGCAAAAATTGGAAATATTTTTCTTGTAAAGTCTTTTCTAAAAGAAAATCAATTTCCAAAAAGTATTTTAATATTTGCATCAGAATCAGGAAATATTGAACTTATTAAATATATATTAGATCAAAAAATAATTAATATTAATGGTAAATATGTTTATTTATCGAAGTTGGAATATACTTGAATAATTTTGGATTTCAAAATAATATTTGGAAATTATTCAAATTATTTTATACAGCCCTTATGAAAGCATCTATTAACAATAGAGTAGAAATAGTTAAATTACTTCTTGAGCAAGAAGAAATAGATATTAATGCAAAAGATATTCATTTGAATAATTTGATTTTTATTTTGAATAATTTTATGTTTCAAAATAATATTTGGAAATTATTTAATATATAGGATACAGCACTTATTAATGCATCTGAAAATGGTCATACAAAAATAGTAAAATTACTTCTTGAACAAGAAGGAATTGATATTAATGCTAAAGATATTTATTTGTTTTATTTGATATTTATTTTAATAATTTAGGATATCATTATAATATTTGGAAATTATTTAAATTATTTGAAACAGCACTTATGTGGGCATCTAATTATGGGCATACAGAAATAGTTAAATTACTTCTTGAACAAAAGGGAATCGATATTAATGCCAAAGATATTTATTTGTCTTATTCAATATTTATTTTAATAATTTTATATTTTAAAATAATATTTGGAAATTATTTAAATTATTTAGAACTGCACTTATGAAAGCATCTGAAAAAGGTTATATAGAAATAGTTAAATTACTTCTTGAACAAAAAAGAATTGATATTAATGATAAAGATAATTGTTTATATTATTTAATATATATTTTAATAATTTGAAATTTTTTTTTATTCTTTGGAAATTATTCAATTTATTTAAAACTGCACTAATGCAAGCATCGTATGATGGTCATCAAGATGTTGTCGAATTACTTCTTGAACAAAAAGGAATAATTATTAATACAAAAGATATATATTTATTTGTATTAAAATTTGGTTTAATGATTTAATATTATATAATTATTTTTGGAAATCATTCAAATCATTTGCAACTTCACTTATGTATACATCTACTTTTAATTACCTCGAAATAACGAAAATACTTCTTGAAATAAAAGTAATTGATATTAATAATAAAGATATTTTTTAGTTTTATTTAATATTTATTTATGTAAATCAAAATTTTCGAATAACATTTGGAGGTTATTCAAATTATTTTATACAGCACTTATGCTTTCATCTAAAAAAGGTAATACAGAAATTGTTAAATTAATTTTGGAACAAGAAGGAATTGATATTAATTCTAAAAATATTTTTGTGTTTTCCTTAGTATTGGTATTTATAATTTAATGTTAAACAATAATGTTTGAAATTTTTTAAAAATAATTAGAACAGCACTTATGATTGCAACTAGAAATAACCACAAAGAAATTGTCAAATTACTTCTCGAACAAGAAGGAATTGATATTAATATCAAAGATATTTATTTGTTTTATTTCATATTTGTTATCAAAATTTGATATTTCAAAATAATATTTGAAAATTATTTAAATCATTTAACACAGCACTTTCAATTGCTTGCCAAAAAGGCTTTATAGAAATTGTTAAACTATTTAATGAATTTAAATCAAATAAAATGATAAAATAACATATATTCCTAATAGGAAACATTTTTTTAATAAATGATTAATAGAGATAATTTCTAATTTTGTTCATTCAATAACCAAAAATATTTTTAACAAAAAAGGCGGTATTTGAATAGAAAGCGATCGCTGTTTGACACTTTTATCATTTAACACGAAGTGTTTTTGATTGTGAAAATTTGAGGTGTTTGTCTGGTTTTGTGAACCATGGTATAAATTGTGAATAAAATCTTAAAAAAAAATGTGCCTCTGTAATAAGACACGTGCAGAAAACATAAGAAATCTTCTTCCTCCGTTCATTAGAAATGAAATACCACGAGAAGAAAAGGAATGGAAGGAAGCAATATTCACAAATTTGCCAAAAGCGATCCAAAAAGGGGATCCACGCGAAATTGATTTTTGGCTTTCAGAAGTTGATGTCTTTAATACCATTGAAACATATTCATATGAAAAAGAAGAATTAGAAAAGCTGTTTCAAATTTTGTATGATTTTTTAATTAAATCAGAAGACATGAATCTTGTAGTAGTTTCCATGACTTTAATAATTTCCATGATTGATCCTGAACAAGTTGAATTAAACATTTCTGTTGATTGGAGGCCATTATATAAGCTTTTGTATAATTCTTCCTTATCACATTCTAAAACAAAAGTCAAGAATTATCCAGCAACTCTTTCCGACATCTTAATAACATTTATTCGGTTATGTCGAAATTATTTTTCCGAATCATCAACAGATGAAATGTTAGCAGAATGGTCTGACATGTTAAATCCACAACTTCCATCCTTTATAATTGGCCAATGTTTATTATCTTTATTTTTGCCAGTTCAATGGGGCCAACATACTAAATGGGTTGAAAAGTTATTAAATTTATGGTCACTTTATCATTCTGAACAATATGACTTTCAATTTTTCACGTTATTTGCACGACTTTCACGATTTGGTTATACTGATATTCCATGGGATCGAATTTTGCCATTTATATTTAACATTGTTTGTAAGTACTTAGGACTGCCCACATCATTATTACAGACCCAAATTCAGCCAATCAACAATTATCCCTATGAAAAGTATAATATCTTTTTTAAAGATTGTGAATTGACTTTATCCATTTTAAATTATTTTTCGATGATAATCATAAATTTATTAACAGGTGAAACAAAAGAATTAGTTCAATCATATATTGAACGACTTTTACATTTAATTTCACCATTTTGTGCAGCCACATTACAAAATGAAGATGAAGAACAAAGTGAATTACCAATTAATATGTTAAATGCAATCATTTCATCATATCTCTCTCGCTACCTAAAAGAGAAGAAATATGGATCAAGACTTGAACATTTAACACAAGAAGATACTGAATGGATTGTCTCCAAAATATTACCGTCAGTATTAATCGAACTATTTCATGAAGATCCACAATTTGATAGTCTTAAAGAAATAGTACAATTTTGTCCACAAATGACAATATTACCCATTTTAAATTATGTCCAGAACTCATTTGAATATGAACATTTTAGACAAGGTGCATATCAAACATTAGCATCAATAGCACCAACAATTATATATACTAATGAAGGATTAATAGAATTCATGTCAATTGTTGAACATTATTTACCAGAAGATATTAATTTTATGGATATATCAAAAACTTCAAGTACATTTACTTTATTAATAATAATTTCAACTTTAAAGAAATTCACTGAAGAAAATGAATTCTTCTTAATGAACGTTACTGAGAAATGTTTATTATTTGCTGAACATGCTATAGGTAAAGATTTCGAAGATAGTTTAAATGAACTTTTAACGATGTTTACTGTATTAATTAAGGCTACACCAATGGATATAGCTGCTAAAATGGCACATATGATTCGAAGGAATTATGAAACATTATCTGATAAAGGATTAAGGATATTAATTGAAGCAACTGAGAAATATGCAATTAATGAATTTAAAGATATTGGATTAAAAGCATCGAACTTAAAGGAATTATTAATATTAGAATCATTAATTAAACAAAACTTAGATTTTACAATTGAAAACATAGAAGAAATTAAACAAAAGTTAATTTCAGCATTAGAAAATACTGATAAATTAATGAATAGAAGAGCAATTTTAATTATAAAATGGATATTAAAGAATTTCTTAAATATATATCCAAAAGTACCTATTAATCAAGGTTATGTATCTATTAATAAAGTTAGAATTCCATGGCATATACCAACAGAACAAGAAATTAATCTAAGTAATGATTTAATTAATTTCTTTTATGAATATGCACAGAAAAAAATGGAGACAAAACAATTACAAGATTATAAAGTATCAATATTATTAATACGTGGATTATTAAAAGGTATGGTTTCATGTGTATCAGATTCAGATTTATCACCCGAATATGAAAATGTTAATATGATTCAACCTAAATTAACAAAATTCAAAATAAAAATATTTGCCGAACATTATGAAACTTTAATGAATAAATTAATTGATTTAATCGAAACTGAAAATATTCATTATCGAATTATTAAATGGATATTTGAAGCTATAGCATGTGTAATCATTCCACGAGATCCGATATGTCAAAGTATCGAATTTATCATGAATGAATATCAAGGACAATCATCATTAACTAAACTTGATATTATATTAGATCCTAATGAATCCAAAACATATTTTATTTTATATTGTAAATCAATGCATTTATTTGGTATTCGACAATCATTAGCACAAATTATATTAACTAAAATATCTAAAAATATAATACCACGAATATATAAATTTATTGTTCATCCACATGTAAATGTACGAGAATATGTATCTGTAGTATATCAAGCGATTACTACACATTTTAAGACGCAATTTATATATTTATTAAAAGATTCAATTAAACAATTATCGAAACCAGATTTAACACCAGATGAATTAATGGGTATATGTTCAGCAGCTGCTACATCATTAGCTAATTTCCCATTAAATTTAGAAACAATCGAAATATTAGCAGAGGCTTCAATCTCTATATGTTCATTATTACCGAAAGATTTACCAGATGATTCACCACGTTCTTTAAGACAAGTTATAGTATTAATGTTTGATCAAATTGATCCATGTAATCCATATTTATCCAAAGAAAAGTTTTATGAAATTAGAATGAAAATGGCAAATGAAGCAATGATTAAACATGCACAATATCCAGCAAGTAGAGAAGTCCAAAATTATGCAGCAGCTATAGTATGTTCAGTAATTAATGGTGTTCCATCATTAATTACATATCAATTATATTCATTTATAATATCAATTTTATCAACAGATGATAATTTAGTTCGTGATTGTATTATCCAATTATTACCAGAAATGATTGAGAATTTAATTCCAAGAGTTAATCGACCGAAAGGTAATAAAGTAACACAAGTTATACCTGAAAATTATGATTTTGTAGAATTTAAAGATAGACCTTATATTAATCAAGCTAAATATCAACCTAAGTTTTTAACAAGAGAAGAATTATATGATGAAAATGTTATGAAAATTTATTATCCTAATGATTATGATGAAAGAATTAAAATCCATAAAATGTTATTCGAAAAGATTTTGGATGATAATTCAATCATTGATTTATTTGTTAATGAATTAATCGATGCACAAGTACATAAAGAAGAAACATTTGCTAAAAGTAGAGTAATATTTTGGACAACATTATCCCGATTTTTCGGAATTAAATTTATCTCTAAAATGATAAAACGAATTAAAAACATATTAAAGAATACACCAAATACTGCACAACATGTAATAGCAGCAGAAATATTTAGTGGTTGTTTACATTCTATTAAAAGTCGAACATATAATGAAATTGATAAAATCGCAAAAATTATAAATCCATTTATTACATTTTTATTAGAAGAAATTGATTCCGAATTTCATTCATTATGGTATTATTCATTTTATTCAACTATGTTAGACTTTGATCCACGTCGATTGTTTTGGGTATATGAACATTTAATACAATGTCTACCAAACACAGATAACAATTTAAGTTTAAAGGATTTACGAATTATATCATTAATAACAGATATCATTTTAGATATAAGTTATTACATCCCTAAATATACAAAAGATGTCGAAGATATAATATATAAAACATTATTTAATAAAGAAGCAATCGAATTAGAAACAATTCGAGAATGTTCAATACGTTCATTATCATCAATGTTAGGATTAACATTTGATATTGAATTAAAAGGTAATTCAGAAGAATCGATAAATTTATTAGAGCGATTTATCACTAATTCTAATGAATTATTAATCACTCGTTGGTTATGTGGTGAATTTGCATCACAATCAATCAGTAGTTTATCAGCAGGAAGATTTGTATTAAATCATTTAAGTGAATATTCGAATATGTTAATTGATAAAGATGAAAATGAAGAGAAAATGATACGAACTGCATTATTAAGTTGTTTATCATTAAATTGGATTGGATCTATATGTCGGAATCCAATTACATTTGATGAAGTTAATGAATTAATTGATAATATGTTAGAACAATTATCACCTTCAGATCATCCTTGGCAAGTCCAAACTATTTTATTATTATTATGTGAATCATTTTTATCATCTATTTTCTTTTATATTGATGATACTGTATTAGAAGGTTTAATTGCTGATATCGTATTACCTTGTTTAATGGATTCACATCCTGATGTACAAGATGCATCTTCACAACTATTGAATTTTATTGTGAAAGGTTCTTCAATATTAGTCGATAAGTTACCTTATATAGTAAATATTTTGGTGAATAAATTAAGAAATAAAGATTCTTTGCCTGATAGAATTGCTGGCGCAAAAGGGTTATGCGCAATTATATCAGGAACTTTTCTGTTTAATGACGTGCCTCAATATATAATAGACGCTTTCTCAGCTCTATCAGACGCGTTGGAAATAGATTCGTCAGTAGAAGGAATAATTTCGCAGTTCTTCTCTGACTTTTGGGCTTTGTATGATAATAATTTGATGAAAAATATCGCAGAAACTTTGGCACCTTATAGAGCTTCATTAAGACCATCATATTTCTGCTAAGAAGATTAAATTTAATAAAAATAAAATATTATGAACTTTTGTTGAACTAAAAAAAAATTATTATAAAAATTCTTCAAATTGTGTTCACAAATTTAAATTATGAAATTCGTTCATCGCTTTTTTAGAAGTTTATGTTAAAAATTCATTAGAAAAGATTTCAGTAAAAATAATTCATGAAAAAATGCTATTGTGATTTATTAATTTTGTTGGATTTTGGCAATACTGAATGCTCTAGAAGTAATTTGGATATTTCTGTGTAATCATTTTCAGATACATAAGCAAGTGCAGTTTTAAATATTTCAAATATTTTCCAAATTTTACTTTTAAACATCGAATTATATAATTAAAAACCAAATCAAAATGATAAATAACATGGTGTTTATATAAATTTATCTATAAGAATGAAAATAAGGGCATTTGATCATTTTAGCTTAAAATACAATCATTGGTTTTCGAAAATATTTTGAATGAATTTCAAATTATTAATATAAATTTTAAACAAAATAAATAAAATTTGTTAGCATTACTATTGTTTTGAAATTCAAGAAGCAAATTGGCAATTGTAGTATTTCCTTTATTATTCGCATACATTACTGCTGTCATAAATTAAATAAATAATTTCCAAATACTATTTTGAAATAGAAAATTATTAAAATAAATTTTAAATAAAACAAATAAATATCTTTAGCATTAATATCAATTCCTTCTTGTTCAAGAAGTAATTTAACTATTTCTACATTATTGTTCATAGATGCAATAATAATTGCTGTTTCAAATGTTTTAAATAATTTCCAAACATTAAAATGAAAATTTAAATATATCTTATAAATATCAAATAAAATAAACAAATATTTTTAGCATTGATATCAATTCCTTTATGTTTAAGAAGTAATTTAACTATTTCTATCTTAGAAATTTGAGATTTAGTCATTTGTTCTTGAAATAATTTGAAGAACCTCCAAATTTTGTTTTGAAATTTTATATCAAAAGAATAAATCGCATTTTTATTCCTTTTCTGTATGAGATTTAGAAGAAAGTTCGAATAATCTTTATTAGATAAAACCATAAGTCCTGTATTAAATGATCAAAATAATTTCCGAATATTATTTAAAAACATAAAATTAATTAAAATAACAATATCCTTAGTATTAACATCAATTCCTTCTTGTTCGAGAAGTAATTTAGAAATTTCCGTTTTATTATCTTTTATTGATATTATAAGTGGTGTTCTACATAATTTAGATAATTTCCAAATATAAATTTAAAATTTCAAATCATTAAATTAAATATTGAATCAAAAAATCTAATATCTTTGGTATTAAGATCTGTTCTTTTTTGTTCAAGAAATATTTTAACTATTTTTGTATTACCTTTACATGTTGCAATCATAAGCGGAGTTTGAAATATTTTAAATAATTTCCAAATTTTTTATTGAAAAATCAAATGATTAAATTAAATGTTATACAAAATATTTAAACATTTTTAACATTAATATCAGTTCTTTTTTGTTCAAGAAATATTTTAACTATTTTTGTATTACCTATACATGTTGCAATCATAAGCGGAGTTTGAAATATTTTAAATAATTTCCAAATTTTTTATTGAAAAATCAAATGATTAAATTAAATGTTATACAAAATATTTAAACATTTTTAACATTAATATCAGTTCTTTTTTGTTCAAGAAATATTTTAACTATTTCTGTATTACCTTTTTCTGTTGCTAAAATAAGTGCTGTATCAAATAATTTTGACAATTTCCAAATCTTATTTTGAAATATAAAACTATTAAAACAAAATCTAAACAAATTAATTAAATATCTTTAGCGTTGATATCAATTCCTTCTTGTTCAAGAAGTAATTTAACAGTTTCTATATGACCTTTTTCAGATGCAAACATAAGTGCAGTTCTAAATATTTTAAATAATTTCCAAATATTATAATGATATCCTAAATTAGTAAAATAAATATCAAATAAAACAAATAAATATCTTTAGCATTAATATCAATTCCTTTTTGTTCAAGAAGTAATTTCATTAATTCTATATTACCTTTTTCAGTTGCAAACATAAGTGCTGTTTTAAATATTTCAAATAATTTCCAAATGTTCTTGTAAAATTTCAAATTATTTCAATAAATTTCAAATAAAAAAAATAAATACCTTTAGTATTAATATCAATTCCTTTTCGTTCAAGAAGTAATTTCAGTAACTCACTGTTTGTATTTTTAGATGCAATAATGAATGGTGAGTTAAATAATTTAAGTGATTTCCATATATCAAAAACATATTTTAAATTATAAAAATATAAAACATCTTTAGTATTAATTTCAATTTTCTTTTGTTTAAGAAGCAACTTAACTATTTCCATATGATTACTTAAAAATGCCCACATAAGTGCTGTTTTAAATATTTTTAATAAATTTTAAATATTATTTTGAAATATAAAATTATTAAAATAAATATCAAATAAAACAAATAAATATCTTTAGCATTAATATCAATTCCTTCTTGTTCAAGAAGTAATTTAACTATTTCTGTATGACCATATGCAGATGCCAAAATAAGTGCTGTACAAAATAATTTAAACAATCTCCAAATATTAATTTAAAATATTCCAAAATTATAAAAATAAATTTTAAATAAAATGAATAAATATCTTTAGCATTAATATCAATTCCTTCTTGTTCAAGAAGTAATTTAACTATTTCTGTGTAACCATTTTCAGATGCTAAAATAAGTGCTGTTTTAAATATTTTAAATAATTTCCAAATATTATAATGATATCCTAAATTAGTAAAATAAAGAAAAAATAAAACATATAAATATCTTTAGCATTAATATCAATTTCTTTTTGTTCAAGAAGTAATTTAACGATTTCTGTATAACCAATTTCAGAAGCTAAGATTAATGCTGTAATAAACAATTTGAATAATTTTCACATTATATTATGTTTAAATTAAGTAAAATTATTAAAATAAGCTTTAAATAAAACAAAGAAATTTTTTTAAAATTGATATCAATACCTTTTTGTTCGAGAAGTAATTTAACTATTGATATATAACCTTTTTCAGATGCTAAAATAAGTGCTGTTTTAAATAATTTAAAGAATTTCCAAATATTATATTGAAATATCAAATTATAAAAATAAATCGAATGATATTATAGTGAACATCATATGTATTGATATCAATTTCTTCTTGATTTAATATATATTTAATAAGTTCTATATTTCGTGATTCCAAAGACCTAAGGAATACACTATTTGTACAAGTGCTATTTTTGAGTAAATGCTTAACAAGATATAAATTACCAATTTCCACAGAGTTTTCCATAATAATATTAACAAATTTGGAGCTTTTTTCTTCCAAAAATGGAATAATTTCATAATTTCCATATAAAACGCTTAAATATCCCAAGTTCTCAATTTCTTTCACGTTATTTACATCTAATTTTTCCAAATTATTTTCATAAACATAATGAAAGATATCATTTCGATGAAATTGTATTGCTGCTTCATATACACCTTTAAATGATGAATGATTTTGTTCGCATAAATGAATAATTTCAAGATTTCCACCTGCAACAGCATATTTACCTGTGCTTTTAATATTGGCACCATTCATAAGTAAATACTTAAAGCATTTAATTGATCCAAAAAATGCTGCAAAATCAATTAATGAAATACTATTTTTATTAATAAAATCATAACTTTCATAAAGCGATGGATAAATTTTTAGATTAAAACAAAAATCATTTTGTGATGATATTTCTTGAAATTTTTCTATTTCATCATTTCTAATTAATATTGAGATTTCATTTGGATTAACTCCTTCTTTAATTAACTTCTTATGAAGTTCGAAATCATTTTTTGAAAGAGAATCATAATTAGATCTAAAACTATTCTCAATTGTACTATAATCATATGAACTTTTATTTTCAAAAATTGTTTTGTATTGTGCAAAAAATTTAGTTGGAAGACCTTTAATAATATCTGTACCAACCAAATTTTCTTCAATCATTTTCGCAATCAGAAAAAATGATTCTTGTGTTGTTGGATGAGTTAGAAATATTGAAAAAATTTCAGTAATCTTATAAATGTTTTTGTCAATTTCTTCTTCTTTTTTTTGAATTGTTTTAATAAAGTTTATATATGTATCAATCGATTTCTTTCTTGAATAATATGCTGCATAAACTAAATTACTTACAACTAAATTAAATGAATATGGCGAATCTGAATCAAACAAATTCATTGTTTGTTGAACTGTTAAATCAAAATTTTCTTCAGTTAAATTTAAAATAATTTGTGAAAGTGAAGAAAGTATTTTCATGCCACCATCCTTAGAATCATTTTTGCTCTTAGTTAAATTTGTGATAATGTTTTCTTCCATATCTTTTACTTGTGATTTTTTTGTCATAACACTTTTGTGATAAATAATTCAATTTTTGAATGCCTTATGGCGGTAAAAACTTTAGGATGCCCAAAAAGAAAAAGAAAACGTACATATATGACTGAATCAGAAGTCGAACTCACACATAGTCAAGTTGAAGATTTAGATGATTTTCTAGATTATATGATTAGTGAGTCAAAAAAAAGACTCGAAAAATTTCGAAGTGAATTCAACATGGAATTTGATTATTTATCAAGTAATAATTTACCTGTTCCTGAATGGTTTCCAAATCCAAGTCTTTACCGTCCTTTATTTGAAAAATATAGCCAATCATTCCAAGAACTTAAATTAGTTCATGATAAATTAAAAGCTGCAATCAGTCAAGTCAAAGAAGAAATGAGTCAAATAAAAGAAGTCCCTAATGATGATGAAAAAGAAATTGAAATGCTTCGAAAAAAACAAGAACAATTAATATCACAAAGAAGAGAAATGGAAAGAATTTGTATGGCTAATACACAAAGCAAAGATATCTATGATTCGCAAATAGCATCTAAAGAAACAAAACTCCAACACCTTTCTAAAGCAATTCAAGAACTTCTTCAACAACGTCAAAAATATATTTTAAATCTTAATGAACTCATCAAAACTATTGAAGAAATTGCACAAGAAAACAACGCAATTTCCAAAAAGTTAAAATCATCAAGTAATGATATCCATAAGCTTGAAGATTTCTTAAAACAATGTCGTCTTGATACAGAACGAATTCAACAAGAAAGAGATAAAAACTTTCAGAAAAACGAAGCATTGACACAACAAATGAAATCATTAAGTATCGAATGTGCTGAATCCAAAAACAAAATTGAACATTTAAAATCACAAATTAAAGATCATAGTCAAATGTCATCTGCTCTTGAATTAGCAAAAAAGCAACTCGAAAATGAGAAATCAATTGAAACATCAATTCTTAATAAACTTAATGACGCTCTTAATAAAGCAGAAAGTTCAAAAACTTCTGCTGAACGTTTGAAAATGGAATCAGAATCACTTCGAAATGAAGTTGATCAAGCGAAACAAAATTTAAATGAAACACTTCAAACGTTAAAAGAAAATGCTCAAAAAAAGATCGAAACAATTAACAAAGGATATGAATCCAAAATAATCGAAATGAATCAAAAGTTTACACAGTTACTTGATGAAAACTCAAACCTTTCGGCAACGTTGAACTCATTAAAAAGACAACTTTCATTTCTAGAAACACAAAATAACATATTAAGAAATGATGATGGACGTTCTAAAATAAGTTTTGATGAATTTACACGTGGCGCAAAGAATCAACTTGAAATGTTACAAAATCAAATTGAAGAACTTACACGTGAAGCACAACGAATGAAAGAAAAAGAACAAAAACAAAAGTCAAAACTTGAATCAACCGAAATTGAAAATGATAAATTATTATCTTCAATCAAATCTAATGTTGATAAACTTGAAACAGATTTATCACGTATTAAATCATCTATAAGTGAAGCAGAAGCTCAAAATGCGGCACTAATAGCAGAAAATAATCGACTTACAAATGAACTTACGAGAGTTTCTGCTAATTCTAAAAACGATATTGAGATGAAAATCGCTGAGAAAGATAATGAAATTTATAATCTTACTATAAAACTTGATGAAATGAGAAGAAATCATATTCTGCAAACAGGCGAATTACAAAAGGTTTTAATTGAAAACAAAAGATATGCTGATAAATGGAAAGATGCAGCAGAGAATTTGGCTATAGAATCTGAGAATGGTATTCAACAAACAGAAGAAAATAAAAACAAATTATTACAAAGAATAGAATTAATGAAAATGGAAATCGAAAAACAAGAAGCTGATGCTGCTTCTTTACAAGAATTAATAGCTAAAAGACAACAACAAGCAAGAGATTTACAGGCAAAATATGAAGAAATTGAACAAAGAGTTTTTGATCAGAAAACTCAAATTGATTTGTTGTATGAGCAACAAATGCAATACGCAAATAAAAAAGAGGAAATCGAAAATAAAATTGATGAAAAAAAGACAGAACTAAGAAGAATTAAAAGGCAAATGGAATTGCTCAAGAAATTATGAATCGTGAGGCAAATGAAAAGTTTATGTTAATAAATTGTAACAATTTATATTTCTTTTAATACTCGTTCAAATTTTTTAAAAAAATTTTAAGGAGTGAATGGGATTAAATAACATAAAGTTTGCTTTGGTTGAGTGTTTTAGATACGGTGCTTTTAATGACCATTAATGCAACTATATAACAACTTTAAAATATTGCGCACTTTACCTCAGATGAAATATCAATGAAACTATAAAAAAATCTCTATATAAAAATCATTATATTAAAAAAAAAAATAATTTTGGAAGCGTTTTTTATTGACAGCCTTTTAATGTACATCCATCAAAATACATTTCCTATCATTCATCGCGGGCGATACCAGTTTCATCGCTTGGCTGTGCTTTCTTCTCAAGAATTGCAGTTATTATTTCAGTATATTCGAATTGTGCTGCTATCACTAGTGCGGTAACAAATTATATAATCAAACACCAAATTTTCATATGAAATATTAAATTATATTAACAAACCTTAAACCAACAAAATAAGCGTCTTTAGCTGTGAAATTAATACCTCTTTGTTTAAGAAGTAACTTAACAATTTCGATGTGATTTTTTCTTGTTGCAGCAATTAGCGCTGTATCAAATATATCGAAAATATTCCAAAAATTGTTATAAAACATCAAATTATGGAAATATACATAAACAGTATTAACATCGATATCATCCTTATCAAGAAGCTTTGAAACAATTTTAGTATGTCCTTTTTCACAAGCTAAAAAGAGTGCAGATTTATATAAAGAAAATAAACGCCTTCAAATGATTAAAACAAATATTATTTTTCATGTTGATTTTAAGTTCAGGCTTAGTAAGAAGTAACACAACAATATCAATCTTTCCTTCTTCGATTGCAACCATAAGAGCCGTCATATAAATTTTAAATAATTTCCAAAAATTACGAAAAAATCTTAAATATATATAATAAACATCATCAACAGCATTAACATCAATTCCATGGCTAACAAGCATTCGTGCGATTGTAATGTAATTATTCTTAGCAGCGGTCATAAGAGCTGTAAAAAAATCAAATAAACTCCAAAAATTAAAATGAAATATAAAAATATTAAATAAATATTTGTATGGAAAAAATAAATGTTTGAGATGTTAAGGTCAATTCCGTTTTGTTGAATGAGTAAGGAAACAATTTTATCATTGTTGTTGAGCGTGGCAACCATTAATGCAGTTTCAAATTAAATTTATAAATACCAAAAATTACGTTGAAACATCAAATTATCGAAAGTAACTATAAAGACTTTAATTAAACATTAGTAATGTTTAAATCTATTCCGGCAATAACGAGCATTTTGGCAATTTCAATATAATTATATTGAGCAGCATATATCAGTGCTGTGTTGAAAGAAATATATTAACCCCGAAATGTTTTTTGAAATATTTCCAAATAAATTAAATAAATATCTTGGGCATTAACATCAATACCATTTTGAGCTAGAAGACCTTTAACAATTCTGGTAAGTCCTTTCATTGAAAAGTAAATGAGTGGAACTTGTAATTATCCAAAAAAATTCCAAATAAAATTTTGAAACTTCAATTACATTTGTTAGGATGAGTACTCCATTGTCAATCAAGCACTTGATGAAAGTAACAAGTTCTTCATGTTGTTCAACTTCCAAAGATGCTTCCATCTTTTATCAAAATGAAGATTAATTAATGCCAATAATCAGAACAATCAAAATCAATTCAAAAAGCGAAAATGTCAAAATATATTCGGTTGGAAAGATTATAACGGATAAAAAGTAATTGGCATTTTTCATGAACGATAATATTTAATACAAAAAGTGGGGGATTTGGCAAAAAATCTACCGGTCGAATTGTATACTTTATCGAAAGGTAAAACAACGATCAATAAAGTATACAATATGCCTAATGTGGCCAAATAAATTAAGAAAATATTTCCAATTGATTATAAAATGCAAACAATAAGATACTGTAATTTGTTTGGTTTATTCTTTAAAGGGTAGCGTTTTTGTATTTCGAAAGGAATTGTGATATGAAAAATGATCGTTGCCATATGGCAAGAGATTTTGAAAATGCAATATGGCAAGATTGTATCCGGTTAAAAGAGTTTAAATAACACAAATAAATATCACATTTAACATTAATATTAATTTCTTTTTGTTAAAGAAGTAATTTCACAATTTCAATCATGAACGATGTATAAAACAATAGAAATAATTTCCAAATGTTGTGTTTAAATAGCAAGTTCTTCAAACATATTAATATATACGTTAATAATCTATCTTTAAAAGTGAATTAAAGCGAGTTAAAGAAATGGTTTCAAATTGTATGCATATACGGCCAAACAAAGCCTTGCCAATTCAAACATGATGGACCATTTATGTATTCAATTTGATTTTTTGAAAAACAATTTTTCAAACAAAAATTTTTTATTTCCATAAAATATTCAAACATAATCATATACATAACATGGTGTTTATATAAATTTATCTATAAGAATGAAAATAAGGGCATTTGATCATTTTAGCTTAAAATACAATCATTGGTTTTCGAAAATATTTTGAATGAATTTCAAATCATTAATATAAATTTTAAACAAAATAAATAAAATTTGTTAGCATTACTATTGTTTTGAAATTCAAGAAGCAAATTGGCAATTGTAGTATTTCCTTTATTATTCGCATACATTACTGCTGTCATAAATTAAATAAATAATTTCCAAATACTATTTTGAAATAGAAAATTATTAAAATAAATTTTAAATAAAACAAATAAATATCTTTAGCATTAATATCAATTCCTTCTTGTTCAAGAAGTAATTTAACTATTTCTGTATGACCATTATAAGATGCACACATAAGTGCTGTTCGAAATACTTTAAATAATTTCCAAATATTAATTTAAAATATTCCAAAATTATAAAAATAAATTTTAAATAAAATGAATAAATATTTTTAGCATTAATAACAATTCCTTTTCGTTCAAGAAGTAATTTAACTGTTTCTGTATGACCATTTTCAGATGCTAAAATAAGTGCTGTTTTAAATATTTTAAATAATTTCCAAATATTATTTTGAAATATCAAATTATTAAAATAAATATAAAAATCTTTAGCATTAACATCAATACCCTTTTGTTCTAGAAGTAACCTCACAATATCTGTTTTTCCTTTCATAGATGCTAAAATAAGTGCTGTTCTAAATAAAATGAATAATTTCCAAATATTATTTTGATATATAAAATTATTAAAATAAATTTTAAATCAAACAAATAAATATTTTTAGCATTAATAACAATTCCTTTTCGTTCAAGAAGTAATTTAACTGTTTCTGTATGACCATTTTCAGATGCTAAAATAAGTGCTGTTTTAAATATTTTAAATAATTTCCAAATATTATTTTGAAATATCAAATTATTAAAATAAATTTCAAATAAAACAAATAAATATCTTTAGCATTAACATCAATACCCTTTTGTTCTAGAAGTAACTTCACATTATCTGTTTTACCTTTCATAGATGCACATATAAGTGCTGTTTGAAATAATTTAAATAATTTCCAAATATTATTTGGAAAAATAAAATTATTAAAACGAATTCTTAATAAAAGAAATAAATATCTTTAGCATTAATATCAAATCCTTTATGTTCAAGAAGTAATTTAACTGTTTCTGTATCACAATTTGTAAATACAAGCATAAGCTTAGATTGAAATATACTTAATAAAATTCAAGCTTTATATTAAAAATTCCAATTATAAAAAAAAACAATAAATAATTTAAATAAGCATCTTTTGAATTTATATCTATTTCTTTTAGTTCAAGAAGCAATCGATAAACATCAAATTGATTGTTTTCTAATGCTTGTTCCAATACAGTTCGAAATCAATGATAAAAAATCCAAAAATTATTAATGTACATAAAGTAATTAATATAAATAATATTTTTATAGTTTAAATATATCCCATGTTCAATCAATATTTTAACTACTTCAATATATCCTTTCTTACATGCTCCATTAATCACACTTTCAAATAAAAATAAGAAACACCAAAATATTATAAAAAACTAATTTAAATCAATATAAAATACAGTTTTCACATTAACATCAATTCCTTTTTGTTTAAGCAAAAATCGAACAGTTTCAACCTGATTTCCAGAACATGCATAATAAAGTGGTGTATAACACTTATAAAAGAAACGCCTTAAAAATATTTAAAACATTAAAAAATTATTTTGGATTTGAAATTTTTTTAAAAAACATTTATGATATTAACACTCATTCTTTTTTCTTTAATAAAAAATTTAATAATATTAATGTAACCTTTATAACATGCAATTTGAAAAGCTGTTTGAAATAATATTAAGGAAATCTCAATTTAAATTTAAAACATAAAATTCAAAAGTTTAAACTTTAAATAGAAAAAATATAAATCTTCGAAATTAATATCAATACCATTTTGTTCAGATACATATTTAACAAGATCAATGTTTCCTGAATAAGTTGATTCAATTAGAAGATTATTTGGAATATAATTATTTTTATTGATGAAATATTTGACAAAGAAAAGATTTCCAAGTTTTGCAACCTCTAAAATGTTTTCCCTATCGATTTTTATACCACTTTCTTCCAAAAATGAAAAAACTTCATAATTAAAAGATGTAATACATAACATTACGGCTTCTTTTGGTTTAGTAAATTTAAGAATTTTATTCTCATAAATATATTTAAAGATATCATTTCGGTGAAATTTAATTGCAGTTTCATATGCACCTTCAAACGATGAATGATTTTGTTCACATAAATGAATAATTTCTTCATTTCCACCTGCAATTGCATATTTACCTGCATTCGATAAATTTGCACCATTCATAAGTAAATATTTAAAGCATTTAACAGATCCAAAAAATGCTGCATAATCAATTAATGTAACATTTTTATGATTAACAAATGAACATCTTTCATAAAGCGATGGTTCAATTGTTTGATTAAAATCAAAATTTGCTTGTGATGATATTTCTTGAAGTTTTTCGATTTCATCAGATCGAATTATTTTCGTAATTTCATTGGGATTAACTCCTTCTTCAATTAGTTTTTTATGAAGTTCCCAATCATTCTTTGAAAGTTCACTCAAGTTTTCATCAAAGAATTTCTGAAATTGTTCTTCTTCTTTCAATACATGAAAATCTTTTACTGAAAGATAACTAATAAACAAAAATGTTGACTTAGCTTTTGCAATTTCTTTACTAATAATATTTTGTTCAATTAATTTTTCTAAAAAATGATAAGATTCGTGCGATTCATTATTAAGAAGAACTTGAGTAAAAATTTCAAAAATTTTGAATTTGGTTTTTTCATGAATAAAATGAATAAATTGAATATAAAGAGAACTATTCATGGGTTTAACTAAAAATAATGAATATATTAATTGACATACAATGAGAATAAAAGAATTTTGGAAATTGTAATTGTATAAATTCATAAGTAGTTTAGTAACTTCTTTTATGTTATCATCATTTAACTTGTAAATAATTTGTTCAATTTCTTGTAAGTATTTCAACCCATGATCACTGTTCTTTGCTTCAGAACATTTCATTTGAATATCCGACCGTTATAAACCGAACAAATTTTGAGTGTGTATTCAAATAATTTCTTATTAAATTAATAAACTATTCAAATATTCATGCCGGTACATCTCTGAAATGTATGAAGACTGATTATAAAAATACAATATTAGTTGAACAAGAAGTTCATTGTGACGAATGAAAATAACGAAACTTAAATTAATTGACAATACAATTTTAAATAATTTTTTATCAAATGTAACTTTGAAATGATTAGTGTTTTTTCTTAAAAAAAAAATGATGAGACATTTTTTTTTATAATTCTTTTAAGTGCACTTCAACGTCACAGACTTTAAACAAATTCGACCTAATTATAAACTGCCATCATAATAATATAAACAAATTCATCTAATGATAGAACTAATGAATAATAAATAAAACATGTTGAATTCCTTATGTAATGGTGTCGAAATAATCTATTCAAATTATTTTACTTATAACAATATCGGTTTTTTATATTAAAAAACAGTACGATAAAAATATATACAAAATAATATCTTAAAATAAATAGAAAAGATGAAAAATCAATCCGAACATGTTCATGCTTTTGATGATCATATATGGATACACCAATGATTGGAACAGATAAGGTTCGATTCCATGATAGTTATCTCGAGCTTGTATTTAAAAATTAAAATAAAATTTCTGATTTTTGTTTATTCAACTCTTTCAATAGAAGATTCTTCACTTGGCTGATTGTACTTATTGTAAAGTAAGCCAACGATTTCAATGTATCTTTTATCACCAGCAATCATGAGTGCGTTGAAAAGTAACATAAACAAACGTTAAATAATATATTGGAATATTAAATCAAATATATGAACGTCAATAACAAATAATAAACATCACGTTCTTCAAACTTAATTCCGGGTTGTTCAAGTAAAATGCTAACAATGTTCATGCAATTGTGTTCTGTAGCAATAATAAGAGGTGTTCGATGATATTCAAATAAATTCTGAAAATAATTATAAAACCTTAAAACATTATAATGAACATTAAATGATATCAATAAATATCAATAGCATTAATATCAGCGCCTTTTTGGATAAGTATTTTAACAATTTTTTCATGACCTTCTTGTGAAGCAATCATAAGTGCTGTAAGAAATATTTTATATAAACTCCAAATAAAATAATGAAATAGAATTGTTCTTTTCATCGATTGATAATCCATTTTTATTAAGAAGGACTTCAACTATATCAAGATGACCTTCTTTGCATGCTTTCATTAAGGCAGTTTCAAGTACTTAAAGAAAACACCAAATAATATTTTGATATATCAATATTTTGGGAATTGACTTGAATGTTTTCCTTTTTAAGAAGGGCCTTTACAACATCAAGATGTCCTTTTTGGGATGCCTTCATGAGAGAAGTTTCAAATTAATCAAAGAAATGTCAAATAAGTTGTTGAAATTTTAAATCATTAGAATTAACACTAAGCCATAAAAGTAAACATCTATGGCATTTTCTTCAATTTCTTCTTTTTCAAGAAGCATTTCGCAAATTTCAATATATCCTTTTTCAGATGCATACGTCAAGGCAGTATAAAAAACATTTAATGGACTCCAAATTGATTAATGAAATATTAAAATATTATTATGAATCTTGTATGAAAGAAATTAATATCCTTTAAGTTGATATTTATGCCTTCTTGTCCAAGGAGTACAGAAAATATTGAGACCAGACCTTTGTCTGCCGCATAAATGAGTGAAGTTTGAAATTATTAAATAAAACACCAAATATAAAAATGAAATATTAAAATTTCTAGATAAACCTCGTACTTAAGTTGTTGATTTATATTAAGAATTTCGTTTTTAATGAAACACTTTAAGAAATTATCAGCTTCTTGTTGGAAATTCATTCTGTAAAATGATTTTTATTTTGGCATTTTTGTGTTTAAATGAAAATTTACGGTTATATTTTTGCCAATGCGAATGAGTTAACGTTTCTTTATCGTCATCAGCGATATTTTGACATATTCCTTTTTTTAACCTGTGTGTACTTTCGACCGTTTAAAAATCGATTTTTTGATTAGATTTTGATCGTTGACTATAACTAGTATATTAGTGTAAACTTTTTGATAAAAGTGTCATCTATGCACAAATGACAGAACCTAAATTCTCCAAAGAATGTTTACTAAATCTAATTGTTTTTTTTAAATCATGTAGCCAATATCAAGAGATTGCTACATGTTTTAATTATGATAATGTTAAATTATATTCAAAGCAATTATTAGAAGCGAAAGATATCTTTGATATCAAGAATTTTTTACAGACCATAGAATTTAAAGGCAAATTTGATGCAAATCTTTTGAATCAGTATAATGATGAGAATACTTTTCCAGAGTTTCCTCATAGTTTAAAAATAGGAATTCAGTTACTTTCTTTGATATGCAATGATAATCCAACCGAGGTCGCAAGCGAAAATCTTGATTATTTTTTATATTTTATCCAAAATTGCAAAAACTCAGAATTGTCTAATATGTTTTTTATGCTATTACTTGATTATTTCTATAGGACACACTCAAGTCTTAACGTAGGTCCTATCATTACTATTTTTAATAACAAAAAAAATTTGTCGTCATCTTTTTACAATTATTTTCTTTTCTTTTTAAAGAATTCATTTAATAATAACCAAAAAGAAATCCTCCAGCTCATAAAAAAAGTATACAAATCCAAATACGAAATTGTCAAGAATCAAAAGATAAGTCCAATTCTTGAAATAATAAAAGCAAGTGTCCTTAATTTTGAACCGAATGCATTGGGTGCGTTTTCGTCCATATCCAACACGTACATTGAAAATGAGAAGCAAGAAGAGCCAAAAATCATTGATGAAATTTTCGACGAAATTCTCAACAAATTTTTGAATGACGTATTCGAAATGTTTAAAGAAGTAAATATTGAAATCAATGAATACAAACAAATTCATGAATTTCCACCAGAAATAAACATTGAAGATGAAGAATTTACTGTAGAACATATTGAAAGAAATGTATTTCATGATCATTTTCAATTTTTACCAAAAGAACTTGAAGTTGAACCACAAAAAGGGTTTGAATTAATACCGAATGAAATAATAACATTTTCCAATAAATTTAAGCAAAATTTTTTGGATGAATTAAGTGAAAATAATTTGAAGAATCTATTTGGAAAGCTTAAGAATAAAGTTTATTATTTCTCTAAAGATGATTCGAATTGGACTAAGTTAATATTAATTTATATATATTTACTAAGTCAACAATCAGAAATAATTAAAGGCTTTAATTTTGTTTTATTACAAGATGAAATATTTGATTCAGAACGAACAATTTATGGGCCTAAAAGTTTAAATACAAATTTAAATTTAATTCGAACATTAATTATTTCATCATGTTACGATTTTAATGATAATTCCCGCATTACCGATTTCTTACTTAAGAAAATGAATCAAATATTTATATTAGTTGAAATCTTAAATCGAATTCAAATGATGCCGAATATAAAGTTTGATAATAAATTATTTAAAGAAATTTCTAATGTAGCTAAAAAATTACAAATAATTAATGCACCACTTGAAGTACGAAATGGATTATTTAGTTTTATTTTTTCATTTTTAAAGAGAAAAGATACATTTATTAAATGTATTGAATCGGAAATATTTGTTAATCGATTTTTATATTTTATTGTTGAAGATGGTTTAACTAAACCAATTTTAGCACAAGTAAAAAATGGGTTTCAATTTATTTCATCGAAAAATATTAATATGAAAACGTTAATTGATTTTATGAAACGTTTTTATATAAAATGTCCATTTATTCGTTCAAACATCTTTGAATTTGTTATTGATATTGTTCAAATGTATCCATATTTAACAAGAAGTTTTAATGGATTTCTTGATTTAATGTTAAAAGAATTTGATAAAAATCCAACAAAAGAAAATGCAAAATATGCATTAACATTTTTGTTTTATAATTGTCAATTAAAATATTTCGAATTAAAATTCGAACATTATAAAATATTAATTAATCATTCAAAGTTTATAACATTTTCATATTTAATAAATTTACTTAATGGAGGAAATATTGATTCAAACTCTTTATTTATCATTAAGAATTCTGAAATTCTTTCATTATTTTTAATTATATTTAGTAAATCACCAAAATTACTTGAAAAAACATTACAAACATTTTTAAATTTAGCAGAACATTCTGATCATAATATATATATGTTATCATTAGGTGATATTGATTCGATATTATTAGATTATTTCCAATCTAATACAATAAGTTATAAAGGTATAACATTTACCTTAAATATATCAAATGAAATCATTAATGAAATTATATTTCCTTTATTAGAAATTATGATAATTAATTATCCAAGTTATCGTACAACTAAAAAAATTACAAATATTATAATACAAAAGAATGATCAACGATTCATAACATTTTTAGAAAAAGAATTAAATTATATTAATTCAATTCCTTCACCAATTATACCATTTGGTACATTTAAATCATTTTATCGTATTACTGGATTTCAACCAATTATATTAATGAATGATTTTACAATAAGTTTTTGGTTGAAAGCAGATATGCAATATTTACTTGAATCACATTCTAAAATGAATTTATTTTCATTTATTGGGAATAAACAAACATTTGTCGTATATATTCAACGTAATATAATATATATTTCATTATTAGATTATAATGAAGATAAAAGAGTTGCGATTTGTACCAAACTTTCTAAACAATGGGCACATTATTTATTTATGTTTCAACGAGTTAATGAAACTTCATTAAACATTTCATGTTATCAAAATTATGAAAAATTATCTGATTCGATATTTTATCCGATCAAATTAGAATCACCAATTAACTTTGATATCTGTGGTTATAAACGAAATGAAAATTATTTTGATGAAATTAATCAACAATATGGATTAATATCGAATTTAAATATATATAATCGATTATTAACACCAGAAGAAATTTATTCATTAATACTTAGAATAGGTATTCCTGATGATTATGTATTCACAACAATATTTTTGGAATGTCAACAACCAACTTTCTCTATAGTATATAATAGTTTTACTTATCATTTTAATTTAAATAATGAATATATTCAAAACACATTAAAAGATTATTTATCAACTGATAATATTCAACGAATATTTGTTGAGTATATCATTAGTAATAATGATAATATTTTAAATATTTGTTCGATTTTATCGAAAATTATTTCTAATACAATGAACAAAATGTTACCTTATCAATTATATCTTCATTTCTTAAATAATACGAATTTACTTACATTAGAATTATATAATTCATTAATTGATATAATGTTATCAATTGAAAATTCGGAAATAAGTCGATATTGGTTTGAATATTTAATTATTAATTGTAAGTTATGGCTAAATACTTCATTCTTCATCGAAATATTACGAAGTTGGGCTGAAACAAAATTTGATTTATTTGTAAATTTATATAAAACGAATAATTATTCATTATATTTCTTATATCAATATATTGAGTTAATTCAAGATAAAACAAATCCAAAAATTAACAAATATTTCATAATGTTAATTTCACGTTTAATATATAAAATTAATGATGAAAATATTTTATATCAAGTTACACAATTCTTATTAACATTTTTAGATAATGAAAACTTAAAAACATTTTCATTACAAATAATTTATAATATTTCACGAAGAATTAATGTAATCACTAAAATTAAATTTGATAAAATATTGTTATATTTAAATAATAATAATTTGTTACCTTTATTAACATTACATGAACTTTACAGCAAAAGTTTCCATAAATATATATATAAAATTAAAGATTATTTGGATGTAAATGAAGAATTGTTATATCAAATTGAAGAAAATATAATAAATTATCCAAATCTTTTATCTTTATCATGTTTAATGTCACTTGAATTAAAGAAATCAATTAATAAAATACCAGAAATTACGATTAATCGTAATTATTGTATATCTGATTATTGGTTTATTACGCCGATTTTATGTTTAATTCATTGCAAAGAAGAAGTTTTACATCATTTAATATCATTTATAGTTGATAAGTTATATGTTTCTAATTTTGTTCATTTGAAAGATGTTTTATTCTTATATAAGTCATTGATTTATTATAATTCTTATCCGACATCGATTTTTTATGAGTTAATTTCATTGTTATGGGATAAAATATCAACATTAAATGATGAAGTTAATCAAATTAATCAACTTAAAGTAATTTTATCATTTTTGTTTTATCAATTTGTATCTCATCCTAATGATACATATCATAACAAAATCAACAAATTATTTAAACAATATTATAATAATAAATCGAACATCATAACCGAAAAGGAAAACAAAGAAATTATTTATGTACAAAATTTAAATGATATTATAAAATTATTTAATAATATGTTAAAGATCAAAGAAATAAAATTTTTCATTGATTTAGATGTGAAAATCGAAACAATTGTAACAAATATTAAAAACAAATTACAAATTCCTTTAGTGATACCAAAGAAATCAAATTTTTGGCCACTACAAAGGTCAAATGATAAAGATAACATAGCAAAAGTCTTAGATAGCTTATTTACGAACAAGTCGAATGATTTCGGGTTTAAAGAAGATGCGCTTAAATTAATACAAGAGAAAAACTTAATAATTCCGCCGACGTTTGATACGAACTTTAAATTAAAACTTCAAAACTTATTTGAAGAATGTAAAAACAGTAATACACAAATTGAACAAAATGATTTTGGTAATAAATTTAATGATTTTATCGCAAAAGAATCAAAACGAATTAATAATTTACCGGAAAAAGTTTCGTCATCGAAAAATTAAGTCGAAGTTTCGTTATGTGTAATAATTATTGTCCTTTGTTAAAATGTTATCGAAGAGAAAAATATAAAATTTCATTATTCGAATATAATAACAAAACAATTGAAACTAATGCAAAGTTACAATGTTTTTATAATGATAAATTCATTCCAATTAACTTCCGAATTAAAGACGAAGAATTTTATATATCTTCGGATAAATCGATTAAGTTTTCCAATGTTTTATTATTTGTTTCATTTAAGGAATCGATTGCATTTAAAGATTTTCAAATTTATATAATTACTAAAAATGGTTTTCAATATTTAATACTATTCGATAAATCTGATGAATATAATAAAGTAATTAATAAAATTATCCAATTGAAATTAAATACAAATAATAATTTCATCATCGAATTAAATCAATTTATTGAAGTGATTAAACTCAAAAAAGATTTTTGGACTAAAAATATGTTATCGACATTTGAATACATTACATTTTTGAACTTTTTGATTGGAAGGAATTACTTAAATAACGCATTTTACCCTTTGTTCCCAAATAACCAAAACAGTTCTGACAAAAAACTGCCAATTCCAACTTTTTCTAATGATCTATCGGAAGTATTCAAAACAAACTTTTTCAACGAGGACGATAGTCAACGGTTTTTCACATTTCCAGAAAAATATTTCATGCTTGAAAATGATTCTTTTGAAGATGTTTATAGGAATAGAAAAGAATTAGAAAATAGAAGTGATATTCATTTATGGGTAAATGAGTTATTTAAGAAAACAATTCCAAATATTAATTATCTTCAAAATATTATTGTTGATGAAAATATTAAAAGAGAATCAAATGAATTAAATTTAAGTAATATAAAGAAAAAAAATTTGGATAAAACTTATTTCGTTTCATTTATGATAAACAAATATATATTTTACGTAACAAAAGATAAATTAATAGAATATTTTGATATATATGAAAATCAAACAATACAAATTTCACACAATAAATATTCGTCATTTCTGTTTACTGAACAAAAAGGTAAAGTGTTCGCTTACAATGGTCAAGAATTAAAAACTTTTCTTGGTCCAAATAAAACTCCAAGTGTCATAACCGCCAATTTTCAGAAGTTAATCGTATCGGAGATTGCGTACGTTAACCACCATTCAATTCTTAACGTTGGATTCTTAGGTGAAAAACCGTTAAATCAGTTCTTCCTAAGCGAAAAAGTGGCATGCTTAGCATCAAGCATTAAAAATAAGTTAATTGTAATAGGTTCCAATGATTGCAAAGTTAGAATTAGAGATATGAATGATGGAAAAAAGATTTCAACTTTTGATCTTGGAAATAGACTACCAAAGAAAATATTAATAACAAAAGAACTTGGAATGATTCTCATTTATGTTGAAAATGAGATAATAGTGTTAAGCCCTAATGGAAAACTTTTAAGAACTTTCAGTAATGCACCTTTAGTTAATCATTGGAAATCTATCACATGTCATAATGGAATAGACTATGTACTAATGACAAGCAAAGGGAGGGTGTACTTGTTTGAAGCCATTCATCCTGAAGAAATGAAACCATTAGCAATTGATGAAACCAAATGTACACATGCAACATATGACAAGGAAAACAACTGCTTCGTTTTAGTTGTTTCGAAGTGAATGAACAAAATAATGTGAGTAAAGTTATGAATCAGCAAATTACATTTCCAAAATATGACTCAAATTACATTTTTATGCGCTAAAAAACAAAGACACGTTGAGTGAAGCGTTTTAAATGTCATTTACGTTCATAAATTCCCTGATTGAAACTAATTAACGTAATCTTTAGAATTCAATGTGAATTAATATCTTGTTGCCTGCTTCGTTCTCGATAACAAATCCTTGTGGTTGGCCATCTTGATCAACTTCGACGTTGGTAACAATGTAATCACCAATTGATGCAAATTCATCTTCGCCATCATCAGTGATAGTAAGGGCATTTCCTCTGATAAGATCAGCAACGAAGACAATGACCTTCTTAACAATGGTCCAAACCTTAGACCAGTTGATCTTATTGGTTACAGATTCTTCATCGAGTTCAAGGATCTTAGGGCAGATGACAACTTTGATACCTGTGTCGTTTTCAAGAACTATTTCACCAACAGAGCCATCATCGTTGAGCTTGAGATCGGATACTTGGAATCCATTGATAGAAAATTCTTCATCAGTTTCGTCAAAGACTTCATCGATGAGTTCGAAGACCTTGGCAAGGAAGTTGACAACTTTCTTAAGACCTGACCAAAGTTTTGACCAGCTGAATTTGTTTGGTTCTTCAGATGGAATTACGTTTTGACCAATGGAAATTTCAATAGAAAGTTTGTTGCCACTTTCGTTTTGAAGCTGGAAACCTACTGGTTCATCATTATCATTAAGAGCAACATCAGTGATTGTGAATTCACCAAAGGAGTAAACATCTTTATCACCATCGTACTTAAGGCTGTTGGATGATATAAGATCAGCAACAAAGAGGATAACCTTCTTGACAATATTCCAGATCTTGCTCCAATTCCACTTGTTGGAAGCTGGTTCAACAACAGCTGATGTGTCAATGTTTTGTGGGTTGATGGTAATTATGACATCGTCATCATTTTGAAGAACAATCTTAGTTACTTCATCATCATTAAATGTCAGGTCTACAACCTTGAAACCATTAAAGTAAAGTTCACCATTTTCATTTTCTTCGAAACTTTCTTCAATAAGGGTGAATACCTTAGCGAGGAAATTAACAACTTTTTTGAGACCGCTCCATAATTTTGACCAGCTGAACTTGTTGGGAGTTGATTCGGCAGCAACTTCAGGGTAATAATCACCTGATACTAAGTAGGTAATTAATAAAACAACAAACATAATGTACCACAACCGCAACCGTTGTCATTTGCCATGAAATTGAGAAAAAGATTTTAAGCTTTACGACGCAATTTGACGTTTATCGTTGGATTGAAAAAAACAATCGGTTTATCGGACATGATTTTTGTTACGAAAGACTTTTAGAAAAACTTGTTTGGTTTTTGAGTACAATGTTGTGTAGCATATCTATAAGATATGTTACAATATGATATTAAATAACAAATAACAATATTGTTAAAGATTGTACAATCGTTTAAGAGTTCATTCTTGATGTAAAAAAACAATCATCAAGAACAACTTTATGTACAATATCCTCTAGGGGATTTTATGCCATCAGAATTTTTGTTGATAAAAAATAGTTTTTGGTGCAAAATTTTTATAAAAATCTTTTATTTTGCCGTTGATGGTATTCAAAAAGTTGCGTTTTGAAGTTTATGTGTAAACACACTGGATAGTTAAATTGGCAGGGTCTGTTCGAATTTAAGTAATTTGATATTTATTTATTAAATTATATTTTAATTTTTCATCGTTTGTTTTATTAATATAAAATTTATTTATATTACTTAAAATTTATTTTATTGGCTTGAGATTTGTTAATATATTTCTCTGTTTATTTAAATGTTTTAGTATTTCTTTTTAGAATTTTATATTTACTTCAATAATTTTTTGTTTATTTTAATGTATTGAAGTTTATTTTATTAAATTAAAATTGAATTTAATGATTTAAAACTGCACTTCATATAGCAATTTGTTTGAGTAATATAAATATGCTTAAATTACTTTTATAACAAAAGGAATCGATAATATTAATGCAAAGTATATTCATTTTAAGAATTTGAAATTTGTATAAATAATTTAAAATTTGATTATATTATTTAATATTTATTTCTTTAATTTGATGTTAACTTTAAAGTTTTGTTGTTTATTTAACTTATAATTTAGATTTTAATAAATGTTTTAATATTTTAAAATTCATTTTAATAACTTGAAATTTATTATAATGATTTGTAATTTATTATAATGATTTGAAACAGCACTTCATTTAGCATTAGAATCTAAAAACATTGAAATATTTAAGTTACTTTTAAATCAAAAAACAATTGATATTAATGCTAAAAATGTTTATTCACTATAAATAATGTTTATTTTAATAATTTAGGAATTATAAAAACTATTTGGTCATCATTTATATTATTTGAGTCGGTAATTAATAATAATTTAGTAACAAGTCATCCTGAATTATTCGAATCACTTAAAAATAAAGCACAACAAATTATGGAATTTATGAATGCTGTTAAATGAGTTAAATGTAATATTTTAAAATAATATTTGGAATTTATATAAATCATTTAACACTTATGGTAGCTTCTAAGTTTGGTAAAGTTGAAATATTAAAGATACTTCTTGAACAAGAAGAAATTGATGTTAATGCCAAAAATTTTGATTTATATTGTTTTACATTTGTTAAAATAATTTGAAATTTCTTTATAATATTTGGAAACTATGAAAATTATTTAATACAGCACTTCTGATTGCAAATAAATCTGATAATACAGAAATTGTTAAATTACTTCTTGAACACAATGAAAATGATATATATACGAAAGATATTTTTATGTTTTGTTTAATATTAATTTCAATAATTTAATATTTAAATTTAATGTTTGGAATTTATTATAAAATTTTAAAGACCCATTTGTAAATGCAGCTGAGAGTAAACAAATTGACATACTTCAAATGCTCATCAATAAAGCTCAAACACAAAATGAGTAAATTAAATCTTGACTAGATTTTATCTGTGTAAAGTATTTAATACTTTAGAGACCGTTAATTGTTTATCAGAGTTTTGTTTTATTTTGTAAAATGTGCACTGCGTTTCCTTATGTGCACATGATTGATTTAATATCATTATTAAAAGAAATATGTTGTGATCTTAGTGATTATACTAATGATGATTCTGATTCGTTCCAATTAATGTCACAAGATTTTGATTATGTTTCTGAACTTATAATGTTACTTTTTTCAAGATGGCCGACAGGTATTACAAAAGAAATTATTCTTCAAGATATTCTAACACAAACACGTACAAATAAAAGCAAGCAACATATCAAGCCTGATGAAACACAACAATCCAAATTAATTGGTGAAGTAATGAGTATAATTCATTATACCAACACTGGTGCTGCTGTTATTAGTCTTCGTCAAGATGGTTATGAACAAACAATTAAAGTTGCAATTCATGGCTCTCAATATCCTTTTCTTAAGACATTCATTTCCGAAGGTCGTACTATATCATTTTCTAATGTACGATTTTGTAATGAATGTGTTATACCAAGTCAATTATGTGTTATTGATCTTACTCAAACCAAAAATGACATATCATTTATAATCCAAAGCACCCAATTTTCCACAATTAAAGGCATTAATTCACCAAATCCACCCGAATCAATACTTTTACGTGTTGAAGAACCTAATTCAAATGGTTTTACATTAACAGATGGCACCTCAGAGACCATTGATTTTGTTTTGAGCGCCGAAGCGATGTCATTTCGCGAGTTATTACGATTTGGCGATCTCTTAATTATTTACAAACCGTTAATCTCAACATTACCAAACGGCCTTAAATATTTACGCTTTGGTCCCAAGACTGTCTTTTTCCGAATTCCATTTGTCCAAACGTCAACATTTTCACAGATCTCTCAAACGCAACGATCATTTTCTCAACGGAACAACGGATTAAGTTTCCGTAACTCCACAGCATGTAAATACATCCGTGGTACCATCGAAAAGATCGAAAATGAACATGATTCCGACATCTGGATATCGACCACAATTCATTTGTTTGATGTTGAATCCAAAACGTATATTATCACTGCGCAAATTTCGGAGTTAACATTCGAAACTATCAAAGTATTAAAGTCAATTCGACAAAATCATTTCGTCTGGATATTTGGCGCAATTGAAGTTAGTACAAAGAATTCGAACATTTTACGGATTAATAAAGAAACGAATATCTTTAACACATCGATTTTATGTTCGCCGATTTCATCTGATTTCATTAAAACGCAGTCATTTGACGTCATTGATAACTATTGTACATTTGTAGCACGCGCTAACATAATAAAGATTTCATGCAAAGTTGTAAATATACATAAAACTTGTAACAGTGCAACTTCCGGAAATTATTGCTCAATATGTAAATATAATACAAATTCATTAAGAAAAGATTTCTTGTTTAAAATAACTTTGGACGACGCAAGCTACACACAAATAACTGCGTACGGATTCAGCGTGATGTTCCCTTTCTGGGGAGTGCACATAGATAAATGGGATAAGTTGTCGAAAGAAGAAAAAAGAAAAAATTTGAATTCATTGTGCGGTAAAGAATTCGTTTTCGTGCTGTCGAGGGGTAACGGAGTCGAGTTTGGCAAGTTCGATGATACACCGGTGTGGAGAATTGATCAGTGCTTGAACATGGTCGGCGATTTGGAAAGACAAGTGAAGCATTTGGTGGAATTCCATAAGAAACTTGATCAAAAAGATAAAAAATGAAATTATGTTAATATAATAAATATGATTCTATAGAATTATTTGTTTAAATAATTATATGTTTTATGTTAAAAAATGAAACTTTTATTTTGGTAAACTGTAAAAATATATTTTTTTAAGATTTTGTTATTCAAATTTTCTCAAGTGTGTATGTAATACATATAAACATTTGTGGTACACCTTTAACTTTTTATAGTATTTTTTATCGAGTAGCAATTTCTTGCAAATTAATTCCATATTACTTATATACGAAGTTATGAAACATCATTCAATTGTTCATTTACGAGATGAATACAAAAAATTTCTGCTGATATAATTTTATTTAAATAAAAATTACATTATCAATTTCATAAATTTTGCTAATAAATATTTACTGTAGTTGATACTTCGCCAAGTCTGCGTATATTCCATTCTTCTTTAACAACTGTTCGTGTGTTCCTGTTTCCGCTATATGTCCGTCCTGGAACACGAATATTTTCTCTGCGTGTACCACAGTTGCCAATCTATGCGCCACCAAAATCGAAGTCTTTCCGTGTCTAAATGATTCCAGCGACTGCTGCACCAAACGCTCGCTTTCTGTATCCAAAGCAGCAGTTGCCTCATCGAGCAACAGGATTGGCGTTGGAGCCAAGATTGCTCTTGAGATACAAATTCTTTGTTTTTGTCCGCCACTTAATGACGTTTGCTTTACTATTGTATCATATCCGTCTCTAATTTCGGTAATGAAATCATGTGCATTTCCTGTTTTAGCTGCTTGTACTATTTCGTCATTACTTGCCTCGAGTTTACTATATCGAATATTATCAGCGATACTCATTGAGAATAACACTGGCGATTGAGGTACAATCGATATATTACTTCTTAAACTTCGTGGCGAAACTGTTCGAATATCAATTCCATCAATTAATATTTCGCCTTCGTCAATATCATAAAATCGTTGTATCAATTGTAACGTTGTCGACTTACCACAACCTGATTCACCTACAAATGCCACTGTTTGTCCAGGCTTGATCTTGAATGATAAATTACGTACTGCCCATTTCTTACATCCTTTATATCGAAAGCCGACTTTACGGAATTCGATTTTCCCTTTGACATTCTTAAGCTCATTACCTTCATCACGTTTAATGCTCGGCTCATGATCAATAATCGCAGAGATGTTACGCGCTGCTTTCTTCGCTGTACGTAAATCTTCGGTGACGCTTAACATGGTACGTAAGCCAACAGTGAATAATACAACTCCATTGGCTACAACTACGACTTGGAATAAGTCCATTTGTTCATCTTCAGGATGAACCATTAATCGAAGTAAATACCAAATGATAGTGATGCCTAAAGCTGCAAGAATCGCTAACGCTAAGCCTATGGTAATACCTCGAATGACAGAGACTTTGTTAAGGATTTTTTGTTCTGCATAAAGATCAGATGCAAAACTTTGTGACTCATAGTTTTCTTGATCAAAAGATTTCACGGTTCGAAATTCAGTAACAACAGCAATCGCCTTTTCAACCGATTCTGTACCAGCGGCTTTATATTGTTCCCAAATTTTGTCGGCCCATTTATCGCCACCCCATAATTCAAGTGCTAAAACTATTGGAAAAGCGATAAACATAAGGGTAATCTTCCAATCATAAACAAGGCCTAATATAATGCTACCTAAAGAAAGCGCACAGGCTGCAATTGTAAGGAAAATTTGATCAACATATACATCTTTGATATAACTAACACCTTCTGATATACGGGAAACCATAGCTCCATAAGAATGTGTATCAAAATATGAAATATCTGCATTAAGTAAAGCAGAATACAATTTTTTGCGAATGTCTAATAAAAACATTGGGGCAACTACACCTTGAATAGCAGTGCTTCCTGTTTCTAAAACAATACTAATCGCACAAATCCAAGCTGATTGTTTTACAAAATCAGTGGCCGCATCTAAAAACCCTACAACGGCCCCAAACAATTCTGTTCCTAGTTTCATTGGATACATAAATAATAAAGGAGAAAGTCCAGCAATAAAAGCTGTAATAAATGATAAAATCAAAAATCTTTTTCGATCAAAATAAGAGATAATACGCCTATATTCTCCTCCTTTCACGATAACATCTTTATCTACGTTTTCAATATCATCATTAAACCCTGGCCCAAAAAGAGACATTAGAAAATGTTCAGTATTAAGGCGCCGTTTGATCAACAACCGCAAAAACAAATTCAATTTTCAATGCCGTACTGTAAAATTGAGGGGAATTGGCTGAATTCCTAAAAAACGGTTAGATGAACGTATCCATTTTGAATGAACAGGCTTACCTCTGAATTAGCATCTAATAAGTCTGCTCAAGCTGATGATAATCTTTCATCTGAAGAAAAAGCGCATGCAAGAAATAAATTATATGGTATGTTATTTTCTGATTGGCTTGCATGGGTTGCTTTAATTCCTGCTTTAGGAATTGGCGTTTTACCAAGTATATTCATTTGGTTAGGAACTCCTGCAATTGATGCAATTACAGATTGGCAATATTCAATTTTTAGGAATCAATTTTTCCCAGAATATTACACAGAAGTTTATGATCCAATGCCATTAATTGAAACACAAATTAAAAAGATGGCAATAGTTGTTGCTGTTATGGCTGTGCTTCAATTTTTCATCACAATGTTATGGACGCAAATTGGATCAAGAGTTACTGTTAGAATTAAAACACAAATGTTTAGCAACATGATGAGGAGTGATGTTAAGTTTTTTGACGTTAGACCAGTTGGTGATATTCTTACATTATTATCAGAAGATGCAGAATCTGTTCAACTTTCATTTGGTAAAGTCAAAGGTGTTCAAGCGGCGTCCTTATCACAAGGTGTTACTGGTGTTGTCTTTGCATTTGTAAGTGGATGGGATATTGCATTAATCATGTTAATTTGTGTTCCACTTATAGCCATTGTTTTGGGTATCATTGTACCCAGCATTCTCCGTAACTCAGACGATAAATTCCATTATACCTCGCAATCAATGACAATTGCCGAAGAAACATTAGCATCTGTTCGAACAGTTCGAGGTTTTAATCGAGAAGAATATGAAATTGGTCGTTTTGCCGAAGCCACTAAGAATGCCTCTAAGCATGAGCGTAACATTAGTTTAATATTATCTGTTTTCTTATTATTTGTTTTATGTATAGTTGTTGCAAATGTATTATGTGATTTTTATTATGGCGCTGTCAAAGTTGACAACAATGATTTAACACTTGGAGAACTTTTATCTATTTTTGTATATACAGTACTTGGAGCACTTTCTATTGTTTCATTACAAGGAACGATGCAAGGTGAACAAAAGGCTATAGCATCTGGCACACGTATTATGCGAGTTATGGAATATGAGTCCGCAATTAACTTTGATGGCGGCACCAAAATCAAAAACTTTAAAGGAAAAATCGAGTTTCGTAATGTTTCCTTTAAATATCCGACACGTGATGCATATGTCTTAAAGAATGTTTCCTTCATAATAGAACCTGATCAAACAGGTGCATTAGTCGGACATTCTGGTTCAGGTAAATCGACATGTGTACAATTACTTGAACGATTTTATGATGTAACTGAAGGACAAATACTATTAGATGGCCATGACATTAGAACACTTGACCCACATTGGTTACATAAGAAAATCGCATTAGTATCACAAGAACCAATTCTATTTAGAACAACCATAGCTAATAACTTAAGATATGGAGCTAAAAAGGCATCGCAAAAAGAACTCGACGCTGCTGTAGAAGTGGCTAATGCTACTAAAATATTAACGAAGCTTGAAAATGGATATGATACTATTGCCGGTGATAAAGGTACTTCGTTGTCTGGAGGACAAAGACAAAGAATTGCGATCGCAAGAGCTGTTTTGATGAAGCCGAGAATTCTGATCTGTGATGAGGCAACTTCTGCTTTGGACGCTAAAAGCGAAAAGAAAGTTCAACTTGCTTTGGATAAGGTGATGGAAGGGTGCACAGCTGTCATTGTGGCGCATAGATTGTCTACAATCAAAAACGCAGACGTGATTTACGTGTTCGATTCAGGAGAAATTCTGGAATCAGGTAAACACGAAGAATTGCTGCAAAGAAAAGGACCGTACTACAATTTGGTGAAAAGACAATTGTCAAAAGATATGGCGAAAGAAAACAATGAAAAAACAAATAAAAAGAATGAAAAGAATACAAAAGACAAGAAAAATGATACTAAAGATGCAAAGAAGAATGATACAAAAGATGTAAAGAGAAACACTAAAGATGCAAAGAAGAATGATACAAAAGATGCAAAGAAGAATGATAAAAACACAAAGAAAAGTGAGGCAATGAAAAAGAAACAGAAGAAAGTTTCTTCTTCATCGTCATCAGAGTCATCTTCTTTAGAACTTGAAACAGAATCATCTTAAATAAATCGGCATAAATACATATTAAAATAGATGTTAAAACATTATTAATAACTAAACCAAGAATTATTTTTTTCTTTCTATTTTCGTAATTAATCGACCGTTACTTGAGCGAATAATTCCTAAACGGTCATGTACAAAATCATTCAATTTTTTCTATGATATCATAGAAACTGGACGATAATTGTGTATCGAGATGTTAAACTTCCGATTATCGTAAAAAGTAACTTCCGTTCAATTTCACAAAATTTCTTATTGAAACTGTTTTTTGATATCAAATGCTAGCTATTTTATTTTGTTTTTCACTTCAAAGAATAATTAGCGGAACTACAGATTTTTATGGGCGCAGCTATAAGCTTTCCTATGAGTTAGCAAGTAAACATATTCTGTCAGGTGAACCAAGATGGTATTACATAACAGTATCTGACAAATCCGTGCATAAAGAATTCCCACTTATTTTCACACCAGAGCACTTTATTTCACCTGGATTTTTTTATGCATTTTTGAATGATAAGGAATATATTCCGATTAATAAAACAAATAAAGTTAAGATATATCCAGTTCAACCATCCAACAAAATAGCTGAAGATCTTAAAGTTTTTCAAGGATGTAAATCTGTTCTTGTTAAAGCACATTCTTCATTTTGTCAATCCGATCAATATGCTTATGAGCTTGTCGGTGATAATTTATATGTTGTTAAACTTAAAGATGGCGATATTGAAAGTTTAATGAACAATAATTTTGTATATTCCATTCATTCAATTCCTGATATTGCTTTTCAATCTAATCATGCTGTTGGATATGTTCAATCCGGCCAGTTAGACTTCACCACTGATTCACATAAGGTTAGTTTTATTCCACGTGTAATTCATGATCTTGGTTATAATGGTACAGGGGAAATCATTACCATTACAGACTCAGGCATTGACGTCAATTCAACATTTTTCAAAGATCCCAACCATTTGGTTCCATTTAACGAAACCAATCCAAATCATTATAAGATATATTCATATTGGACATTAACTGGCGAATACACAGATTATACTGGCCATGGTACGCATGTCTCAGGAATAGCGGCCGGATGGCCATATGAAGGCAAAATGTCAAATTTGTCATCATATGGAGGAGCAGCACCAGGCAGTAAAATCAACTTCATTGATGTTGTTCAGCGAACAGATTTCATTGATTCGTATACAATATCTATCAAATTATTTGAATATATGCAAAAAGGTGATTCATATGTTAGTTCCAATTCATTTAGTTTACGAGGCCGCTTTGAAGGTGATAATGTTTACCGGAATGTATATGATAACAATTCAGCATATAACAATGAGTATTTATATGTTTGTTCAGCCATAAACGATCCATCTCCTAATGCTATTACTGTACCAGGAAGTTGTCGTAATATATTAACTGTTGGATCATTAGCTCGAATAACAACAAGTACTACATATCCATCAGTTGCATCAACATCAGGTCGCGGGCCAATTCAAGAAGGTAATATTAAACCAGAAGTTGTTGCGCCAGGAAATTCTATAACTAGTGCATGTAACAATCACAAAGATATATGTGTTAAATCAGGAACATCAATGGCTACACCACTTGTTTCAGGATCGATTTTATTACTTCGGGAATACTTAAAGAAGAATTATAACATAACAAGAATTACTAATACATTACAAAGAGGTTTAATCATTGCAAGTGCAGATAAAAAAGATCCAAAAACACCAGATACTGCTTATGGATTTGGTATCTTAAACATGTCGAATTTGATTACAGAGTTATCTAATAATACGATTTTATTTGAAGATGTTCAATTAATGAAAGATTCACAAGTTCTTTATGAAGTTAATGTACTTAATAATAATAGTGATTTACGTATTGTATTTTCTTATAATGATTATACTTCATTAAGTATCTTAAACTTTATTGTTGATTTATTTGTGGTTACACCGAATGGTAAAAAGTTATTACCATTTTATGAAACTGAAGAAAGTTATTATTCAACAAATCTTCGAATCTTTATACCAAGTGATGAATTAGAGATTGGTGTTTATACTATATATTTATTAACACATAAAAGTGAAGAAACATTAGAAAAACCAAATTTTGTTAATGGTACAATTATAGCATTAGGGAATGTTAATACATTAAACCAAATTAATATTAAAGACACAAAATATAATTGGAATTATTTATGTGAATCAAATACTACAAATTATACATTAACTAATGGATGTAAATGTAAAGATAATTATGTTGGTATCTTTTGTCAACATAAAGTTATTACATTAAAACAAAATAAACATTATTCATTTACTTTAAAGCCATTTGAAAGTATTTATTTCACATTTAATCTTACAAAAATGATAAAAACATTTTATCTTTTATTAGAGCCTAAAAGTTATATTGATCGACAATTAATATATCATTTAAACAAAAATAATTTTAGTCGTTTTCCAAATGATTATTATTTCTTAGGATATTTAGATATTAGTTCATCAAATAAGAACTTTAGATTATATTCAACTGAAGCAGATTTTAATTCTAATGATATTATCTATTTCATATTAACTAATGACGCGCAAAATGATATGTCAATGGAAATTGAAATGGGATATGATTATAATGATGATGATGATGTCAAATCTTCAAATAAAGCTATTTTAGCGATTGTTTTATCCATTTCATTTGTAATACTTTTTGTGTTATTTATTGGTTTATTCTGTCTTATTTCCAAAAATACTTATTCATCTTCTTCTTCTTCGTCTCAACTTAAAAATGAAGGTGTTGAAGATAACTATCAAACTACAAATATGCCAATATATGGATATGATAACTATGATGCATCATATGACCAAGCAATTCCTCCAACATATGGTAGCCCAACCAATAACATAAATTACCCTGAATACGCAGCTATGGAGGACGACTTACCTCCGACAACACCGGTAAAAAAAGTTATGAATAAATAATAAGAATAAAGAAATTATTTTTTGTTAAATTGAAATTTCAATTTTGTGGTAATAGAAAAAAATGTTATAAAAAAAAAGTTTAATTACATTGGACTGTCAAAACTTAGTGTGGTGGGGCCAATTGGTGTGGTGATGTTCAACCATTGACGAGAAGATTGAAATTCGGGTGACTCAAAAACAGGTCGAGGTCGTTGAGCTGTAATTGGTGACGCTGGAGATTTCATGTTGTTCATTTCTTCAAATTGTTGGATATCTTCATCAGTTCCAATTTCAATGACTGTTGGAGGAGGACGAAACATCTGAAGAAAAAACGTTTAATTTTTCTTTCACGTTTAAAATTTATTGAATTAATTTTGTTTGTCACTTTTTAGCAAGAAATGAAAACTTTTCCCAACACAACAATATTCGCTGGGGATAAACCAAAGAAGGGAGAAGCTTCTTTAAGAGTGTACCAATTAGCTCTTGCTGTGTTTTTCAAGGAAGACCAAGCTGAAGGTCCAGATCCTTATCAAGATCAATTCTCTTTGACACCATTAACTCAATCATATCAAAGTCAAAATGGATACCACGTTTTTGATCTTGGGTTCTATTCTGAGCTTACATTAATTGAGAATCCATATCGAATTTGTTTTCATGATCTTACTCAGGAATTGGGACTTGCCATTAATTTTCCTGATGCTGATTCATTCAATGGATTTTTTGAACTTTTAAATCAATACATATGTCTTTTAGCACCAGATCTTCAAGGTTTCTTTCAAATCATTAGATTAACACCACCTTTAATTACTGACCCAAGTTTTCTTCAAGACAAAGAATTACGTAAGAATGATTTTATTAACAATCGAGTTGAAAGTCCTGATCAATTATTTTCAGCACATTCGCGTTTAATATCGCAAATCACACCACAATCAAATCGCCATGTAGCTACGCTTGAAGATGTAACACATTCTTTCCAATCGCAAGCCAACATTTTAAATTTAGTAAAGAATTTCATTATCCCAGATGAATATAAATCCATAATATGGTCATATCTTATAGGCATGTATCCACTTGATCATATCGAACCCAAACGTATGGAACAATACTTAACAGTTCGTAAGCAATGGGAATGTATTACACAATCACAAATTAACCGCTCGGCACTTTTCCACTATCATTTTCAAGTTTTATATGAAAGCTTACGAAACAATAAGGAACAAATATTAGAAGTTGTACCAAATGAAATTATTATCCAAGTCTTGTTTAATGTGATTATGTCACTCAAGCATTTATATTTTTTATTGACAGGATATTGTGATGAAATTATCTCAATACTTAAAGTGTTCTTATGGATGTATATACATAACATTAAAGAAGTTAATAATGAAAAAATATTTGTCACAAGGAATAATATCGAACTTAAACAAAATGAAATCGAATGTATATTATTTTGGTCTCTTATATTCATTATCGAAAAAGGAGAAATTCGACGAATAATTGAAAATGGAAAAAACACAAAAAAGTTTATTTTCGATGAAATCTCTGATTTTATTTTCTTAATACATCCAAGAATGTATAAATTATTAAACCAAAAAGGTATTGCTGATTATGCCGGTCTAAACAAACTTTTGTTTATTGGCTTTAGTAAAATAATTCCGTATAGTGATTGTGCTGATATTTGGATATCTGCAATGGCTTCTGGACAATTTTTTAAATTTAATCAATTAATGATCGTTTCAAGTATATTATTAAATTTCCCGAACATTCTTTCAATGCCTTCTACGAATAGTAATGGTTTATTGAATGTAATTCAACAAATTTTCGGGTTATTGGATTATCATTATATAGAAAGTGCCGCATTTTGTTTGTTTGAAAAAGCAGATAATATAATCAAAGAAAATTTGACTAAATAAACTATTTAATTATGTTTTGGTTATTTGGCACTTTTTTTGATGTGATTTTAAACATCAAATCGTTTAATTAATTTTATGAAAAGGAAAATAGAACTGTTCCAATACTTATTTAAAGATAACGAAATGAAGAGATTCGTTGAAAATGTGTGTCATTGGACTATCATTTTAAAGAATAATTTGGATCAATTTAATTTCCTTAAAAATTATTTGTTCTATTTTAAGTTTAATTTTGATTATAATACTATTATAGAACATTCTGATTCTTTATCTTCAATATTTGTATGGGACTTTCAAACTATTAAAAATGATTTATATACAATTTTATACAGAATTGTTAAACAAATTTTAATCCATAAAATAGATAATTCTTCAAATATTAAGCTGGATATTAGACAATTACAAATTAAAATTAATCCAATGAATTTACCATTTCAAATTGGGTTTCATTACTTAAATGGTATAATTGATTTAGGTTCACATTGTTTTATTCAAGGAAAAATCATTTCGATTGAACAAGAAAACCCAATAATTATTCGATATTTATATTGTTGTACCAATTCAACATGTAACAACAATTTTTATTTAAAGAATTCAGAGAAATATGGAACAATATATTGTCGTTTTTGTAACGAGAAAGCAGAAGAAGATACAACTGGAAGAATTACAACAAACGAACGAATTATACAAATAATTTCTGGTAATGGATTTGGATTTAAACCAATAAATATATCATTGAGAGGCGAATTAACACAAATTAAATTAAATATTGGAGATGATGTTGATATTATAGGAACAAAGAAATATTTAAAACTTAATGAATTCCAAATTAATGCAACTTCAATAAAGTTAACACCATTAATAACACAAAGGAAAATAAATTTTATTGATAAAACATTTAATTCATTATATAATTGGCTTAAAAATCATTTCCAAAATGAATCAAAATCATTTGTTAAAATTATATTTGCATCAATAATAGCGATAATTAATCATAAAAGTATTTTATTCATTGTTAAATCATTAGAAGAATTAAACATTGTTTCTGATTTAATTAAAACTACACTTAACACAATAACATTAAAATTTTCAACAAAATCTGTATTTGATTCATTAAAACAAAAAACTTCAGTATTATTTGGTGCAAAGAACGGCGCAATAATAATTCCACATTTAGAGTTATTAAATAATCAAAAGAAATCAAAATTAAATCGAATTATTTCACAAGGTACTATTAATGGATATCAACTTAATACGTCAATTATTGGTTTATTAATTTCAGTAACTTATAATCCAGAAGATATCAAATTATTTGATTCATTTGATTTTATTATTAGAGTGAATTCGTTTCCAATTGATATTATTAATTGTTATTACTTTAAAGAAACTTTTAACTCGATAAACTCTAAAAAAATTATAAAACATATTAAAAATAGCCAAAATAATATTAATAGAATAAGTCTAAATGAAGAATCTGAAGAATTAATAAATTGTTATATGGAATACTTAAAAAGAAAAGAAATTCCGTTTTCAATTGATAATTTGGTCGATATAACAATTGGAATTACTGCACTTAGAGCTGATGACGAAGTGTTTATGGACGATGTGTTAATGGCAATATATTATCTCGAGGAAAAATACGCATCGCTGTCTGGTAACGAAACACTGTTTTCCCAACTGTCAATAGACAACTGTTTCTTTCCTTCTTCACTATCAAAAATACCAACAAATGACGAGCCAACGCTATTTGAGATATGGAAGAATGCATTGCTGAAAGACATCAATTTCTCTGCACCAGAAAACGCAGTCTATATGTGATAACACGACACTTCTTCCATTAATTACTTTTTTTGTTGGTTCTTCCGAAATTAAACGCCAAGAGTATTTACACGAAATACAAACAAATTCAAAATGATTTCCCATTTCGTAAATAGGTATAAACAAATTACAGAAATATGCAATGATCAAATCCTTTAACTTAATTAATGAAAGTTCATGTGAATAATTAACTTTCACTCAGGCATGCAGGTCGAACACATCTGTTTGAGATACGTATTCTTTTCAGCTGCTGTTATGTGCACCACAGCCACCGCCTCCTGCGTCTCTGTATGTTGCAACATGTGGTTAATTTCTTCCTTTGTCATGTCAGTGTTGATCACGCCCAATGCGTATGTTGACTAACAAACAGTAGTTTGAGGAACTTTGTTCGACCGGTTATAACGCGAAATATGTCAAACAAAATTCAATGGAAATACTTATGTCAGATTTGTTCAAGTTCAATTGTTTGTATTATTTCTTTTTGATTGCATTGTAAGATGTGATATTAACTTGAAACCAGATGACATTGCAATATGTATTATGTCTGGCAAAGAATTATTACGTTCGAGAGTATTATCACAAATAAATTCATGGGTCGAAACATTTAATTCAGTATTTATATACAGCGATTTTTTTTCAGAAGAAGACAAACAGTTCCTTAAAAGTGCAAATCGACATGCAAATATTTCGTTAATTGAAATATCAAATAAAGCTGAACATATCATTGGTGGACAAAACACTAAGAAGTGGTACGAAGCACAGCCACGTTTTCTTCCAGCCATGAAGGACATGTGGTTACGGCATCCGACTGCTAAATGGTATTTAATTGGTGATGACGACACATATTTCTATCATAAGAACATTATACGTCGTTTAGCCAAATACGATTCCTCTTTACCGCAAGTCATATCATACTTCTGGTGTTCATGGGGGGAAGTCATCCAATACATGGAACCAGATCGCGACTGTCATCCATTTGCACAAGGCGGCAGCGGCGTCATCTTCAGCAAGACGATGATGAATATGATCGGGCCGCATTTAGACGAATGCAACGACAAATATAACGGCGCGAATCACGCAGCGTCAATGCGGGTCACAGTTTGCATGGAGCGTTTATTCGGGTATAACAATTGGACGAGTGGAGTGTACATTAAGCCGTGGCGATCGGGCATACATCCGAACTCTCCGAAGGATGTCATCATGCAACAGAACACGTGGGACGCGCCGGGGACATTTCATCAAGTGAATCCGCGCGAAATGCTCCAAATAAAGAAGACGCACATCGTTGAGTTCGATGACGGATTTGTCGACTTTGCACATTTCGCGTTCAGAACAATCCCCGTCGAATTGACGCGGAGAAGGATTTGGTGTTTGCACTTCGGATATTGCATAGATAACTTCGGGTCGCACGAAAACAGGTTCATGGCGACAAGTGCATTGGAAACAGGCGATAGCGGAATGAGCTACAGACAGACGTTCGAAGGGAACATCGCGGTGGAGATTAGGTGCGACGAGAGCATGGAGGAAAGCGCCGTGGAGGTAGAGGACGTGCAGAGGGATTTGGAAGTGAGGGTCAGACTGGCGATGAAGTGCCCCAAGAAGCAGAGGTACTACGTGTAGATTGAAATTAATAAATTATGTACATATTGTAAAGCAATTGTTCACTTTGACTTCTGATAAAAGTACAATTTGGCGCTGTCATTTCCCAACAAATTAATTTGTCATCGCTGCGCACGTTGTGTATATGTGATTTGTGTTTGTGTATATGTGATTTGTGTTTGTGTATATGTGATTTGTGTTTGTGTATATGTGATTTGTGTTTGTGTATATGTGATTTGTGTTTGTGTATATGTGATTTGTGTTTGTGTATATGTGATTTGTGTTTGTGTAGATGTGATTTGTGTTTGTGTAGATGTGATTTTTGTTTGTGTATATGTGATTTGTGTTTGTGTATATGTGATTTGTGTTTGTGTATATGTGATTTGTGTTTGTGTATATGTGATTTGTGTTTGTGTATATGTGATTTGTGTTTGTGTATATGTGATTTGTGTTTGTGTATATGTGATTTGTGTTTGTGTAGATGTGATTTGTGTTTGTGTATATGTGATTTGTGTTTGTGTATATGTGATTTGTGTTTGTGTATATGTGATTTGTGTTTGTGTAGGAATTTGGCTAAATCATCCGAAGGTTGGCCTGATGGTGGTAATGTAAGGAAAACTACAAAACGGCGAAGTAAGGCTGCAGATTTCGTTTTGCGGTTTAGAATTTGCCATTTTGATGCAAAATTTAAATACAAAATAATGTAATAGCTGCAATCACTTCACACAGCAGTCGGTGTGCGTGTTGTTATATTACGAACATATTATGATTTTATTGCGCTGATTTGAGATTATGACATCATTTTACAATCATCTCACATTACATTACATGGATATATAGGTAAGCCATTGGAAATGGAAAACCAGAGGATTTTTGGTAGAGGATTTTTCCTGAATCCGATATTTAGCCAAGAAATGCATTTCTTACGATAGAACTTTCTATAGAACGATAGTGTTATTCAATTCGATTTTTACTATCGTTTGCATATTTGGAACATTTTTAGTGCTTATGAGGGAAATCGAAAATGAAGAAAGCCAAGTTTGAAACTAATTGTTTACTGACTTACCTGCCCCAGGCTGGTGCGTGTTGTGAGTATTGGAAGGATACTGTGGCACCGCAGCTTCCGCAAACGTTTGCTGCGCGAGGACGAGAACCATTGGCATCACGACCACAGCTATTGCAGTATGTTGTTCCGCAACGTGGACATGTCTTCCATGAGTTAGCAGTGTGGCAATATGGACAACCCATTCTAAAAAATGAGGTGACACAAACAATAGCAAATTGAGTACAATGCATTGAACCACCAGTTTTTGAATGAGCAGTTTCAGTGAAAAAATCTGGTGATTGTGAACTCATATTTAGGGTGTTGGAATTCAATTTTCAATCGCAATAAAAAACAATGAAAACCCACGAGTAAACAATGTGTTTGGGTGACATGTCAGTACTGATATGAAATGTAATTTTAGAAATAGATATTAAAACAAAATGTTCAATTTCAAATTTTGTAAAGGTCACAAAAGTAAATAAAAATTCAATTGCAAATTGCGCTTTGTGACACAAAGTGTCCGAAGCACTCTTTTAGTAAATGGGTTTTTAATCAAAATGAGTCTTCACATAGATATTTTTTAAAAAATGAATTCATCATTTGAGGATTTATTCTTAAATATTAAAGGGCCACCACGTGGTAATCTTTAAGATGTTATTAGAGGAATCAGAATGATGATGTGTCGCGCTCCAGAAGTTTTGATTTTGATTTTTTTCTCTTGGGTATTGGGGTGCACCGGAAAACGTTATGAAATTTATACATTCTTTTTCCAACATGCAAAAAACATTTTCATATCCAGAATTTTCTAAAACAGTCAAAGATGAATGGGAGCTGGATATCATAAATATATTTTGCTGCTTTGATACAGAACGTGAAGGTATAATCCCAAGAGATTCGGCAATTCATGCTTTTAAACTATTAGGAATGAATGGAGAAGATCACTTTTCGAAGAAAGAGATAACAATTCAAATGTTCATTGATGCAGTACGTGATGAAAGAGAAAGAAATAGTTTTGATAATGTTCGTAGATGGAGTTATATATTTTCATTAATAGCTGGTCCAAATAATGAAACAATTACCACAGAGTCTCTTCGTAACTTTTTTTCGATGTTTGGTCATACACCAGAAGCAAGATTTTGTGATGATTTTATCGATGAATTTGATAGAACAAACCTTAAAAAAACAGAAATCACGTTAGATGATTGGTTAATGTTCTGTAGAATTCATAGATTTCCTTTTTAAGAAGGTCGAATTTTTATCCCATTTTATGAAAACCGTTTAAAACACAAAAGTGACACGACGATACAGAACATGGCCTTATACAAAAATGGCACATAAGCTTTCGGATGAATGGTCATTTTATGGTTTCACAATGCCATCTTCCGATGAAACCAATGAAACTGAAGAAAGCTACTCCAATCATATCAAGCTTCTTGCACGTTTTTCCACAGTAGAAGAATTTTGGGCATCATATTCTCATATCATACGCCCTTCATCACTTCCAAATCATGGAGCCCTTCACCTTTTCCGTGGAACATCAAGAGCTATGCGTGAAGACCCAGAACATATCAATGGAGGATCTTTTCTTTTCCGAGTTTCAAAAGGAATGGCTTCATATTACTGGGAACAACTCATCCTTGCACTTATTGGTGGTCGTCTTGATGATGATGTTATTGGAATTCTTATATCAGCTCGTCCAAAATTTTATAATATTTCAATTTGGCAAAAGAATGCTGGCGATGAAGCTCTCCGCCTTGAAATATGTAAGAAATTCTGTGAATGCATACATTTACCATTGAAGACAAGAATTGATTATACCAAACATAACACAGTTATCAATACTGAAGATAATTCAAAACGCTTGGTACACTATATCTTGGAAGAAGAAGGTCCAGTTTGCAAGGAATTACCAACAAGAGCTCAACCACATCCTGAGGATGATAAAAAAGATGTCAAATCTGAAGAAACCAATGTGACGCCGAAAGAATAAATACGTTATCTGCAGCCAAATATTGTTAATTCCAAAAAGGAATATTCCTTTTTCATTTTTAAAATAACTGAAATTTTGTGAGTCAACGATACGTTTTTTGAATGCTTTTTGATACGATACGTTCAGAATTATTTTATCGTCTATTTCAACATCTTTTCAAGAGTTTTAAAATTAAATTGAAAAAACACAGAGTTTATTGAAATTAAATATTTACACAACTAATTCACTAAGAAGTGATTCGATCTCATTCATTATTTCTGTTTCATTAACAATTTCCATCATAATTGCTTCACTTGCTTCCATTATAAGTGTGCTTTGCTCTCCTTGAGTATAATCATTTTTCTCGCTTTCTTGAATGAGGTTGGAAATGCGATCTTCAATTTCTTCTGATTTGATTAGCATTTCTTTTATGTTCTGCTTTTTGATGTTAGCAATTTCTTGCTTTTTTTGTAGCTCTTTATTGAGGATGTGGAATTCTTCAGATCGTTTTGATGTGATGGTCTGAATATTGGAAATTTCTGATTCAAGTTTATCGGATTCTTTAATTATTTGTTGAAATGACGCTAATTCTTCATTTGATTGCCTTTCAAGTTGCTTTAGCTGGTTCTCATCTTTCTTAAGCTGTGCTAATTTACTTTGTTTATCTATTAAAATTTCTTGCAAATCATTTAATTCTTGTTGAACAGCTAAAATTTTTCGCTCTTTTTGTTGATACTGTATTTGTAATTGCTTATAATTTAGTTCAAGTATTTTATATTGATTGATTGACTTGTCATATTCTTGCTTTTCTCTGTTTCTAGAATCACTTGACATTTTCCGCAGCTGAGATATCATTTTTTCTTCATCCTTTAAATCTTTATGTTTTTGTTGAATATTTGAAAATTTTGATTCAACACCAGAATCTTTTGAAACATTGCTTTTACTACTAATTTTTTTGAGTTGTGTACGCAAAGCAAGCAATTCTATTTTTGCATCAGTAAAAGTTTTAAATTTAGGAATTCGATCAATATTTTCTATTATGTAATTACGGTGACGTGAAAGAGCGTCCTCAAGTTCCATGAGCTGAGAGTTTGTATCAGGGCTTCTTTTAAATCTTTTCGAAGAGCTCATGAGAATAAACGTACTCGATACCAAAATTATAAACGTTCGAAATTCCTAAAATTTCAAACACTTTTTCATCACCAAAGCATAAATTTCTTGATTTTATCAGGAATCTGTTTTATTAAACTATTTATTTTGTTATTGAAAAGATGAAGCTACTCAAGAATGTGAAGATATTTTAACAATTTCACAATTTCATTACCATTTTTACCTTGATATCACGAACAGTATTCACTATTTGTTTATTAAAAACATTAATCAAAAACATTATTTTATGTATACATAATTATTTTCATTTTATAGTTCGACATTTTTAGGCTTCAAATTCGCCTTCACATTTTCATATGCATTTTTCAATCTCTCAAACAATATCAGTATGTCATCGAGCACCAAATCGTTTCCGTTTTTGTGTTCCTCAATATAATCGTCTGCTTTTTGGCATTCTCTTCCTAATCTTCTTAGCAATTTCTTCGGCGGCTTCATTCCCATTTTTGGCCAATGCTTTTCCACAGCATCATTTACGTCGTCAAGTAATTCTTCGAGTCGTTCGAATGCTTCTGGCGCTTCTTCTTTATCTTTCCCGCGTTTTATCAAGTCATGTGAAGCACTTTCTATTTCATATCGGAATTGCTTTAGCTCATTTTCATTTGTGATTTTTTCGTTCGTTACTTTGTATTGAATGCTTGCAATTAACTTTAGAACCTTTTCGCGTTCTTCCGGTGTGGACGTTTCAATGATAGAAGGCTCAAATGAGATTTTCTCACGCGAATCAATGAGAAAAGATTCGAAATCATGTAAAATGGAATCTTGTTGTCGTTGTTTTTGTTCTTTCTCTTCAAAGGATCGAATAATTTTCTCAGTGGAACTACGCTTGCTTTTATAAAGCCCTGATTTGGAGAATTTATGGTACCCAGTGACTTTCACTTGACCTTCAATTATCTCATATGTTCCTTGATCAAGTAAACCTATAGTTCGAATATATGGCTTGATTCCAAGCGGAAGCTTTTGCTTGCTTTGATACTTAAAAGTAGCATACTTTTCATCTTTGATTAATGAAATGTTATATAAAGGTAATCCCTCAAATTTTATGGGGGACGTTAAATAACTCCCGAGTCGGGATGCCTCAAAATAACCGGCGCCGATAACGTTGGCTTCTTCTGTGTTTAACGAACGCATCACTGGCACTTTTCCATTGAAAATGTTGTTGATGAAGTCAATGAAAAGTGGCGATCGAGTTCCTCCACCAATTAACTCAAACCGATCTATATCTTCATATACATCAAACCCTGCTTGGTGAAAAGCTTCAAAGAATGTTTTGTTAAGAACCTTAAGCTCATTTTTGCAAATTGATTTGAGCTTTTCTAATGAGAATGTAAAAGTCATATCAAGCCCATGTACTAAATCTTCAAGATACAGTGTAACATTTGGCTGAAGAGTAAGTTCGTGTTTGACTTTTCTACCAGCAGCAATAATTTTTTGAACAGATTTCTCATCTATTTCAATTTTTGGGTTTTGCTTTAGAACTTCACGTCTAATTTCTTCTGCAATTTTCACATCAACAGAATATGAACCAAATGTATCTGTCCATGAATAACCAAGCTCCTGTACTACCGGTCCATCTTTCTCATAGTTAAACTCTTGTACGGAAACTTGCATTTGGGAAGCGCCAATGTCAATAAAGCAAACCATTAATGTATTGTTTTTAAAAAGTTGTCCTCGTTCAACAGCGAAAAGAGTTCCCACAGCAGAAGTTGTTTCAATGAGATGTGGTTTGTATGTAGACAATTTTGCAGCTCGTGAAAAGGCAGCTCTTTGATGGTGTGTAAGGAATTTAGGAATTACAAGTGATACTGAATCAACAGTAGCATTTGGTTTAGATTTTGAATAGTCATCAATTGCCAGTGAAATAAGTTGTGATGCATAGAATTCAGGCGGTGCTGTAAGATCAAGATACTTATCTTCATCACAATCAAAAGGCATTGTGAGATTTCTTTTTGCAAAATAAGAAATAAGCTTGGAACTGTAGTTTTTACCAAGAAGTTGTGGTAAAAAACGAATCGCTTTTGATGGATATCTTGTGATGATTGATGAATCGCCTGTAAGTCGTTGAAAACAATTTACATCTTCGCTAGTGATTATAACTGGCGCATCTTCTGTTGTTGGAATTAATGCAGCAACAGCAGGTGTAAATCTTTTCCCTATTGAATTATGAACAATTTGAACAGGACTCCCTCTTTGAAGAAATGAAACTCGCATTGATTCACTTCCTAAATCAATAAATAATGATGCAGAAGATATTGCTCTTAAGAGCAGAACGAAAAAGATCATTTTCTCTAAAATACGATAGAGCCGATACAAAGTAAAGATTAGAAATATTTACGATAGGAAAATGCCGAAAGCAAATTTTGATCAAAATTATTCAATATGCCAAAAAAACATTAAATATGTGGTGTAATATGACAATTAAAATGTATTCAATTATTTATTTTTATTGTAACTAATCACCTAAATCATCTTCAGTTCCAATTTGTCCATCTCCAGTTCCAATATATTTTCTTTGGATACTGAACTGTGAACGGAAGAAGTTCATTTTGACATTAGAAGATTGAAGTACTAACATTTCGAGTGATTTTCTTGCTTGGTCCATATATGGATTTTCAGGTATAATTAAACCTGTTGGACGATTCGGAAAATCTTTGAGCTCTGAAAATGTTTTGATTTCTGTGTCATTTATATAGCAGAATGGGCGTGTGATAAGAACTTCTGGTTTGTCTGCATACAATTTGATTTTTTGGACAATAGAAGGACAATCAAAGGAAGCATTTTTTGCCATGTTTGTTATAATGGTGGCATCAAGAAAATCAAGGTTTTCTGGTATTGCAACTTTATTACAATCTAATTCAAGTGCTAAATTAACAAGAATTTCGTAGTACACTTCCTCCCCATTGACATTGTCTACTTTTCTATAATGATTTGTAACTTTTAAACTTTCACAAAATTCGTCAAGATATTTTGTTGTCTGTGGATCAGCTTCATCTGTAGTATAAAGATGAACTGCAGTAATTTTAAAACCTTTTGGAACCTTTGATACCTTGTAACGCATCCAGTGAAGAAGAGAAAGATGAGAATAATCAGAGTCAATAGGAATTAGAAAATGATCAGTTCCTTCATTATTAACAATGTTGAAATCTCCACACCCTGCACCAAATTGGCGTGCAAATCGTTTTGTGATTTTCGAGAGTTGTTTTGATTTTTTCATGTCTTTCATGTCCCGTCCTGTGAATTCGGATTGCAAAACATATAACCGCTTATTTTAAACGTTTCCCAATGAACATGACCCACTTTTTCATATTGGAGTAATGGATGTATTTTGATATTCTTTTTCATATTGGAGTAATGGATGTATTTTGATATTCTTTTTCATAATGGAGTAATGGATGTATTTTGATATTCTTTTTCATATTGGAGTAAAGGGTGTATTTCTGTGTACTACATCCAATTATATTCCAAAATATCTAGAGAGCGTTCGTAAAACTTCACCAGACAATGTTGTAATAATGCTCATCGGTCCCATTTTGATCTTAAGGAAAAACGAAATATTTAGCAAAAGAGAAAACCTTATTTTTTAAGAAGTTCCGATTCGAGAAAATATTAATGTTCATGAATCATTCGAAGAGTTAATCAAAAAATTTGCTCAAGTTGAAAAACTTAATAATGGACGACAAGTAATTTAAAATCCTTGCTTAACAAGGTTCAAAGACAAAAGAAAATAATCATCCATGCAAAATCAAAATTGAGAACATAAATTTTTTTGTACGTACTTTTTTTAGTATGACAAAATAATTCTTAAAAGCTTGTGATAAGAAAAACCACAAATATAAAGTGCATTATAAGAAAAACTTCAACAAAAAAATTTTGGAAACAACATTACAAAGATAATGCATGGTTTTTTATAATAATCGCTTTGGGTTCAATTGAATCGAAATTTTGATATCTGCAACTGTTCTTTAGGTATTTCTTCCTTATTTAATAATAATTTCATTGGTTGCATCATCGGTTAGAAAATGAAACAGTTTAATTTCATATTTCAAAAGTTACATGCAGAAACAAATGACCTTTTGACATTGACATGCTTGGAAGCATATTAAATAAATATGAATTTTTTTTTGACAATAATTTAATATATTTAAAATATTTTTTGAATAACAGATACCTTTGTGAGATTATATTCTCTTAGAAATTATATTATTAGATCACAAAAATAATAAAAATAAAATTAATAAATTTTGAAATATATTTTTTTTAAAAAATCAAAAAAACCATATGAAATGTTTTGCATGTCGTTTCAAGAGTGATTGCATTAACAGATACCTTTGTGAGAATATATCCTATTAAAGATTATACAAGTATTCCGGAAATACAAAAGTATATAAATTAGTTTTGAAATATTTCAAAAGAATGCAAAATAAAGAGATAATAAATAATTTTTATATTAAATACAAAAATAAAGCAGATAAATTCAGTGGTTGAAAATCGTTGAAGAGTGATTTAAAAGACGATGAATTTTCATCCAAATTTACAACGATTTCAGAAATTTCAAAAAAAAAGTTTTTTGCCAAAAGTGCCTATGAATAGATAAAAAGTGATCAAATATTGGTTCTGATTGATCGATTTCCTCTCAATTCCACTTCACCAGTTTGTCCATGTAAACTATTTAAAATTCATTTGAATCTTACTTTTGACCAATGAGTAATGCTGCATTGATTGAGATTGGCGATGATGTTACATCCCAACTTGCAGACTTCAAGAATGATGAGTCAAAGCGTGCCATTCAACTTACAATCGAAAATGAAGTTCTTCGAGTTGTTAAAACAGTTCCAGCAACATCATCCATGGAAAGTGATTTTGATGGTCTTCAGGATATTCTTAATCAATCGCAACCATCATATATTATTATTCATTTAAAGAAGGATCCAGAATATCCAGAGTATGTCTTAATTGTTTTCATTCCACCAAGATGTCCAATTCGCCCACGTACAATTTTCGCTTCATCTCGTTCAACAGTTCAACGTTATCTTAACCAAATTTTTGTTAACTTAGGTGATTATTTCGTCGATAATATACAAGAAGTTACATTCAATGCATTTCTCCATGTTACAACAAAAGATGAAACATCAATGACAATTGATGAAATCCAACAAAGAAAGGAAGCCCAAGAGAACACAGTTTCTCAAGTTTCATTGCCAACTCATGATACATTTACATGGCCAGTTGCTGATGACCTTTTAGATCTCCTCAGACAGTTTGCTAGTGGCAGCGGTCCAACTGTTGTTGCTGGAAAAGCATCAAATACTGGTGGCGCAATATCTGTTGCAGGCACAGGAAACTCTCTCTCCGACATAGATAGCTCAGCTCCACGTTACATTGCTGTCAACTATAATAACAAAGGAGAGAAATTGAAACTATTTGTTCTGTATTGTCCTGATAACGCAAAGTCCAGAGAAAAGATGATGTCATCAACTTGCAAGCACAGCTTCATCAAGGGATGCTCTGAGGTCGGTCTTGAGTTTGATAAGTTCTTCGAAATCAGAGATGAAAGAGATTTCAATGATTCCAACTTAGACCTTTTGGTCAATCCAGTCCATGAAACCCACGGTTATGGAGAAATCAAAGTTCACCGCAAACCAAGAGCACCTGGTCGCAAGTAAGTAAACCACAATTTCTGATCCGAAAAATTTCATTTTGACTTTATAAACAAGAAATTATTGAACCCAGGAAGTAAACAATGAAACTTAGGTCTTATTTCCTTTGATTTTAGTGTTTTTTAATAACTGTACGTTCGTTTTAATTTGCAACTTGAACCGAGAAATTGTATTCGATTTAATCGTTCTTGTTTAAATTAACGGTTTTCTTTTTCTGGGTTATAACCATTACAATGAACCAGGAAGAAAATAAAAATTCAAACGATCAAAATATGGAAAACCCATCAACATATGTTGTACAGCCGGGAGATTCGCTTCAAGCATTAGCTTTGAAATTTGATTGTAGCGTATCTTCAATTAAAACAAGCAACCATTTATTTAGTGATCTAATCCTACCTGGAGATATTTTGCAAATACCTAAGACAGTAGGAAACAATTCTTTTTTGCCAATTACTGCTTCATATTTTAATTCTAAAAATAATCTTGACAGCAGTTCCACTATCCCAGGCAAACTTCTTGTCATTGATGAATATTTGCGTTTTGAACCAACAAATCATTCATTTCGTCCAATCTCAATTCATTTATTAGGTCACATTGGTAGTGTTATATTTCCTTGTCCATCTACGCTCAATTCGGACAACCCTAATACCTTTGATGCGCCTGACACTCTCTATGTGCTTCTTATCACATATTTATGTTCCATAGATAATCCCGATTCACTTGAAACCAAATGCTTCAGTGCCACTTACAAAGACCTCCAAACCTTTCATCCCAAGCTTCAATCATTAGCTGCCTCTATTCAAAAACAACATAATTATCAGCCACCTGAAATTGATCAATTTTCCGACACAAAACCCGACACCAAACCCATTCCTACGCCACCATCTCCACCGCCATCACCACCACCACCTCCACATCCTCAATCTCCTCCACCTCAACAAACATCTCCATCTCCACCTCCACAGCCTCAATCTCTTCCACAACGTCCTCGCCGTATTCCTGGCGCCGGTCCAATCACTTTTATTGGCGGGTCATCGACTATTCTTAGCGAAGATGAAATCAGTCGCATCAGATTTGTATTGCCGCCACGTTTTCGTCCACTTAATTGGAAGCTTCTCTTTCAACTTACACGGGATGGCTCAAGTTACACTTCTTTCTATAGTAGTGCGCATGGCGCCGAGCCGCTAATAATGATTTTAAAGGATCAATTCGGCGACAGAATTGGCGCGTATGTATCGAAAGGGTTAAAGATGTCGAAGCAATACTATGGCTCTGGCGAAACATTTGTTTTTAGGTTTTCATCTGATTTCGAGTATTTCCCATGGAGAGAAACTCATTCGAACCAATATTTCGTTACAAGCTCCGACAAAAACATTGCGATTGGCGGCGGCGGCTCTTCTGCGATTTGGATCGACGGAAATTTGTTAAATGCATTTTCGGAGAGTTGCGCGACATTTAATTCTCCAAGCTTGACAAAGCAAATTAAGTTTAAGGTATGCGAGTTGGAGGTGTGGACGTTGTGCCAGAGGAAGAAAATGCCGAACGAAACGAACTTCTTCCCGAAGTCATTATAAAATTGTTCGAAATTTATATGAATATGTAAAGAAATCGATACATGTCAACAATTTTTTACAGAAAAAAATTCGCAAATATTTTTATTACAGAATGTTTTGTCGGAATCCTTAAGATTTGTTATTGTAGCCAATCCTTCCCCAAACGTTTTCGTATCTCTTCATGAAATCGTTTTTTTGGAATGGACTGTATTGCGTCATGTGATGCGCTCTTTGCTGTGATGTTGGCGCATCGTTTGGAATGGAAATTGAATCATTTTCATCTTTAAGTTCTTCGTCATTTTTATCATTCTCCGAACGTAATTCGATTTTATTTTTATCATTTTCACTGTTTTCTTTCTCCAAATTTATTTCAAGTTTATGTTCTTCGTCACTTTCATCTTCTAAATGCGTTTCTTCGCTCTTTTCCTTCTCTATATTTAATTCGAGTTTATGTTCTTCACTACTTTCATTTTCATCATTCTCTAAATTTAATTTGATTTTTGGTTCGTTTTTATCATTTTCACTGTTTTCTTTCTCCAAATTTAGTTCAAGTTTATGTTCTTCGTCACTTTCATCTTCTAAATGCGTTTCATCATTGTTTTCTTTCTCCAAATTTAGTTCAAGTTTATGTTCTTCGTCACTTTCATCTTCTAAATGTGTTTCTTCGCTGTTTTCCTTCTCTATATTTAATTCGAGTTTATGTTCTTCACTACTTTCATTTTTATCATCTAAATTTAATTCATATTTAAGTTCTTCGTCATTTTCATTATTTTCTTTTCCTACATTAAATTCGAGTTTGTCGCTTTCATCATAATTTTCTTCTTTTTCATTGTTTATAGTTTCATGCTCTTTGTTTGTATCTTTATCGCCTTTAGAGTTTTCTTTATTAAAAGTTATATTTAGTTTTGCTTCTTCTATGTTTTCATCATTTGGATTTTCTTTTCGTAAATTTACTTCAAGTTTAAGTTCGTCATCATTATCATTGCTCCAACTCATTTCATTATTTGTTGTTTGTTCGTTTTCTTTTATTAAATTCACTTCAAGTTTTGGTTCATTATCTTCTTCAACGTTTTCCTTATCCAAATTCATTTCATATTTTCCTTCTTCATCATTTGGAATTTTTCGTTCTTTTACTAAGTTTTCATTTTCGAAATTCTTTTCATTATTTTCATTAATATCAATTTCAAGTTTGAAATCATTTTCATTTTCTAAATTTGCTTCAACTTCACTTTTTTCGACATTCATTTTATCATGTTCAGGATTAAAATCGTCGTTTTCATAACTATGTTCATTATCTTTACTTATGTTCATTTCCCGCTCTTCTGTGTTATTTATATTTTTATCATTTTCTTCTTCAATTTCTTTTTTATCATTTTCTTCATTTGTTTCATTTATAATATCACTTTGTTCGATAACAATTTTATCAAGTCTATGTTTCTCTATATTTGTTTCGGGATTAAATTCTTCATTTTCATTGTTTATATTTTTATCATTTTCTTCTTCAATTTCTTTTTTGTGATTATCTGATTCTGAGTTTTCTTTATTAATATTTATATCAAGTTTAAAATCATTTTCATTTTCTGAATTTGTTTCATCTTTCTCTATAATATCATTTTGTTCCATTTTATTACGTTTACGTCGCTCTATATTTGTTTCGGGATTAAATTCTTCAATTTCATTGTTTTCTTGTTCAGTATTTAAATTTATTCGAAGTTTTTGTTCTTCCTCAAATTTTTGATTTGAATTTATTTCGTTTTCATTCGTAATTTCAAATGTTTGCATCAATTCTCTGTCATGTTTTGAATCAGAAATATCGCTGTTTGAACAATTTTTATTTTTATCTTCATCAGATTCATAACTTTTCGCTTGTTCTTCAATGTGTTTGTCATTGTCATCGGAATGTTGCTGCATTTCTTTATCACTTTCACTTTGTTTATTTGATTCATTGTCATTATTCTCTTCAAAATTCACAAAGTCATCGAAATTATTATTTGATTCATCTGTTTTTTCGTCATTTTCACTTTTATCAGATTTGTCTGCTTCTGATTTCCCTTCTTTATCACTTGATTTATCTTCATTGTTACTTTCTGATTTGTCTTTTATTTCATTTTCTGATTTATCTTTATCACTTTCTAATTTTTCTTCTTTATCACTTTCTGATTTATCTTTAATTTCACTTTCTGATTGATCTTTATCACTTTCTGATTTATCTTTAATTTCACTTTCTGATTTATCTTTAATTTCACTTTCTGATTGATCTTTAATTTCACTTTCTGATTTATCTTCTTTATCACTTTCTGATTGATCTTTAATTTCACTTTCTGATTTATCTTCTTTATCACTTTCTGATTTATCTTCTTTATCACTTTCTGATTTATCTTTAATTTCACTTTCTGATTGATCTTTAATTTCACTTTCTGATTGATCTTTAATTTCACTTTCTGATTGATCTTTATCACTTTCTGATTGATCTTTAATTTCACTTTCTGATTGATCTTTAATTTCACTTTCTGATTTATCTTCTTTATCACTTTCTGATTTATCTTTAATTTCACTTTCTGATTGATCTTTAATTTCACTTTCTGATTGATCTTTAATTTCACTTTCTGATTTATCTTCTTTATCACTTTCTGATTTATCTTCTTTATCACTTTCTGATTGATCTTTAATTTCACTTTCTGATTTATCTTCTTTACCACTTTCTGATTGATCTTTAATTTCACTTTCTGATTGATCTTTCTCAGTATTTGTTTCCTCAAAACTATCAAAATCGTTATCTTCGAGTGTTTCGTTAGTTGAATGTTTTCTATTTCCGTCTGATTCATTACGTTCCAATTTACTTTTAACTTTTTGAGTTTTTTCATAACTTTTTTCATTCTTTGATTTAATTTTTGCTGGACCACATTTTTGTTCGCTTTCCCTTTGATCTTTCAAATTACCCAATTTAGTTCTATTTGTGGGTGATCTGATTGACTTGTTGTTTGTTTTGTTCTGATTGTTTAGGTTAAATGGATTTCTTTTTTCAATATTAGGTCGTGTAATTGTGCATTTCTTTGTTAATTTTGTGTCAACTACAGTCATCCCTTCATCATGAATAATCTTGTTTTTTTGAATTGATGTTTGTGCAAAAGATTTTGGTGGCTTTTGGTGTGGGTTCTTTTGAGATATGTTGATATCTTTTAATTTACTAGTCCATGAGATATGATGAGTTTCTCCTGGATTTTTACATTTTTTATGTTCCATATAAACTTTATTTAAAACCTTGAAATTATGCTTGTCGATGTTTGCCTGTATACGCTGATTTTTTTCTTTTCGTTTTTGGTAATTAATAAGTCTTGGAACCATTGGAGGTGGCGAAGTATCTAAAGAGCCTTTTGTTTCCGAAATTTCTGTTAATGCCATTTGGTGTTGTCTGTAAGCCTTTTGTTTATTATAAATATCAAGGTATGATGATGCAGCAAGACCATTTGTCATATAGCGCTTGAAAATACGTTATTTCCGGAGAACGTTAAAGCCTGTAAATTAACTTTCTTTGGTTTTCGAGGTATTGTGTTTTCATTGAAATTTTTGATCGTCAATCACAAGTGAATTTGATGTAAACTTCTAAAAACACTAACAATTTTTGAATGCATTCAAAAATTGTCAAATGACGCTAAATGATTTTAGCCGTATTCTTGTGTGCTATTGCATCAATCAAAATCAGTGATCCCAATTACTGTGAAGATTGTGAACCATGCAAGAAAGGTGAGTACTGGCCTTCTGATACAACTCATCATTGCGTAAAATGTCCGAAAGGAACATATAGTAATGTTCGAGAATCAAGGTCATGCACAACATGTCCTGCTGGTTACTATGCTGATGAGGTTGGATCTAAGCAATGCAAACCATGTCTTCAAGGTTATTATTCAAACTCAAGTGATTCTTCTTCTTTCGAAACTTGCAAGAAATGCCCATCCGGCACAACAAGTGAAAAGTCTGAGGGTTCAACCAAATGTATTTCAACTCAATGTTCAGCGGGAAAATATTTCGATACTGAAAGTTCGAGTTGTCGGAATTGTCCATACGGCACATATTCTAATTCCACTGACACACCAACATTTTCATCATGTAAGAAATGTCCAGCAGGCACAGCAAGTGGTTCACACACCACCTATATATCTGGTGGAATTTATAAGACTGGCGCACCGAACTGTGAATTCTGTAAAGCAGGTACTTATTCAAAGGAAGGTGCGGGAGCATGTTCAGCATGTCCAGCAGGTACATACTCTGAAAAAGGAGCAACCGGATGCATAAAATGTCCAAAGGGAACATATTCAACCCAAGGTTCAAGTTCATGTACAAGATGCCCCAGCGGCTCTTATTCAGATGAAGAAGGATTAGGTTCGTGCAAGAATTGTCCATATGGTTCATATTCTAATTCCACTGACACACCAACATTTTCATCATGTAAGAAATGTCCAGCAGGCACAGCAAGTGGTTCACACACCACCTATATATCTGGTGGAATTTATAAGTCTGGTGCACCGAACTGTGAATTCTGTAAAGCAGGTACTTATTCAAAGGAAGGTGCGGGAGCATGTTCAGCATGTCCAGCAGGTACATACTCTGAAAAAGGAGCAACCGGATGCATAAAATGTCCAAAGGGAACATATTCAACCCAAGGTTCAAGTTCATGTACAAGATGCCCCAGCGGCTCTTATTCAGATGAAGAAGGATTAGGTTCGTGCAAGAATTGTCCATATGGTTCATATTCTAATTCCACTGACACACCAACATTTTCATCATGTAAGAAATGTCCAGCAGGCACAGCAAGTGGTTCACACACCACCTATATATCTGGTGGAATTTATAAGTCTGGTGCACCGAACTGTGAATTCTGTAAAGCAGGTACTTATTCAAAGGAAGGTGCGGGAGCATGTTCAGCATGTCCAGCAGGTACATACTCTGAAAAAGGAGCAACCGGATGCATAAAATGTCCAAAGGGAACATATTCATCTTCAACAAGTGCCACAGGATGCACAAAGTGCGCTGCCGGCTATTACTCAGATGAAGAAGGCTCACTCAGCTGCAAGAAGTGTCCTCAATACTCCACATCTACCGAAGGTTCGTCAGAATGCCAAAGCACGCGCTGTCCAAAGGGTTCGTACACCACATCATCAGGATCATGTGCTCAGTGCTCCGCTGGTTACTACTCAGATGAAGAAGGCGCTAAGACATGTAAGAAGTGTCCAGCCGGTACATATGGTATTGCAGCCGGTGCCACATCACTTAACCTTTGCTACAACTGCCCATGCGGAACCATATCAGCAGAAGGCTCTTCCAAATGTACCGAATGTTCACCAGGATACTTCCCTAACAAAGAGCAATCCAAGTGCATGTTAATCGAAGACGATGACGAATAAAGGTGTACCCCGTCAAAGTAAATGATTGAAATTTCAATCGAATTTGAATGTTTTATATCAAAGTGTCGTTTAAATGTATTCTATAAATTTCGATGGGTTCGTCAGAGCGCTGCAGCTGTTGGAGCGCGGCGTCTTCCGTCTGAGCGAATGCGCCGAAAGATCAGTTGTTTACGTGGGTGAAAGTGTTGGATATCATTTAATTATTTTGTGTGTAATCTTTGTATGCATACTTTGTGTCTAAGAGTTTGGATGATATTTGTTTTGAATATCTAAGGCGATTGGAAATTAAGAATAAGAAATTTGTAATATCAAAGGTTGGTGATATTTTTGCGCAGATGTTAAGTAAAATTGGTTCGCAAGAAGCAAATTATATGATTTATAAAATGACTGATAAGAAGCTAGTTGATCAAAACACCTGTAAATTAAAACTTTTCTTTGTTAATTATATGTCTGAGAAGGAAATTAACAAACTCAAATTTCATTATTTTTATAAATTTATAATTGAAAATCATGAAGAGTTATCAAAGAATAATTTTGAACTCCATCAGAAATTTATCAAATAAGGACATAATCCAAATGAAATTGAATAAATAATTCGAAATGACGAAATAGAAAAACTTCAAGAGAAATCATCACAAGAAAATTTGAATCAAACAATTAAACTATCACTTTATGAAAGATGTTCATTTATAAATAAAAAAAAATGTCGCATTAATTGAATACGCTGCATTTATTTCTGCTATTAAATGTTTTAAGTTTATACATATAAATAACACAAACATTGAAAATACAGGTAAGTATGCAATTATAAGTGGAAATGAAGAAATCATTCATTTATGTGAACAAAATCATTCACCATTTTCTAAAGGATATGAAGCAGCAATCAAATTTCATAAAAATGATATTTACCATTATATTTATGAAAATAAAATTATTAAAAATATTAATTTCGAAAGATTGGTAGCACAGAAATAGTTAAATTACTTCTTTAACATCATGTCATTTCGAAAGAGATTTATTTGTGTTATTTCAAATTTATTTTGAAGTGCTTTTACTGATTTTACAGAATCTTTAGTTATTATCTATAATACATAAGCACATGCTCAATATGGATCCAAGATTTTTTCTCAGATATGTGAGAAATTTTTGCCACATGAATCACTTCACATTATCGTAAAAAGTTTTTATTCAAAAAGTAAACATCGTATACGATATGCTATCAATAATTTTTTTTTCATGTTCGATCAAATTATATACTTAAATATCAAAAATATATTCCAAATGATTAAAAATAATATATACTTATTGAATATGTTCACTATGTCAAATAAAGTATATTATAATAATGATCATTTTTTCCATCAGGAAATGTTTCTTACTCAAGCTTAGCTTCGATGTTTTGCTTATTGAGGTTATGCAATTCCAATTCCTTGATGCAAATATTTTAAATCATATATAGGAATATATGAAATACTATATTAGTGATATTTATTTTGTTATGTTAGATCTGCAAATACCTCATTTTTAAATAAGTCTATTCCCATGAATATGGTATTATCAAGGTCATATCTTGGAAATGCATATTGTGGTTCTTGTTGAACATTTTGTGACATTAACGTGTCATCCTGATCAGAATTTATTTCATCAATATTCATGGATGGTCTTTGAATAATCATTTGTATGAATTCTAAGTCAGCTTTATTGATTTTTTCTTCATCATCTACATAAATCCTTTTGATTGTACCATCTTGATCAACATCGAACGCTACTAATTTTTTCCAGAACTTGCCTTTGTTTCCCATAGGAATCAGAGAATAATATAAAGCAATTGAGAACTTTCGAAAAATGTTATAAAAATCAAATGTATGAAAAATTCTATATGTGTGAACCATTTTTGAATCACAAATTTGATTACTTAAATAAATCTTTGATCGTCAATGACATTGAATTTTTCACAAAAAGATATCGTTCAATAGAAAAACTTATTTTTTTAGCTGAAATGAAAACAAAACACAGTTGCCCACAAATTCCCCTTCTTTTGGGAATGCAGATAATCAAAAAGAAAAATAGCCCACATTTTAAATAAGATATATTTCAGTGTTATTTGTTTCCCTAATCAATTGATTTGTATTAACTTATTTTTTTGTAATGATTTATAAATTTCAATTTTCATTTTTAATTTTTATAGGTGTAGTGCGCTTAGCAATTATGTAATTGATTCATGACTTCAAAACAAAAACTTAGAACATATACATTTGTATTTGACAGTTTAACTGAATTTAATAGTATTGAAAATACATCATCACCTGGGTTTTTACGAAGCCGGGATTTTGCATTTAGACTTTTATGAATTCGATAATGCTATACTTTAAACTTGATTTCCATCAGTTAACACGCGATTTTTTCAAATCGTTTTGATCGTAAATTCACAGAATTTTGTTAGATTTATATTAGGCGGGTTGTTATCGTAATAAAGTTCTCAATTTTACCGGAATTTCTGCTATTTACATTAGAAAAATGGATGACTATAGTTTTTTGTCATCAGATTTTAATAAGTTTTTGTCACTTCAACTTAAAACGCAGAAAGCTAGAGAAGGTTTTGATGTAAAGTTAATTGCTCCTGTCGAACTTGATGCAATTTTGTATCTAACGTATGATCTTCAACAATTCATTCTTAAGCCGAATGGAAAGTACACAACATTTGATGCAATTGTAATTCCGATTTTTTCAATTATATCTTTGAATACAACAGAACCAACGACAGCAGTAGATTCAAATCCAGAAGTACACTTAAGATTAACACTTCCTCCTTTTGCTGTTTCAATTGCTTTCCCAACAGATTGTCGTTCTTTTTCAAGTTTTTTGGAAACTTTAGAATTTTTGAGAATGACTCTTAATCAGTCAAAATTAACACCTGCACAACGTGAGATTCATGAATTGGTAAAAACCAATGAAATACTCATGTCGACAATTGAATCATTGCGCTCAACAAAACAACAGCAAGAAGAAGTTATCCAAGAATTGGCACAGATACTGAAAACTTTAACTGTGCCGCCAAAAACTGAATAAACGTTTATTATGTACGTTTAAAAATATTTTTCCTTCGCTTTAGATTTGATTTTTTTACAATTTAGATGTTTTGTAAATTACTTCATTTCCATCCGTTTATATTTGAGAAATAATTATTTATTCATTTAAATTAATACGATTATTTTTTTTTCGAATTTAGAAATAATAGTGAATTATTATATCCTCAATACTAGATTTTTTTCCCAATATTAGCACCAATAAGCGTAATTACAATTTTCAAGCAAAAGAATAGTCTGATTTTATCAGTAAATTTTCCCAAAAGTCAGCTTTGGTCCTTTGCACAAGTAAATCATACAAATTTTACTTTTTCCTTTTATATAAAAGTGGACACAACAAAAATTTTCCATTGAAATTTCCAATCATTTATACAAATTTTGAGTATAGTCAAATCCAACCATTCATGATCACTTCATTATTCCATGAGCTATGCTGACCTTCATCACCAAATATCTTCAGAATATTCAGATGAATTGTCTTTAAATCCACTACAAGAGGAGCCTGCTGATTTAAATCAGAAGGAAGAATTTGGTGCACGTCTGAGATTATATAAAATGTTATTTAAATATCCGAAAGCATGCCTTGGAATAATCCCATCAATGTTTATTGGTTCTGTTCCTATTATTACATTTTTGTTTGTCGGAAGAATTATTAATGTTATTAGTGAATATGAACATTCAAGAGGTCAAATAAATAATTTTAATGAAATTAAAAGTTATTCTTTATATTTAGTTATTATAGCGATTATCATAGGCATTTGCAAATTTTTAGATGGATTTTTATGGACAAAAGTCGGTTCTGAATTTACAAATGATTTAAAGTTTAAAGTATTTGATAAAATTATGAAAAGCGATATATCATTTTTTGACCAAAAATCTATTGGTGACATGCTTACATTACTTGGTCAAGAAACAGAACATGTTCAATTTGCTTTTGGTCAAACGAAAGGGCAAGAATTTCAATTTATTGGTCAATTTTTAGTTGGTATTATAATTACATATTTTTATTGTTGGAAAATTGCATTAATTGCTACATGTACATTACCATATTTTATATTTTTGATTTTAATTTTTGGTAAATTTATTGGACGCCATTATAATCTTTTATATGTATATACAGGAAAATCTATTACAATTGCAGATGAAACCTTATCATCAATTCGAACAGTTAGAGGATTTAATCGTGAAGAAGCTGAATATCAACGATTTATGGTTGAAACCAAAAAAGCTGCTCGAGAAGATCAAAAATCAGGTGTATTTATATCTTTTTTATATACTTTAATTGATTTTAGTGTTTGGGTAATTGTTGTTGGAGATACATATTACGGAGCTCAATTAGTAGATAAAGGGGAACTTCTATCAAGTGATTTAATTTCGATCTTTGGTTTCTTATTATTTGGTTGTATTGGAATTGTTATGTTACAATTACTTTTACAAGGTGAAGAACATGCAATTCATTCAGGAAAAAATATTCTTGAAATATTAGGAGAAGAATCATCAATTCCATTTGAAGGAGGAGAAATAATTGAAGATTTCAAAGGTCATATTGAATTCAAAAATGTTTCATTTAAATATCCAACACGTGATGTATATGTATTAAAGAATGTTTCATTCGAAATTAAACCAGGAGAAATGGGAGCACTTGTAGGACATTCAGGATCAGGAAAATCAACATGTATTCAATTATTAGAAAGATTTTATGATGCAACAGAAGGTGAAATTTTACTTGATGGCAAAGATATAACAACACTTGATCCTCATTGGCTTCATCAAAAAATTAGTCTTGTTTCACAAGAACCAATTCTATTTCAATTGTCTGTTGAAGATAATATTAAATATGGTCAAAGAGATGCTACAGAAGAAATGGTTATTGAAGCAGCTAAAAAATCAAATGCTTTTAACTTTATTGAAAAATTGGAGGGTAAATTTGATTATTTCGTTGGAGAAAAAGGTGATACTGTAAGTGGAGGACAAAGACAACGAATTGCAATTGCTCGTGCTTTAATCAGAAATCCAGTAATTTTAATGGCAGATGAAGCTACTTCAGCACTTGATGCAGAAAGTGAGAAAAAGGTTCAAATAGCTTTAGATGAAGTAATGAAAAATAGAACATCAGTTGTAGTAGCTCATAGATTAAGCACAATTAAGAACGCCAATATTATTTATGTTTTTGATTCAGGTGAAATTAAAGAAAAAGGTACTCATTCTTCTTTACTTAAGAAAAAAGGTTATTATTATGAACTTGTTAAAATGCAAATCAAAGAAGATCACAGTAACATGAAGAAGAAAAAATAAACATTGATATGTTTGTATGAATAAAAACATAGATATAAATAATTGAATTATTTTAAATGCATAATTTCCTTTTTAGGATAACAAACTCAATTTTGACACAATTTCAAATTTGATAATGAATGAATTTATATTATTTATTCATATACTTCACAAGATAAACATCCGAAATATGAACCAATTGCACTCGTTAAGTGGAAGAAACAATGAGAATGGAAAATATATCTAAATAAAGGCGTCCGTGCAAAGCGCTCAGGGAAATGTGATGACCTAAAGCACAGTCCGATGCCCTGCCACAAGAATGTGATCACTCTCAACTTGATGAACTTAATCATTGTCTGATCAATTCCGTTTATAAGATAGGCATGAAACATTAGTGGAAAACATAGAAAAGAAATAAATGTGCATAAGAATGTGCGGAGCCAATAAATTTTGTAGTGAAGAATGATTGGAATCAATAGGATAAAAGTGATAAAAAGGATTCCATAAACAGTAAGATACATCTTTAGAAGATCAGGACGGCTATCAGAGAAAAAACAAATTGTGTCACTAAATAAGTAAGAGAAAATTTGAATTGCAATTCCATTTACATCTAAAACTAATGTCATGTTGTACATTTTTCGGCTAAAGTTTCGGAGAGTATGATATGCTGCCGACATGAAAAATGTAAGAGCACAAAGATAATTAACAATAGCACATCTTTTATTTTGATAAAATGATCTGTATATAAAAAAAACTCCAAAAAGAAAATGAACATAAATGTTTGTTGTGTCTGTATGAATTGTGGTTAGTACATTCCAAATAGTTTTTAAATTAATTGGTTGACCAACCATTATTTTGTAATGTGTCATATATTCATTATCGCAAAGTACAACCTTAAGATCTTCCCATTGTTTTTGTAGAGCTGGATCAGGATTATCGAATTTTTGTGGGTGTCTTTCGTATTTTAGCTTCCCGCTCATTGAACAGTTCACGAATGGCTTACGATACATAAATTGAATAATATTTTACGGTTCTTAAACTGCTTCAGGTGGAATAATGTAGTCTATATTGATTCAAATTTGCATTAAATATTTGTCCTAATCATAATGACTACCTGTAATTCCTATAGTGCTAAAAACTAAATAACAGCTTTATTTGTTAAATTTGTTCTCATTTGCCTCAAAATGATAATAAGATTCATAAAGGTTGCGCTTTTTGATTATTTCAAATTGAATAGATTATTTCGAACGATAGATATTGGCGCCAACACCAATTGCATGGAAAACAGAAAACATAATTCAAATACTGAAGTCTACAACAGAAACAAAAAATTCATTGAAGAAAAAAAGAAATGGGTTGAAGAAAATCAAAATTTTAATAAAGGATCAAATCATGAATTAACAAAATTTCGAAAAAATGAAATTCAAGAAGAAATTTGGGATAAAAATGGTTATATAATTCATTGGAATAAAAGAGATCAAGAAAAAGTGCAAACAGAGCATCAACCTAGAGTTTTGACTCCTCGAAGATTAACTACACAAGAGCAAAAAGATTTTATTGAAAGAAATGTAGATAAATACTACAAGAAAAACGAAGACTTACAAAACAATAGAAAAAAAGAGAAAATCAAAAAAACATATGATTTAAATGAATTTTTTGAAAGACAAAATCAAGCATCAAAACGAAAACTTAAAACAAAGGTACCTCCAAGAAAAAAGCATTCATATATATCCCCTAAAAGCCGTGAGATAATAAGAAATCTTCGTTCCCAACCTTCAAAAGAGATAAAAGAAGGTGATGAAAAAGAAGAAGCTAATACACATAAACCAGATAAATCACCAACAAAATATTTTCGAACAAATGGTCTTAGTATTGAAAATGTTGAAGCTCAAATTATACTTAAAGATATAAACATGAGATCAATGAGAATTGAACGTTCTTTAGAAGAGATGAAAGACTGTACTTTCAAACCTGTTTTATATGATTCCAAAGAAAAAAGAGATAAATTAGCCAAAAGATGTGAAAAACGAAAAAACATGGCAAACAAATCAAGTCCGAATGAATACAAATATATTAGCGTTAACAAACAATTTTTTATTGATCGTTCACCAAAACAAGATCAAGGAAAATGAAAATTGTTTGATTTTGTTAATGTATCAATACCTTTTTAGCTTTGGGAGTTATTAAAAAAAGTGTGATATACAACTATTCCCAACGACACACCCTAGTATGTTTGTAAAAATAAAATCTGGTCGATTTATGAATGATCAACTTCACAATGAAATAAACAAAATTCAGCTGAATTTTTCAAATGCAAAAGCATATAAGGAAAAACGAGAATTGTTGTGCTTGTTATTTTTGTTCTTTTGAAATAGCAAGTTATGGAATTTCATTAATTTTTTTGTTTGTATCTCTAGAGATATCATTCTTAGAGGGTTCCATTCTATTTCATTTCCCATGTTCACATTAATTTGTATCAGAGTAATTTCATTTGAATTGAATCATTTTATATCATTATAATTTTTTTTAAAGAATCTATGTTTTAATCGAATTTAAATGTTTTAGTGAAACTTTTACCAAATTTTGTATTTTAAACAAGGTCATTATCATTAAATGTTTGATCGATTAACACATTTTTTGTTGGGGATAAAAATAAAATCTTCATGGATTATTTTTATTTCTGACATACATTTAATTGAAATTTAGTGTCTGAAATCACATGGATAGTTGAGAATACTGTGTAAATCAATATTTTTCTCAATGTGAACTGAAAATATGATGCCGGCGTAAAATTCACAATTTTGGTGGTTGATGACAAACCCAGCAAAAAGATGAAAAATACTTCAGATACTAATGATACATCAAATTTACCATGTGCAAAAGTTGTTTTTGCTGGGTATTGTTCAGGAAGAACTTCTCTTATCAATAGATTTTTAAATGGGACATTTGAAGAAAGGATAAATGCAACAATTGGAACTAACATTGATTCTAAGAATGTAAGCTTTCAAGGGCATTCTTTTGAAATGATGATCATGGATCCTAATGGTTTGGAAAGGAATAGTTGTATGAGATCTATGTACTATCCTCAAGGAGATGTGTTTGTTATCGTTTTTTCCATTCGAGAGCGTTACACCTTTGATAGAATCAAAGATTTTTATGGCGAAATAACGAAAGTTGTTAATAATCCAACCATTTTCTTATGTGCTAATAAGTGTGATTTAACCGTTGGTAATGAAGTAACGCATGAAGAGGGAATTAAAATGGCCCAGGAAATACATGCTGTAGAATACATCAAAACAAGTGCTTTAACAGGCGAAGGCGTCGATGAGCTATTTGAAAAGATAATCGAAAAGTGCTATATTGCGAAAGAAAATGAAAGCAAAAATTCTCAACCTGCGAATAATGTGAATCAGGAAAACAAAAATAAAAATTGCGAAATTGCATAGCTATTGGTATGTAAAAATTCTTATTAGTCAAAGTTTTATTTTTTTTAAACAATCTAATTTTTTAATATTACAGTGAATTCCGGATTATCCATATTGGACATAAAATACCTTTTATATACATTTTTGGTGATTTACGATTTGTGATTCTTAAATAATAATATGAATAATGTATATTTATCTATTATGAAGAACTTATTTCGAAATTATCCCTTAGCGGACTCGACATCATAAAATAAGAATCACTTTTAATAACAACACTTAAAAAAGTCAAAAATATTAATTTATTTATTTTCTTATTGAAATTACCCAACTAAAAAATGTTATCTTTAGAATCCAATTATTTCCTTTAACTCCATTAACTGGTTCACAGTTATATTATACAAACTCTTTGTTGACTGTTCGTTACAAGCGGCCGGAGTTGCGAATATTATTCTATACTCACATTGACTCATCTCAACAGTACTCAACAACTTATTCTCACTCCAACACATAAGCACAACATCAGATTTTCTTCCTCTTCCTGTCTGCCAGCAATGTTGGCCATTTTCATATTCCATTGTTCCGTTTTCATAACTACGTAAGTTGCTGAGTTTCGTATGATCTTGTAAACGAAGTGCTGATATTTGCTTGTTGTATTGACGTGTAAGCTCGTTCCCTGGTGTTGGAACATCAGCAGAGTCAATAAATAACGTGATTTGCCAAAGCTTGATAAGGAAATCACGGAACGAAAACGATTTCGTGTTTGGCGCTGTTGTTGTTACTTCGCTTTCTTTTGGTTTTTCATTGTTTTGCTCATTTGGTTCTTCTGTAACTTCTTCCGTGACTTCTTCTGTAGCTTCGAACGAGCGAGATCTGATCTGATGAAGATTTTAAACGTATAATGGGGTACCCTACTTTTTTTGGCCATGTGAAAATCTCGAAACAAAAATGGCCAGCAAAGAAGAAGTCGAAAATTTATTTAATTGCACACGTAGTCCAGATTTACCCTATGAACAACGTCAAAACATAGACAAAATCTTATTAGATTTAACTAACCAAGCATCATTTTTTCCAATTCTTTTTGAAATATCAACTGAGGGAAAGGAATATTTGAGTAAAATGGCACTTGTTTTTCTTAAAAAAACTATTGATGCCATATATTCACATTTATCAAATGATGAAAAATCATTTGTCAAATCACATGTTATGCAATTAATTTTTTCTGTTAATGACTATAGCTTAGCAATTGATTGTCTTAATTCTATTCTTTTCGTTGATGATCTTGAAAATCCTCAAGAATTTTTTTCGTTTATTCAAAACAAAATAAACACACATCCACTTCAATCCATTACCTTACTATCTGTTGTTTTAAAATTTACAAGTGAGGAATTTATTTCATCGAATTTCCCACTTTTATATAATTTTGTTCAAATTGGGCTTACATCAGAACAATTAATTGGTCCATCAGTTGAAATCCTTATTATTTTATATCCTTTTCTTGCCACTCATCAAGATATGGCAAGTTGTTTAACTAAAATATCTGAATTTGCATGTCAATCATTTGGTAAACCATATTTTAATTCCATTTGGAAAATCGTTGCACTCCTCTGTCACGACAAAGCGATGCCAGAATCACTTATTTTACCCATTTTTCAATATCTTCTTCAAAATGTTCAAAACCCACAAATTGAAGTTATTTCTTTAACACAATCGCTTCTCTCTATTTCGAATTATTTTTCTTTATTTAATGTTGAAATGATTACTGCACTTCTTGATGCAACTTTCTTTTTAGCTTTTCGATATTTTTGCGAAAGCTTTACACTTCCAAATGATCCACTTACATTATTAGAAATCATATTAACAAAACTTCCAAAACTTAATATATATCCAATGATAAAAGAAAGAGTTATTTCGATACTTTCTCAACCTGATGATATGAAATATCCAACAGCAATATGTTCATTAGGATTTGTTGTTTCTTATACTCCAGATATTGCATTAAAAGATATTCAATTTTTAATTTCTACGCTTCAAAACGCATTAAATCAAAATAACGAACTTTTAAATGCTTCTGTTTGTTTTGTATTAAATCAATTTAATGAATCATTTAAATCATATGTTCCTGAATTCTTACCAAAGATTGTTCCATTTTTAGCAAATCCAAATGATGAATTACGTAAAAATGCTAATGACGCAATACATAATTTTTGTCAATTAATAGATACCAAAATTCCAGACTTCTTCCAAGCAATTTGGAGTATTAAAAATAATATACCTAATGATGATATCCCAGGATTTATGCCATATATTGCAACGGCAATTGAAAAAACAGAAAATTTTGGCGATGCTGAAATCGATGAAATTATTTCAACAATTGAACCAATATTTTTAAATCCACAACAATCTAATATTGATCCAGCATATTTTCTTGTTATAATATCATCATTAGTTTCACAAGTTGATTCACTTATTGATGATCTTTTACCAATTACTATACCAATACTTGACAGATATGTAATTAATTATAAAGAATGTACGAATGATGATGTGTTAGGTTATTGTTTAATATATATTGGTGATATAATTAAAACATTTCCTGAAAAATCAAATGAATTATTAAATTATGTTATAAGTTCACAATTAATTGCAAATGATTCAACAAAATCTGATCGAATTGTAATAGAAGCATTAAAGACATCAAGTATTACAGCTAAGTATATGGAAAACCATGAAATGGCTGAAGCACTTCAACCGATTTGTTGTAAAGTTTTAAGTTTTGAAGATGAAGATTTAAATTTAATTCCAACAGGTGTACTGTGTTCACTTTATATTGCTAAATTACTTAATGAAGAAAGTTCGAAACAACTTTTCGATCAATTATTTACATTTTGTATGAACTCGAAAGATTGTCCTTCAGTAGCAGAAGCAACACGACCATTAATTAAACTTATAAAACATGCAACAAATACAAATTTACAACAATTTTTAACAGATGCTTATCAACTTATCGAATGTTTCATACAAGGAAATCTTCCATCAAATGATTTCCCACCACTTTCAGGTCAATGTGATTTAATATATATGAAAAATTTTGCTTTTTTAATTGGGCAAGTGATACGTTATCCACATCCATTTGTAGATCAATTATGTTTATTTATTATTAGTGTATTAAATTCACCTAATGAAGCGGCACTTTTTTCATATATTGGAGCGTTTTCTGATGGAATTAAATTTAATACTATTAAACCCGAATTTATTCAACAGTTCTTTATAAAAGTACCGGATTTAATACAAAATCATTCAAGTGATCCAGATAGCCAACAAAATATTTCATTTTTGTTTAATATACTTTTACAAGTTCATCCTGAATTAATTAATGTTGTGCAACCATTCATACAAAATATATGGCAATGGTTACAATATGGTCAACAACAAATGGGTGGTTACGAATTACTTGTTTCGAATGCTGCTTCATTTTTCTTGACGTTGTTTGCGAATAATTATCCGATTAATGAAGTTATATTGTTAGCTTCATTAAAAGAAATTCCTCCTTTTGATAGATTAGAGACTTCGACAATGTTAAATAATGTAATTAAAATTTTGGATACAAAACAAATTAATGAACAAATTATCGAACAAATTTCTTTCGGTTTTGCTGAAGTTTTATTAATGAAAAATTCCGAAATTCAAGAAAGAAGAATATCACAAGAGTTATTCATGTTAGTGACTCAAAAATTTAGAAATATTATCCAAGCATTCCCTCAAGTTTATAATAGAATTCAAATTAAGTATCGAAAATCTAAAGCAAAAATACAAAAATTAAATAAAGTGATATAGCAATGTAAACCTTTCAAATCAGTTTGTCTCAATTTCAAAAAGTGTCATGGCTGGCCACTTTGTCTCCAAAAATGAGCGATAATAACACTATTGCTTCCGAATTTATAGCAGCATACTACTATAAATTAACTTACGTGCCAAATGATATCCAAAAGTTTTATAATCAAGAAAAGGCAACAATTTGGCGTCAATCAATGGAATCTTCAAACGCTATTCCTTTCAAAGATGCTAAAAATTTATTAGTTCCTACAATTACAAAAGGAAGCAAAGTTAGCGTCTTGGAATACAATATCTTAAATGTCGAAAATGGTTTCATCTTAAACGTTTTCGGTAAAATCGAAGAAGGAGAAACTGCTAGAAAGTTTGTTCAAACATTTTTCATTGAAATTGTTAAGGCAGAAGACGTTTCTAGAATTTGCATTATTTCTGATTCATTAAAGTATGAGTCAACTAAGGAAGAGGAAGAAGCACTTCAACTTACTGAAGTTCGTCCAAAGAAACAATACAAGAAGAAACCAACACCAAATAAGTTCGTTTATAAAGCTGATTAAACAGTCATATAATTTTTATTTTATTTTAAAATGTTATAAAGGAAAATTCATTCGAAGTTAATATTTTATATATTTATTTTTTCCGAATACATCATTTTTATTGTATAACAATTTATAAATTTTGAAAATATTCTGGTTTTACCTTTGAAATTGGGTTTTTTAATAAAAATTTTATTGATAAAATACTGTTTATATAAACCTAATGAATCAATTACAACTTTCATTCAATGATTGGGCTTATATTGATCCAAAAAACACAAAGAATCAACAATGTGCTTGGGGAACATGTGGTGTATTTGCACATTCAATAGGAAATGTTATCACTATTTACTCTGAAGATAAATATTCATTTCATCCTATAAAGAATATATCTATGCATACTCCATTGATTATAGCAATTGCTTTATATGATGGAAGACTTATTGGTGCACGATCACTTCCTTATTTAGTGTTTTCAACTCAGAATGGTAAGATTATAGTTGTTGATTTTTCTAATTATGAAACTATTGCTGAATTTAATTGTAATAATGTAATTATTGTTTCTTTAAAGTGGTCATATACTTCTCAGAATACATTTTTTGCAGGAACAAATGATGGAAAACTTATTAGATTTGACATTGAAGAAATAAATGGGAAGCATCGTATAAAAGTTATATGGAAAATATCATTTGGAAAAAGTCCAACTAGTTTTATTTGTATTGAACCAAATCTTGGAAATAATATAATTGCTGCTTCAAAACATTGGAATCTTTTAATAGTGGAAAATATCCAATCTAAAGAGCCTTCATATATTCAAAGATCTTTTGAAATGAATGATTCTAATATGTTAATTGTTTATTGTGATTATTACTTGCTTTATTCTAATTATATCATATTATGTTCGGAAACTAGTGCATTTCTTTATTCAATTCATGATAATATAATCTGTAATTTTATTTCTGATGATGGTATCCGTTATATTCAACCAATTAAAAAAAAGAATCAAATAATAATTATTACAAAATCGAAAATTAGGATTTTAGAACAGCAAAAAAATAAGAATTGGATTTGTTGTTCTATGATTAACTTTGAAGAAAAATTTAGTAAAGCATTTCGAATAGTAAAACTTATACAATCATATGATAGATTTATTTTAGTTACATCTGTAGGCTATATTAATTTAGTAGAAATTCGTAATAATAAATTATTTATTACAAAAAGATTTCAATTACTTTATTCACGCCCAATGGGATGGGATATTTATGATGGATCAATCGCTATTGTTAACGAGAATGGAATACTTTGTATTACTAAAAAATCACCTGAAGCAAAATTTAAATCAGATTCTAACTTTAGGATATCTGATTTTCATAGAAGTCAATCTTTAAACCAAGAAAGACCTTCAATTGTTATCAGAAAGCCTACTCGCTCACTTCAAAGTAAAGAAACATCAACAGAAATAAAAAATGGAAACGATACAACTTTTGAAAAATGTTTTCATATATCGAAAGGACCTTTAAATTTTGTAAAATGGATACATAATAATAAAATATTATGTTATAATATAAATAGAAATCTAAAAGTAGATATTTGGCTTGTTGATCTCAAAAAAAGAAAAGTAATTCCATATGATCAGGATAGAGTAAAATTTATTCCTTTTCCTTTGACAAAAGTATATTTAAATTGTGATAGAACAATATGTTGTATTATTTTTGGTGATTTATTTGCATCCTTCATTTCATTAAGTAAATTTCCTCAATGTATTGGTGTTTATTCATCTAGAGAACCTTTCTTGTTTTCATTCGGACCGACTCCATCCATAGCAATTCTTGCTACAAATTCAAATTTGAAGTTATCTGTTTTAAGGATTTCAGAGGAGACTGTAAAAGTTGTTCCTCTTAAAATTAAATTAAAACAGGAAATATCTATTATTTCAAGGATTGAAGAAGGGTTTTTATTTGGAACAATGTTAGGTGAACTCTTTACACTTAATATAGAAACTAATGAATTTTGTGAAATTGCAACTGTTTCAAATAGACCAATTATTGCTATAAGGTTCTTAGAAAAATCATATTTATTAGTTGATGATTCAAGAAAATCATTTATTTATTCAAATGGAAAAATTCATAATTTTAAAAGTAATATTCAACAAATTTCATTTACTTCTCCAAATACCTTTCTAATTTTATATTTAAATAAAAAGAAACTTGTAGTAGAAAGTCAAAATGGGAAAAATGTTAAAGAAGATCCATTAACATATATTCCACCATCATTATTACCAAGTTTTCAATGGTCACTATATATCAAAAAACTAGTTTTAACTGATTATGATAAAACAAAAAATATTTTAATGGGATTAGGTCTTCCTTTAGTAAGCTTAATTTTAATGGAAAAGAAACAAGATGATGAAGATATAAATGGATTTTCCATTTTATCAAATGTGATAGATAAAGTACAAGAAATGATTCCATCAACATCACTTTCTCATGCTTTAGCAAATAATAAAGAAGAATCAATGAGCATAAGATTGAATCTTAGTTTGGATCATCCAAATTATGCAAAAGAAATAATGAAGACAATATTCTATTCTGATGATATGAAAAACAATGGTTTTGCAAAAATTATCGCAATGAAACTTCTTGATTCTGGAAATTATATTGACGCTTTTGAAATTATGGTGTTATCTGGTAACTGGGAAAGCGCTATAGAATTATTGATTGAATCTAACCATATTTTAAATGCCATACATCTAATGAAGTTTAAAATGAATAAAGAAAATCAAGAAATGATTGAAAAACTGGTATCAGGCATTATGAAAAATGATTCCTTGTTATTGATGTATGCAAATTTTTGGAATCTTGATTATATAATCAATTATTTTAATCAAAAAGGTCAAGAAGAAATAACTGAGTTACTTGGCAAACTCAAAAATATACAATGTTGAATATACGTTACATCTTGAAATGAAATAATATATAATAAAAATATTTTAAAAATAACATTTTTACAATGGTTTATGATATTTACAATTTACCTCTTATTCGATTTTTTAAATTAAATCGTTTTCACTTATCTTTTTATGAATTATAACATAATACAAATAATAGTAAAATTCCGTAATTCTATTTTATTATTAAAACATTCATCTTAATGGAGTCAGTTTATCCAAACTTTTCGTTTTTTGTTGAATATCCAAATTTCCTCCTCTGTAGTTCCTTGACGTTTCCGCGTCTCTTTGCGTCCTCGCTCTTGTGCTTCTGATTGTGACGTTGTTCATTCTCGATCTTCTAATTGAAGAAATTTTTTCTTTTGTATCGTCCTCAAACTCAAAGTTTAAGTCGACCAAACTATTCATTGCACTTTTTGCTTTGGTATTTTCGTTTATATCTTCAGTTTCGTCAATTTGACCAAAATTCAATAATTCAATATTTTCGTCAATGTTCATATCTTGCGACATAGTGAAGGGATTGATTGACCTTCTTCTAGAGTTGCCTTGGTATTCAATTTCTTCGGGTACTTCTTCATCGCTATCACTATATATTTCATATTCGTCTTCTTCTTCTTCAAGTGGATTTGGTAATGGTTGTGTGGGAAATTCATAGTTAGGTAATGCATGGATTTGGGCTTCGACAAGTTCTTCAGATGTGACATTTTCAGATTCTTGATAATCATCAAGTATACTATGGATTATAAAAAGAAGGCGTGCACGCATAGAACGTGAAATTGTGTCAGATGAAAGCATGGAAAGAGCAAATGGTACAACTGATATGAGTTTTTGTGAAATTTCTATATCTAGAAGTTGTAGAAGATCTATAGCAGGGTCCATTGCTTGTGACCAATGGCGTAAATTCCAAAAGTCAGATAAAGATGGAATAATGGATTTGATAGTAAAATCACTTCCTAAGCGTTTAGAAATAAGAACAAAAACACACATTATAAGTTTAGCCAGTTCTTGACTCGAAGCTGATGCGAGACGATGACTTAAAGCTGGTGTGAGTTTATCTGATATAAATATATTTGTCATTTTTGGTATTACATATGGAAGAACCTTTACACAACTAATACTTACTGATTCATCAGTTGTATCAAGGCTATTAAGTATTGTCGGAATAATTGTTGAATCATAATAAATTGGTGAAACACGTTTAAGAAGAACCGCCATGTATCGTATTAACGTTTCACATATTTTGGGGTGCCCTTTTATCTGAAAAATTGATGTTAACGGTTTTATGATTTCCTCGTTGAATTGGCTGTCTTTTTTGTATTTATCTTGGACAGCGAATATTATTGAAAGCAAAACACTACATAACTCAATATTGTTATTGATATAAAACATAAAAATAGGCATGAATTTGGATTGTATCATTCTAAAGGAAAATGCATAAATGATATCCCTAAGTCCAACAAAAAAGTTCAAAAGGTCATCAACATCATGTTGTCCTATGTCATATATGTAATTAAAGACAGAACAAACAAGTGAAGTGAATGCATGTGAATTTACAATTTCTCCAAAGGTTAATCTTGCATTATCATTAGCAAGCATACAGTTTTTAAGTAATTTATCGAAACCTTCTGGAAGATTATCACATGAGTTAATCGATAAAGGGCCTTTAGAATCCTTTTTTTGAAATATGAAAAGACATGTAAGAGCAAACATATAAACATCAGCTTTTGCAGTGAATCCACGACCCATTATTATCTCTGGTGGAAGGAATTCACTTGGGAGATGGAAAATTGAGTTTGGTACCCATGGGGTAAATGGATGTTGTAATGTTTCATTTTCATATTGGAATGTTGTAGCATGAATAAATGGTCCAAGCTTAACTGAGAAGCGATGATTTATAAATATGTTTTGAGGAGTAAGGCCGAGATATGCAATTTTCATGGAATGTAGATCTTTCATAACATTAGATATAGATTGAACAAGATACAGTCCTTCATCACGTGAAATCTTACCAATAGATGTGATATTCGAAACAATATGTTCTGAAGCAAATCCTAAAGTATTTTCAATATATCCTATTTCTAAGATTTTAAGGACCATAGGATGAGAAATCTTTTGCATCATTTGAAGGCTAGATTCACAATGTGAAAGAAAGTTATGTCTCTTTTTTTTACTTTTTTCATTTTTTTTAATTAATTGATAGTCAATTATCCAAAGTGAGCAAGATTTCCCAGTTGATTTAATCGTAGCCTTATGTACTTTCCATATACCAACGTCGAACTTAAAAACGATGTTTCCATAGTTCGAAGAGATATCTGCTCCCATTTTGCACAAGCTGCCGGATAAACCATTCAATTCTCCATCGTTCGCCGTTCCAACATAAAAAAGCCGAAAATCAAACCTCCGAAACCGCCGAAATAAAAAATCGGCAGTATCGGTATCACTTTTTGAAAGTGATTCAATCAAAGCCGATCAAAAAGTACTGCTAATTTAATTCCATTTAAAAAAATTTTTAAATTTTTTTTAACGCAAGTGGAAGTTTATTTACTTTTTTTTTTCAAATTACAACCATTTGCTTTTTTATATTTTATAAAAATATAAATAAATCAAATTATCAATATTATGAATATAAAAACGCTCCTTGTCCTTCGCTAATAGCCATTAACAATTTCTTTTTCAAGATTTCCTTCGAACTATATTCAGGCACTTTAAAGTAATTCGAACACGTCGATGCAGTTGGTAATGCATCATCTGGATTTTGGCCTTTTTCGACAGCTCTTTTAGCTATCGATAACTTTGGGTTTAAGTTTGCTAATCCACCGACAGGTAATCTTTCACAACCTGTAATGAATTTAATTAGCAACGCCTTTTGTTTCGGATCCATTTCTAAAATTGTTTGGAATAACATATTAATAACAGGCGATTTAGAATTATAACCATGTTCAAGGATAACATATTTTTCTAAATCATTTTTCGTTATATTTACATCTTCACCAATAATTAAAAACTTTAAATCTCTAGATGATAAAAGTTTAAATCCTCCGCGTTCTATAATCGAATGAAAACCATCGAGAAAACGCTTTCGAATTTGATTTAATTTAGAGCCACAAGTAAAATCAATTATTAAATTTGTATATTTCGAAAAGTTTTGTTTTGTAACAAATATATTTTTCCCATTATTACATAGTTCTAAATCATCAAATCCTGGATAAGTGAATGGCATTCCTTCTAATCCTTCGAAACTTAACAATGAATTATAAAGTCTTTCATCGACTTCTTTTAAATGTATTTTATACCCTTTAATAAACTTAAAGAAAGTATTACTTAATGGTATTGATAATAATGAATTCATTTGTATTGCTTTCCCACATAACAGACCTAATAAATAAAACATTTCTGGATTAGCATTAGGTGATGGGAATAATCCATTTTCAGAAAATGAATATTCATTATCACTTAATGTAGAATTTCGCCACATATTATATTTCTTTTTAGCTAATTCTTTGGAAAACAAATCAAAGAATTCATGAGCTGGTCCTAAACCAAAACCATTTTCATTATGAAATGATATATCTAAATGTATTGCAGATGGTCCAATTTCTTTTAATAGTTTAGAACCATCTTCAAAGATATGATCACGTCGAATTATACATGTAAATGTTTGACGTCCTTCACGTAATATTTGATTTTGATGAAATATCGTTGAATATGCAGATGATAATGAAGAATAATAATCTAATGATATGATTTTAAATAAAAGAATTTTATAACGTGATGAAAATAAAAATGGATAATGATATGGAATGATAATTGATGGCGAAGACATTGAAATAATTCCTGTAAATGTACTTTTGGAATTAAGACGATGTTCAATCGACTTAACTTTATGACTTAATTTAGGTGAAATACTATTAATCTTTTCCATTATCTTTAAGAAATCATTAAATTTATGATTTAACTTTAATTCTTTTGGTATTGATTCACCATATATTATAGGATTAGGTTCAACTTCATCAATTAATTCCATATCAAAGACTGTCGATCTAAATAATGATATTAATTGTAATGATCGAACATATGTATTATATGTAAAGTCTAAATATGAATAAACTTTATCTTTAATCTTAAATGAAAATCGTTTATAATTTGGTGTATTAAAGATTCGATGTAATATACCAATTTGTGTAAATGATAATCGTGTTAAATTTGGTATTTGATATATCGAATTATTATTAAGTTTTTGTTCTAAATATGTCGTTGTTATTTTATTATGTTCTTGATTCCACCAAGCTTCGAACCCTACAAATTGTCCATTACTATATATAGTAATTACTCCATAATTATTACCTTTATAAATAACATTATATGGTATTGACGTTTGTATTAAATCATTAGCAGTCTTTCGAAATGTAGGATCATTAAATAATGGTAATTGGATTACTTGTGCTATACTTTCCATAGTTTCAACAAGTTTTGTAAAATCTAAGTTTTGTATACTTTGTGACTTCGTTAACATTTTTGGTACTTCACTAAATACTTTCGACATATAAAACTCAACTGGTTTAAACTTATTCTTGGACATAAAGTCAAGTAACTTCTCAATAGTATCGATCTTCGCATTATTAAAACTATTGTTAGATGAATTCTCTAATCGTCGTGTTAATATTCGTAACTTTTCATCATACCATACTTGATATGCTTTATTTTGTTGTGTTGATGCTTGTAATGCTTCAAATAAACCACTAGATAAATATATATCTTCATTACCCGTACATGTAACTGTTAATAGTATCGCATGCATCGATGATATTTGTTGTCGTTGTAAATATGTTACAAGTTTAACAAATACTTTGTTCGGAACTTGAAATGTTATTATCGAGCGACAAACTATTAATAACGCATATGATAATTTAATATCAATGTCTTTTTTCTCAATGAAATCTATACAATATGGATGTATAATATTAGCTAAGCGTTCAAGATTAGTCGCACATTCATGTGGCTTATCCCAATACCCATCTGGGAAATCAGCAGCTGGAAAGATATTTAATAATAAGTTTAACATTTGATTGATAATTGTATTCGATTTTTGACCAAATTTATTACATGAAAAATATTTCGCATATGAAATATCGCCATCAACCCATTTTTGTGCAAACCAAACTTCTTTACATTTACCTTTACATGTGGTAATTAATGGTTCAATGGCATCGGGATCATCGCAAATTGATAATGTTTCAAATAAGATATCATATATGTTGTTGGGGATTAAAGGCATTGTGAATGAATTGATTAAATGTGAAAATGTAATAACGGATAAACGACGGATGATAGTGTCGTTGTATTGGAGTTTGTTGGCTATTTGATTAAAGTGTTTAAGTGCATCAGTTTGTGAAATATGTTCTGTTGTGGTACAAATACATTTAATGACAAAGCGCTTTTGGTTTGTCATAAGTTGGTCAAAATGTTTTAGAAAGATATCAATGCTAAATAAAGTAGTAATTTTTTTGGGATCAATTTCATTTAAGGCAATTATAAGTTCAAAGGTACTTTGTGCCATTCGACGACTAAGATCCTGATTGAGTTTGGTTAGAATTAAATTGTATATGAAATTAGATGATGAAATCTGTATTGGACGGAAACTTTTTATGATGTTAGCCATGAATGTGGTGGTTGCATCATAAAGGTTTTCGTTGGTTGTTTTTGAAAAAATATTAATGATTTTTTCTGTTACAATGTTAACATCTAATAATTCGATTACATTTGTTTGGCCAAATAATATTAGTTCGTTTAGTTTCTGTATTGATTCTAGTTCTTTTTGCTCATTGCCTGAGTTGAGGTTTTCGACCAAATCTGGGAGTGAAGCGAGAATTCCGTCTAAGTCCATCCGACCTGAAATCTGGCAAAAAGTGATAAATTTTAAAAAAAAATTACCCTAAGTTGACGGTTAATTTTACCGTAAAACAAAAAATGGCACTTTAAAGACTTAGAAGAAAATTAATATAAAATTCAATTTTACAATCAAAAGAAAACTTCACTTTCCCTATCAATATTTATTTGTACATAAATAATATAACAAGGTTAAACAAATAATAAGAATTAATTATAGTGAAATGATGAAAAGTGATTTTGGAAGTTGAGTTTACAAACATTTATTTTATAATTGAAAAAGTTTTCTTCCGACCAAATTATGAATGGTTTATTTTTATAAATTCTTTGGTTAAAAGATCAAATAAAATCCATAACTTAAGATGGAAGATTGGTTTAACGATCCATTTTTTCAAGATAATAGTGATCCATTCGAAAGCATGAATAGGCACTTTCAACAAATGCATCAAATGATGAATAGTATGTTCAATCATCCATTCTTTTCATCACCTTACGGTTCACTTGGATTTGATCAACCATATCACCAACAAATCCATGGGCATGGATATCCTAACCGAAATAGATCTGGCAGAGTAATGGAAGAACAAGATGAAACAAGATATCAACCACATTCAAATACACCAATTATCGAAGAACCTGATTCAGATGATGACACACATAACTATAGTCAACCTAATTATGATAGATCAAATAGACATACTCATAGTCGATATAATCAACCTCATGATACATTCTTCTATTCATCTTCAATGTCAACATACACAGGCCCTAATGGAGTAAGGCATGCCAAAAAGAAAACGTATGACAGTACAACTGGAAAAACAGAAATGGCAGAAATGCGCATGATCGGCGATCAAGCAGTTGCTCGAAAAAGAGAAATTGGAAGAAATGGGCATGTAAAGGATATGTTTGACAAAAGCAATATTGATGATGATGAGATTGAAGATTTTGATCATCGATGGAATAATCTCCATAGAAATAATGCATCTACCTTAACCTATTCAAACCGCCATCCCCATTCACGCAGTCCACAATTGAAATAAAAGCGAAATTATTTGATTAACTCGTCTTTTTTTATCAACACAAAAGAAATTAGATAAACATTGTTATAGAAGTTATTAACATTATTAAGTTTAAAACAATACTTGAAAAATTCTGTAAAAAAAGATAAATTTTCATTTCTTAAGCTCTCGTTTCGATAGCATCCTAATGTAATGAAAGTTCCCAAGTGAATTTGTGGAAAAGTTTTTCATTACTTCTTGAACAAGAAGGAATTGATATTGAAGTTAAAGATATTGACTGATATTATTTGGAATTTATTTTAATAATTTTCTATTTCAAAATAATATTCGAAAATTATTTAAAGTAATTTATACAACACTTATTTGAGTAACTAGAAAAGGTTATAGAGAAATAGTTGGATTACTTTTTGAGCAAAAAGGATTTAATGTTTATGTTAATTTTTATTATAATAATTTTATATTTTATTGGAAAATTTTTCAAATTTTTTGATACAACACTTATATTTGTAGCTCAAAATGGTAATATAGAAATAATTAAATTACTGTTTATTCAAAAAGGAATTGATGTATCAGCTATAAATGTTAATACATTTTGTTTGATATTAGATTATATTATTTTTTCTTTCAAAATATATATATATATATATATATATTTCGAAATTGTTTAATTTATTTGAAACATCATTTTTTTATGCATCGAAGAAAAATAGTGAAATTTGTTCCTTAATTAAAGCCAAAATTTTCCCTCAGAATGTATTCACTAAATTTTAAAATATAATTGATATTTATTTTTATCAACTTTTTTTTAATAATTATTCAAATACGTATATATATGATAGTTATTTTTATTTATATTCATATTAGAATATAATGCATTCAACAGGTGGATCATCTGATTCCTCTCCCAAATCATTTATTTGTCCAGCAAACAAAATCGCATTCGAACTCTGCTGTATAATGAAATAATGAAATGGTTTGTCTACTCTAATATAATAAATTGTTGGTGAAAAAATGCTCAAACCAAATTTATACTCAGCTGAAGCTGCGGAAGCAACTGCACCTTTCTCATCAACATCAATTTTCGCAAACTGGTATGTGTGGGTAATGTTTGAGTCATTATATAATTTAAGTTCTTTAAGTTCTTGGTCAAAATCAAAAAATGAATCGATAGAAAACTTCGGCAAATATAATACGACTTTTTCAAATTTCATATTAGAAATCAAAGATGAAAATGTCTCGGCGCTATACGTTGGAAAGTCTCCTATATGAACAAACATTTCATAATCTTTTTGAAAAGGAATGAGAACCATTTTTTTATCTTCTGATATCTTTAAACGACAATTAAGCTCCATCATATCAACAACAAGTTTTTTTGTCTTCCCATAGAAAACTTGCTTTATACTAGGTTTAAATTGTTTTTTCCATTTCCCTTCGAAATGAAAAACATTAACGAGAAAATAATTTGTAAGTGGATCTAAGTCTTCATTGAGTATCTTGCAAATGTGTCCATGCGTTTTTTCCTTACAGTATTGATTTATAGTATCTTTAGATCCTGTTATTGATAAAGGTTGAATAGATCCATATTTTTTAATAAATTCAAGTGTTTCGGGTGAAATAACATTTTTATTATACCAAACTGAATTTGCTGATGAAATAATACCATCATCAAATTGAGGTAAAGGATCAGAGTTTGGTGGTAATTCAATGTAATTAAAAATTTCTTCACGAACATCTTCTGGTACAATCATTGAAACTAAGTGTAAAACACTAACTATTGAAAATGGAGAAAAAACATAATTTTGTTGATCAGGAAAATAACCTTTTGATAGCAAAGAAAAGTAATATTGGTTGATGGAATGAGCATATTTTGAAAGATTGTTACCCATTAAAAATGTGAAGTGAAGAGTGATCGAAACCGTTAACAATTAGGATGGGCAGAAAAATAAGTCATCACATTTCAAATACTTGACTTTTATTTTAAATTTTTCTGACTAAAAGTGCTTCTTTTGTGCAACCAAACAAAAAAGAAATCTGAATCGCCAAGATCAACTGTTACTATCAAATTTTGGATGGATGTGTGAGGCATATTTAAATAATTAAAAATAAGTGATTAACTTATGTCCAAATTCAAACTACCATATGGTATTCTTTCAAATACAGAAGAAGCTCTTTTGTATAGTCAAAACCATAAATGATATTTAACGATCTTTAATCTTCCATTTCATATTCGGAAACAAGAAGGTTCAAAGAATTCATATTAAATATTTAGTAATAAAAAAATGAACTGTGATAAATTTTTTACTAAAGCAAAATTAATTTTATTCATCTTTTTATTGGTTGCGTAATTTGATGATTTCTTCATGAATAAAACCATTACTTTTTGCTAGTGAAAGTGACGTTTCAAATTCTATAAATAATTTGAAACATTAAATTATCAGTATAAAACAAATAAATATCTTTAGTATATCAGGAGAACAATTTTTAAACGCAATACGTAAGTTAGTGCTGTATCAAACAATAGAAATAAATTTCAAATATTGTTTTAAAATAAATCATATTATTAAACATTTAAATAAGAAAAGATATATCCTTGAAATTTACTTATATATTTTTTTGTTCAATTAAGAGTTTTATTATTTCATTGTGCCTTTGAATAAAATTTTTGACAATATATAATTTTCCACATTTTGCTGCTTCATTAATATATGCATTAATTTTCATTCCTTTTTCAAGCAAAAATGACAAAAGTTCATTATATTTATATTACAATACATTCTTTCCCTATATCTTCTAAAATATTATCTTCATTCAAGTAAAAAAGAATCATTTCGATGAAATTCAACTGCTGCTTCAAACGATGCATGATTTTTGAACAAATGAACAATTTCAATGTCTCCACCGTAAATAAACCATAAACCATAAATTTTGAAATTGAACAATGATTATTATTATATTTTGATTCTTTTCAGCTGTTTGCATGGTGGTCCAAAAGTCTTTACATCTCACTTTTTCACAACAGCAAAAAAAAATATTTTAATAAACATTTATATTATCTATATCGATATTTTATCTTATATGAGTTATATACATTTAAAATTTTATACATTATTTTTTTTTTCTCTAAAATGAAATCAGAAATTCGAACTAGTATTTCATCATTACTTTCTTCATGGATTACCAGTTGAAGATACATATAATGAAATGATCATCGCTTGTTAACTTTTCAAATATTAGTACATAAATAAAAAACATTTTTTATTCGCATATTTACTATTTTTATTAAAAACTTTTGCTCACAAAAACAATTTTTTTATTCATTAATGGATTCCATTAAAACGCCTTTGTTTGGAGAAATTAGCATTTGCTTGAGCGGGTCATCGGGATAAATCCATTTGATCATCCAATCGATTACTTCTTGGACTAATGCCGATATGATTGTGTATAAAAAACTCAAACCTGTCGCGGCTTGTCTTATTTGTCGCGTTCCTCTTCGCCCCGTAGCAAAGCCTATAACCAAAAGAATGGAAAGAATTGATAGCACAACGAAAAGAGTTATGAAATGACCCAATGCAATTTTGAACCTTTTTACTTCCTTTTGATATGCGGAGCTCTTAAACACAATTCTGAAGAAGAGTAAAACATGAATGAAAACATAGCCAATCCACATCAAATAAAATATAATTGTGTATGCCAAAAGAATGTTATTTTCCTCACTTTTACTGCTTCCACTGGTATCATTTTTTTGCGTGTATTGAATAGAATATATGAGTATGTATATACCTAATGCAAGAACAGGTGATACAAAAAACCATGGAGTTGGAACTGGCTTTTTTTCGGATTGCGTGAAGTTGACAAAGTCATGAAATGAAAAACCAAGGCACATAATAGTGACGGTAATTGTCATTTGCGCTAATGGTTCAGATAAGGGATTGAATTCTTTTGCTTCTCCTTGCATTTGTTTTTGCATTTTTGAGTAGAAAAAATAACTAATTATAGGTTGATATAGAAAAAGAGTGTGGCAGATAAAAGTTAACCTGTAAAGAAAACGACTCCAATAAAACTTAATTTGAGTATATCCATCAATTCTTGCAGTTGTAATGCACCTAAAGATTCCATATATTGTAATTAATATTGTGATCACCAGCATTATATAAGCAACATTTTCTGGGTCTAGTTTCGTGGGCGGCATTTGTTTGTCAAAACCGTTAAATTACCAACCAAGGACACTTTTCTCATTTACTGCTGAATTTTTATTACGGAACAAGTTCTTTTTTTCGGAATAAATCTTATTCCAGAAAAAGTACTTTTTTCTAAATATGTCACTTTTAGCGATAAACATCGACTTTTTCCAGAACAAAATCTTTTTCTGAAAAATATCTTTTTATTTCAATTTTCTGAACTTATCTGGCTGAGGCCCCTTTTTTCATGTCGTGAATATTTTTCAAATCAAGCTTTTAAATTTGTTCAAATTATTCATCATAATTAAGGTACTATAGGGCGCTTGCCCATCCCTACATATTGTATTGGGTTTACTTAATGAACAAAAATTATTAAATTAAAACAAGTTTATTTATACTTAAACATTTAATTATTTTACTTTTTACATTTTACAATTGGTCTTGATGTTTGTGTTCTCCTTATTGTTAGTGGAGATTTCTGTATTGAATCCATATTTAATTGTTCTACTTGAGAAGTATTTATAAAACTTCTTTCAGTTCTTCTTGCCGTCAAAGGCCTCTTTCTAATTTCTTGTTCTATTTCATCATTATTAATATTAATTTTAAAACCTGTTGAAACTCTTTGTACATGTTTACCACACGCAAGACATTTATGATCTGTAGCAGATGAAGTTGATTCTCCATAAGCGATTTCTTGTAATTGATTTGCTAATTCATTAAAATTGTCTTTGAGAATTATCGAATCCTTTTTCGAATGATAATCAGCGATATCACTTGAAATCGAATTAAAAACATTTTTTGTTTCCGATCGAAATTGTTCGAATTCATTTGAGTTTGCTTTATGTGAAAGTGAATTATGTAATTGACAAAGATAATAATGAAGTTCTTTAATTACATTTTGAGAATATGGAATAGTCTTAGTAAAATACTCAAAATAATCTATGATTGATGTAATTTGTGGATATTGTGGAAAACGTGGTGATTGACTAACATTATATGATGCATTTTTAATAAATTGTGGAAGATTTTTTTGCTTTATTGGTAAAAGTTTGTAGAAAATGGTTTTGAATTTTTTGAGCTTTTGTGAAAAAGTGGTACATTCTTTTTGAATCGAATCCATTCGTTTCGATTGTGACTCAGTTATAGATTTAACAAAATATGGTGCATTTTTCCTGTTAATAATATTTGGAGTTATTTGATTTGACATATTGACGGAAATTTGTATAACTGTGTCTTTTAAAGCTTTGAGCTTTTTATTAGTTTTGTCTAAACTTGACTTGATGTCAGTCACCGAATTCATGGCTTCTTTGGCAACAATGGGATCAAATTCAAGCATTTCAATTTGACCTCGTATGGCAGCATTAACTGAAAACAACATTTCGTTGGTTTTCTTTTGAATAAGTTGCTCAATGTGGCTTTTCCTTTCATCTAATGAATCTGAAAAATCATCGAGCTTTTGATAAAATAATGTAGAGGATTGACTGTGTTTATTTTCCATTTCTTTCACTTTATTAGAAAGCTGTGTGAATTCCTCTAATGACGGTCTTCTTTTTAATTCTTCTTTCAAATCTTGAATTTCTTTGCTTTGTTCTTGAATTTGTTCTGATAATTTTTTAAATATTTCTTGGACGAGAAGGTCATCCACTTGGATTGAGAAAAGAGGCTTTCCAAACCTGAAATCATTGTTAGGTTCGCCCATTTTTTTATTAACGTATTTTTTAGGAAATTCATCCAAGGATCAAGAAAAAATCCAATAAACCCAAAAATAAGAAGTAATATGTAAAATATCATCAAATTTAATGTTTTTCAAAATGCATTCAGATTTGTTTAATGAATACTTTCTAAATTATTTTTACATTTACTTCAATTATTTTTTCTAATTTAACTAAGAAAAATATTAAAATTACATTAAATATAAAACGTGTTTATTAAATAATTTGATAAATTTCACAATCAACTTAATTTAAATTATAGGTTTAAATATATCCGAATTTTCGTCTTTCATTTTCCTTGAAATCATTTGCAAATGGATCTTCTTCAACATCCCATAATGCATTATTATCGAATTCAATTGTTTTTATTTCATTTTCACTTTCCTTTATGCTACTTATTTCTTTTGACTCATTAGTATCATTTTTATTTCGAATATGAACTAAAACAGCATAATAATGTTAATGAATGGATTACAGAAAACATAATTGAAAATGTCACGTCACTTAAATGTGATGATAGCATGAATGTATTTGATTGTGTATATGTATTACTTTGCGAATAAGTATTTGATTGAGAAAATGTATTTGATTGTGAATATGTATTACTTTGTGAATATGTGTTTGATTGAGAAAATGTATTTGATTGTGAATAAGTATTTGATTGCGAAAATGTATTACTTTGTGTAAAAGTTCTGGTGATAATTGGATCACAGCCATCAAGTGTTGAACCTCTTATCGCACTTAATAAATTAAATGAATTTGATTCATATTCATTTAATACCATTATTGAATTTGCTAAACAACAAGTAAAAGTCATTAAAAATACAAATTAGTTGGAGTTTTTTCACCATAAAAATAAATACATTTTAGATTGGAACAAGAACCAAATGCTTCTCTTTGAATTGTTGTTACCTTTTCACCAATGACAACTGTAACTAAATTGTAATCATAATAAAATGCTTGAATATTAATCGTTGTAACTGAATTTGGTATTATAATATCGCTAAACGCATAACATTCGCAGAATGCTAATTCTTAAATTGTCAAAACTGAAATAGGAATCACAACATTATTTAATCTTTGGCAAAACATAAATGCTCCTTCTTCAATTATTTCCAAATTTTCACTAATGATAACCGATAATAAATTTGAACAATAATAAAATACTGAGATTCCAATTGATAAAACAGAATTTGGCAATATTATAGCACTTAATTCATAACAGTAAGAAAACGCATTCGCACCAATTGTTGTAATCGAATTTGGCAATATTATATCATCTAATTTTTCGCATGAGGAAAATGCTCTATCCCCAATTATTGTTACTGAAGATCCTATGGTAACAATTCTTTCCATTGATTAAAAGCATCTTCTGGAATTTTAGTAATTTCATTACCAATAATAACATAAATAGCCTCATTTTTGTGATCATCGTTAAAATCACTGGAATGATTTATAGTTTAAGTACCTGATTCGAATTGTTGAAGAGCATGTGTAAAGAAAGTTACAAGAATTAGGGATGGAACAAATTTACTTGTTATATTCCGTTCAACTATTAAAAATTTTATATTATAACTTTTATTTCGAGTTAGATACCAAATTATTTCAATTGTAACTAAAACTATTAAAATGATTACACGAAAGTCATAGAATATCGAAGAAAGATTAAAAAATAGATTGTCTTTTTTATTCCCAAAAAAACGATATGAGACAAATTGTAAATATAAATAATTAATATGATCTGATTCATCTATTTTCTTCAAATAAATATTACTGCAAGAATAATTTAGATTACATTTTGGAGTATTAACATATAATACTTCAAATTTCTCCTTATCTATCAATTTGTCATTTGTGTAGGTCTCACGACATATAAAATTGAGAAAATGCTCTATGTTTAGGATATATGATCTTATAAATGTTTGATTACTCATTGCATAAATTGAATGCTCTGATGTAGCAAAAGAAGAAAAAATGATGATTAGAGGATATAAAATGGGAGCCATAGTCCAGATTATGGAAATCAGTAAATATGAGATTTAGAAAAAATACAATAAGCTCGGTGGTTACATTTCTACAACCAACATTGTGTTGATTTTGATTGTCTGACGCTTTTTGAATCATACATACTATTTTTTCTGAAATATTTCTTAATAATATTGTTTTGTCAATAGAATATTTTGGAGGAATCAATTGAAAACTTATTGCTGTCTTTTGACAGCAGTTGTCATGAGGTTACCTGACAAACGCTCAAAAGAATCGATGAATCGTAACACAAACGACTGAATTTATCGCTTAATATATCATCTCAGATCTTTAATGAGCAGACAGTTATTTTTGTGAATGCAGGATTGAATATATCCAACAAACAATTTCTTGGAATTCATACAAATATAAAAGTATTTATTTCACCAGAAACGACACAAAATAAAATTTTTTACTCTAAACAATATTTTTAACTCTGCGAATGAAACTATTGTTGTTTCTTAACAGAAGATTTTAAACCATTCAGAGCTCCTCTATGAGGACATTGGCTTGTTTCTCTCAACTCCACAACTTACACACTCTGAATCAAACAATACACAGTAATCCACCTTAGTGATTTCCCTTCGGTAAGCATGGTTGAATAAATAGTTATTAATAATTTTGTTATTAATTAAAAATGTTGTTAAACACTTTTACAGATAAAATATATGAGATGAAATACTTGAATTTGTGTATAATGAAGCGCTATCTGATAAAAGTTTTATCTATTAAAAAAAATCAGATTAAAATCCTGAGACCAATTGAGATCAAAATTAAAATAGTTTTTAGGAAAATTGATGCCTTTGATTGCAAACACACCTTTTATATAATTTTAAAATATAATATCACTAATGATTACGGAAATTTTATTATTTAAAATTCTTGTCATTTTTATCAGCTGATGTGAAAAATTTATGAGGTTATATAAATCGAATTATGAACAATTTTTTTTGGTAAGGGGTTGATAACAAACTACTCAATTAATTCTCGTCACTTTTTATCTGCTCCCAAAAAATTTCAAAAATCATTCAAAAAGCCTTTTTGACAAAAATAACGAATTGAGACTGAAAGGCTAATGATTATATTCATTGGGATTTCTTCCATATTACCTTTAAATATTGTCCATTTCAATCAAATTGATAGAAGGAAATGGAAGATCCGACCAAATATATATTGAATTTTAAAAAAAACAATATCTTAAATTTTAGTCGGTAAAAGTTTATTTAATTGTTAAACTTCATTGAAGTAAGTATGTAAATGATCATTTTAGAATTAAAAAAAATCGGAGGAGGGAATTTCTCAAAAAAATGAGATGAATTTTTCAATGTAAAGTATTCAAACAGACCACTTTTACAATTGTTTTTAATCATTAATTTCACTTTTTGAGTTTGTTTTTATCGTCGCGTGTTCAACGTTTATTTCCTGTCATTTTTTTCATATGCGTGTAGAGCAAAAACATTCAACAAAAATAGTTTCATTCGACAAAACTAAAAGATGTGTACAAATATTAAAGAAACTTTGGGGAATAATTTTCAATCTAAATGAAATAATATTTTAGAATCGGCTGAATTTACAGTCAACTGCATTGATCAAGAATTTTCATATTCATTTAACTTTATTATTTGTAAGATTGTATATTCATACTTTGTTGCAAGAGGCAATGATAAATTGTGTTTTGAGTATTTAAAACAACTTGAAATTAAAGAAAACAAAAACATTATCATTATTTTCTTGAAAATAATCAGTTTTATAGATACAAATCAATCATATTCTCTTCTCAAAAAATTTTTATCTACATTTATTAATCCAAATAAATATAAAGAAAAATCATTACAATTTATTTATAGTATGTTTGAAAAAAAAAGAGATTATATTGAATATTTTCAGTTCAAAGAATTTTTAGAAAATTTCCAAACATCATTTGATGGCGAAGAAATTAATGGAATATTGGCTTGTTATAAATATCTAAAGGGAAATGAAATTCTTGAATACATATTTGGAGATTATTTGGGGTTTGATAAAGATTGGGATTATCATCAAAAATTAATTAAAGATGAAGTTAATCCAAATGTAATTGCAAAAATAATTAGAAATGATAAATTAGAAAAACTTCAAAACATAGCATCACAGACAAAATTTAATTTTAATCAATTTATTGAACCATCGCTTTATGAAAGATGTGATTTTATTAATGAAGATAAAGTTACATTAATTGATTATTCAGCATTTTTTTCTTCTGTTAAATGTTTTAAATATTTACTTATGAATGGGGCCAATGTTGAAAAAACAGGCAAATATGCTATTGCAGGTGGAAATTTAGAAATCATTCATTTATGTGAACAAAATCATTCAACATTTGAAGGTGGATATGAAGCAGCAATCGAATATCATCGAAATGATATCTTTAAATATTTTTATAAAAACAACACTCTTGAAATTGGCTGTCTCGAAGAATTAGGGGTACTATGTATTTTCCATAATAATTATCAAATTTTATTGTTTTTAATTGAAGAAGACTTACAAATTGATAATTCTCTCATTATTACATCAATAGAAACAGGCAACTTATTAATTGCTCAATGTTTTCTTGAAAAAAATCCAATTTCAATAAACTTTTTTGATATATCACCTTTTTATTGGAATAAAGAACTATTTAGTTTTCTTATTAATAACAAATTTATGGATCCTACCAAAAAAAACGTAAATAGACTTTATTTAATATTTAATTCTATGATTTGATATCTTAAAAAAAAAATTGGAATTTAATCAAATGATTTGATACATTACTTATTTATGTGTCCGAAAAAGGAAATATAGAAATAATTAAATTACTCCTTAACCAAAAAGGAAATGACATAAATGCTAAAAACATATATTTATTTTGTTTAAAAATTATTTTAATTATTTTATATTTCAAAATAATGTTTGGAAATTATTTAAATTATTTAATACAGCACTTATCTTAGCATCTTCTAATGGTAATATAGAAATGGTTAAATTGCTTCTTGAACAAGAAGGAATTGATATTAATGCTAAAAATATTTATTTGTTTTATTTCAAATTTGTTTTAATAATTTTATATTTCAAAATAATATTTGGAAATTATTTAAATTATATGATACAGCACTTATTTGGGCATCTGAAAAAGGTCATACAGAAATAGTTAAATTACTTCTTGAACAAAAAGGAATTGATATTAATGCCCAAGGTATATATTTGTATTACTTAAAATTCTCTGTAATGTTTTTATGTTTCAAAAATATTTATGGTAATTACAAAAGTTATTTGGCACGGCAATATATTTAGCTTCTTTACGTGGTCAAACTGAAATGGTGGAGTTATACCTGAAGCGAAAAGAACTTAATTTCAATTTTAATTGTTTTTATTAGTATATATTGAGGATTGTATAAATTATTTAGTATTTAAAAAGAGAATTTGGCATTTAATCAAATGATTTCATCAAATGTTTTTAATAGGAACTTTAAATGGTTATACTGAAATAGTTAAATTACTTATTGAGAAAGAAGGAATAAATGCTAATGTTAAAGATATTTATTAATTTTCCTTGGTATTTATATTAACAATTTTATGTTTTAAAATAATATTAGGAAATTATTAAAAATATTTGAAACAGCACTTATGAGAGCATGTTTAAATGATCATGTTGAAATCATTAAATTTCTTCTTGAACAAAAAGGAATTGATATCAATGCACAAGATATTCAAACGTTTTACTTAATATTTAATTTGACAAAATACTGTTTTATAATAATGTTTGGAAATTATTTTAATTAACTGAAACAGCACTTATGAAAGCATCACAATATGGTCGAAAACAAGCTGTTAAATTACTTCTTGGAAAAGAAGGAATTGACATTAATATAAAAAATATTTATCTAATTTATTTAATATCTGTTTTAGTTATTTTATATTTCAAAAAGACATTTGGGAGTTATTTAAGCTGCATGAAACAGCACTCACAAAAGCATCTTCAGAAGGCTACACAGAAATTGTCAAAAAAATTCATAAATTCGAAATGAACCACCCCAATGATAAAAAGTGCCATTTCTTCTAAACGGAGCGACAACTTCAATAATGAGGAAGAACGAAAAAAAATTAAAAAATAAAGCAAAAAAGATACAAATCTGAATACATTGGCGATCATCTGAAAAAAATATATGACTAATTTATTAGCACAAAATGAACGATAAGATCGAATAATAAAATATAAATTTTAATTATATTATGCCATATATATTAATAAAATAATCACGATATTTCTATTGAGTTATGTAAAAATATATTATGAAATTTTCAAGATATTTTTGTAATGTGCAAAAATACTTTCAATACATATCTGGTCGGACGGCGTGAGAAATTGATAATTTTCTGTATGGTCAGATAAACCCGCCGAAATGCTCTCAAAATTAGTGTCATTTTATTCCAGCAAAAATTTAATGAATATGAAATCAAAACACAAAATGGCGAGCTACCCCCTTTCTACAAAACTTATTGATATTGAAAATTTCATTCAAATCAAGAAAATAAATTCTTGCTGTTTTTTATATAAAGGTAAAGCAGATAGCAAAAAATATTTTTTTTATTTGATCAAAAAATTTCCAGATGATGAGTCATTCATAAAATATGTCGATAATATTTACCAATTATATCATCCTTGCATCCAGCCAATTGCTGGTTTCACAATTAAGCCAACACATTTTGTAGTTTTTCATTGCCAAAAAAATATTTTTGAAATTGTACAAAAATCTACACCATTAACACTTACACAAAAGCTAATTATTGGCCTTGGAATTGCCTCTGCATTTGAATATTTATATTCACAAGATTTCACACGAATTGTATTATCTCCATATTCTATTTTTTTATCATCTGATTTCAAACCATTAGTATCACCAGTTGTTTGCGATAATTTCAAATCATTGATTGATTTATCTAATCCAGATATTCTCAAAATTAATTCCATTTTCGATCCACCAGAAAAAACTGAAACACGAAATCAAAATGCAAACTCTTATTCTTTAGGTGTTCTTTTTGTCTCCCTTCTCAATAACAAAATTTCCAAGCCTGGACCACAAAGCTCTTTTCCAATATTTTCTGATTTAATTTCAAGATGTTTATCCGTAAACGGTCAACGACCACTTTTTAGTGAAATTTGCGACACTTTTCGCGAAGAAAATGGAAAACATATCACCACTGAAATTGATGATATTCATCACTATGAAACCTTTAAACAAAAGCTTCATTATTTTGAGCAGATGGACTACACTAACTATTATGAAATGTCCAAGCATTTTAAACTCGGCGACATTGTACATAAAGACGAAGTTTTATCTGCATATTATATGCAATTAGCTTCAAAAAAGAGTAAAAAAGCTCAATTTTCATATGCTAAAATGATCTTAAATGGCATTGGAGTACCAAAAGACAAAGAAAAAGCCATTGATTTACTTAATTTATCATTAGAAAACGGATATGAAAAAGCACAAAAAGAACTTCAAAACATTGAGTTACGCGAGTCGACAAAAATCAGCATGAAGATACAAGAGATGTTATTAAATCTTAAATACAGTGATCTTCAAGCGACAGCTAACTATTTCCTTAACATTGATCCATTATATTTCTCAACAGTTGCATTTAATATATCTTCTTTTATACGAATTCGACCTGAATCATTTAATACATTTATAGTATTAGTTATAACGTTGATCAAATCAAATAGTGAATTTGAAGACATGATATTAAATTCCATTTTCGAGAATAATTTAAATTCATTTACAATAAGTTTCTTATATCAATTATATAAACGTAAACAACTTGAAATCCCAAAAATCCTTGATTATCTTGAATCATATTTTATTGAAGATTCGAAAGCGCTTTTATTTTTATATTGGTTTGGTCCTGAAATCAAGAAAGAAAACATTGATTTATATAATCAATTAGTCGAATCAAGTGAATTTGATGATTATAATGAATATCAAAATCGTAATAAAATTCATCCAACAGATCCTATTCTGAGGAAAATTCGAACCAATTCTAAACATGTTATTGAAACAATTGATAAAAACATATTAGAAAAAGGTAAAGTTAAGTTTGATCCATATGATCCTTATTCAGTAATGTTATCAGATCGATCTTATATCGAATATGCTGCATTTGTTGGATGTACTTCATTATTTTCATGTATTTCCAAAGATTATAAATATTCAACATCGATTATTGTTTATGCAACTTGTAGTGGTTCAGTTGAATTATTGGAATTCCTTAAAAGTAAAAAATGTGATTTTTCAGGAACATTACAAATCGCTATTAAATTCCATCGTAATGAAGCATTTCAATATATATTAACAAATAATTTAGATAAAACATCAAAAGATTTAATATTAGATGCCGCAATATCTAATAACATATACTTCTTAATGAATTATGATTGTAATTATTCATCTATTGATGAAAATGGTAATAATGCATTACATTTAGCAGCTGAATTTGGAAGTTTAGATGTATTTCGTATAATAATTTCATCCAATAAATTAAATCCGAATTCGAAAAATAAAAATGGATTAACGCCAATGAGTATTGCAATCGATAATAATCAACAAGATATAATATTTTGTTTAAATCAAATCGATATAAATGAAAATGCATTTGATGATGATAATGAAGATAATGAAAATGATTCGAATGAAGAAAATGAACATGAAATTAATAATAATAAAATTAACAATAAAAAAGAAGAGGAAGAAGAAGATGAAGAAGAAGAAGAACAATTCGAATTAAAGCCACCGAAAAAGAATATTCGAATACAAAAGCCTTATTTAAGAGATCGATTACAAAACATTTTAACAAAGGAAAAATTCGAAGATGTAAAAAACAAAAAATTAAAAGGAGAATTGTTTAGTTTGATCGATACCTCTAAAAATAATAGTTTGCAAGTGAAAAATGAATACAATGAAATGATGATAGATGTAATTAATGAATTGTTGGAAGAAAATGAAATCGAAAAATTCGATTATGATCAATACATAGAATACTTAAAGAATATTTTCAATTCGGATACGCAATATAAACAAAAGTTTCCCGAGGATTTGGTCCAAAAGACAAAAGATGCTATAGCTGATGAACAATTAGAAAAAATATTTAATTTCGCTGATCAAATTTTAAGTGACCAATTAATGCTAATGTTTGGTTTCTAATATTTAAATTAAATTATAAATAAAAATGTTTTATTTCTTTTAATATGAAGTTTTGGAAAAATTTTTGCATTTCATAAATGTTACCAAAAACTGCCTTAAAATTTATTTTTTCAATTGAAAGAGAAATGTAATCATATTTTTAAATCCAATTTTAATAAAAGTTGTGCATTTGGTTTTACAAACGAAGATAGCAACTTAAGCATGTGATTCATGAATAAAATGTATAAGTTTGAATTGAAGTCACTAAATTTGGAATTGTAGTATTGTGAAATATACATGAATAAAATGCAGTACTTCCAATTGAAGTAATATTTCCTTCAATAGCTGTTGCTAATTTTGAACATGAATTAAATGTTGATACAATTAAGCTTAATTGAACGTACCTATTATAGATATAATTATATTATATGAATTGATTAAAAATATTCAATTTGAAAATAGTAAAAAGTTATAAATAATTGTAAATAAAAGTGAATAATAAAAGTTAATGAGTGCCTGAAGTTGATAAACATTGTTCTGTTTTAAAAAGGTAATTTCTTCGTTGAATGTAAACAATGTGTTGATTAATTTGAAATAGCTAAATAAGCACGTTTTTGATTGTTATTTAAATACGAAAAAAATTTATAAAAGAAAATTATACATATCGAAAAATACAATCCGTTTATTGATTATATCGTTTAGTTATTAATAAAAATTTTATATGTCATCGTCCATTGAATCATTTTCTTTGAAATCATCCGCAAATGGATCTTCTTTAACATTATCTAAGTTGGCAACAAAATTATTCATAAATGTATTACTGATCGTTTTTTCATCGCTAACACTTTCAACATCATCACTCAGTTTTTTACTTCGAATACGAACAAGTATTACAGCAAGTATCGAAACGCCTATAATGACTGCTGCTGCAACACAAACTCCAATGATAATTTGATTGGTATTATTCGTGTCTTGATTTGGTTCATTGTCATTTTGATTTTGAAGAAGTGTATAAAAACCTGAATAATATGAAAAGTATGAAGAATATTCCATAAATATATATTCATAATAAATAAATTTAGTATTAATATAATAAGTCGATGAACCAAACATAGAAAGTGTTAAAGTATCTATAAATGTAAGTTTATGCGTAATCGATTGTGTTAACGTTTGTGTGAAAATTATTGTGCGCATAAATGTTTCACCAAATTTTAATGAAGCCGTAAATGATTTTGATTGAGTAAACGTATTGGATTGTGAAAATTTGTTCGATTTTGTAAATGTATTTGAATATGTATTTGATCCTGTGAATGTGTGTGTTGGCCACTGATATTGTTCACATTCGTCTGTTGGCGTTCCAAGTGATACTTCAAGTGTACCAAAACTTGGAGAACTATATAAATCTGATGTCATAACAGACTTCGCTTTTATACCAGAAAAAGCATTTGAATCAATAGATGGAGATTGATAACCCATAAAATATATACATGTGAGATTCTCACAATTTTTAAATGCGTCATCTCTGATTACATTTACTTTTTCACCAATTATAAGTGTTTCCAAATTTGAACATGATTGAAATGAATAACTTCCAATCGAAGTGACTGAATTTGGTATTGTAATATTTTTTAATGATGAACATAAAGAAAATGCATAATCTCCGATTGAAGTTACACTTTCACCAATTTTCACTGTTTCTAAACTTGAACATTGATAAAATGTATAAACTTGAATCAAAGTAATTAAATTGGATATTGTAATATTTGTTAATGATGTACATAATTGGAATGCAGTACTTCCAAGTGAAGTTACTGTATCTGGAATTACAATATTTTTTAATGATGAACATGATAGAAATACATGATTTTCAATCGAAGAAACTGATTTTGGAATTGTAATATTTGTCAACGATTCACAGTATTGAAATGCATAACATTTAATTGAATTTACATTTTCACCAATAATAATTAATTCTAATCCGCTACATGAACCAAATATATAAGATTCAAGCGAAGTAACTAAATTTGGAATTGTGATACTTATTAATGCTGAACAATATTGAAATACAGAACTTCCAAGTGAAGTAACTGAATTTGGAATTGTAATACTTGCTAATGATGAACATGATTGAAATGCAGAACTTCCAATTGTTGTAACTGTATCTGGAATTGTAATACTTGTTAACGATGAACATGATTGAAATGCAGAATTTCCAATTGAAGTAATATTTCCTTCAATAATAACTGTCTCTAAATTTTTACATGATTGAAATACAGAACTTTTAATTGAAGTAACTAAATTTGGAATTGTAATACTTGTTAATGATGAACATAATTGAAATGCATAATCACCAATTGTATAAACTGTATCTGGAATTGTAATACTTGTTAATAATGAGCATGAATCAAATGAATGATCTCCTATTGTTGATACATTTCCACAAATGATCACTGTTTCTAATTTTAAACAATAACAAAATGTATAACTTTGAATTGAAGTGACTAAATTTGGAATTGTTATACTTGTTAATGAACATGAATAAAATGCAGAAATTCCAATTGAGGTAATGTTTCCTTCAATGATAACTGTTTCTAATCTTGAACAATAATAAAATAAATAACTTTGAATTATTGTAACTAAATTTGGAATTGTTATACTTGTTAATGATGAACATTGATAAAATGCAGAAATTCCAATCGAAGTAACTAAATTTGGAATTGTAATACTTTTTAATGATGAACATTGATAAAATACATAATTATCAAGTGTTGTAATTGAACTTGGAATTTCAAACGTCGTATTTGAAATTGCTGATGGATAACAAATAATTGTTGTCAAATTTTTATCATAAAAAACTCCATTACTTTCACTGCGATAATAATTATTTTCTTCTGATACATGAATAAATTCAAGTTTCGTGCATCCTACGAAAATGCCTGATCCTATTGAAGTCACAGATTTTGGAATTGTAATACTTGTTAATGATGAGCATGATTGAAATGCAAAACTTTCAATTGAAGCCACTTTTTCACCAATAATAATTGATGTTAATTTTGAACATGAATTAAATGCATAACTTCCAATCATAGTAACTAAATTTGGAATTGTAATACTTTTTAATGATGAACATTGATAAAATGCAGAACTTTGAATTGTTATAATTGTATTTGGAATTTCAAACGTAGTGCCTAAAATTGCTGATGGATAACAAATAATTGATGTCAATTCTTTATTATAAAGTACTCCATTACTTTCACTGCGATAATAATTATTTTCTTCTGATACTTGAATATGTGAAAGTTTTGTACATCCAGCAAAAACACTTGCTCCAATTGAAGTAACAGATTTTGGAATTGTAATACTTGTTAATGATGAGCATGATTGAAATGTAAAACTTCCAATCGTTGTTACATTCTCACCTATTATAATGGATTTAATGTTAGAACAATAAGCAAAAGCAGAATTACCAATTGAAATAACTGAATCTCCAATTTCAACTGATAATAATGATGTCCAGCTGCTAAAACTATTCGTAACTAATGTTTCAACACCTCCAATAATTATTAAGTGATCTGTTTGATCTTTATATGCATTTCTTCGTGAATATTCATCCGAATTTGTGATAGTAAACGTTTCATTTGTCGAATCATATGTTTCATGTGTTTGAATAAAAAAGAAAACAATGAAAAATAGAACTATTTTTTTCTTATTTTTTGATATTTCATGAAAATTTTGTAAGGATAATTTTGTTGAATAAAGTTACAAATAAAACAAAATAAATTCATAAAGAAAAATAAATGACAAATGTATCAAAAATATCCTGTTAATGTAAAACAATCCCATTTTACCTTCAAGTATTGTGAAAAAAGGTAATTTTGATAAAATATGGTTCGAAAAAATTTTGGTCTTTTGATGATTATTTTCTTTTGTATTTGAACAGAAATTATCATAAAAATTAGAAAGGCGTAGTCCTTTATAGTCATTTATTCTTTGCATTTTGTGATGGTAAGGTTTATTTAAAATGATGTTTGAAGATGCTTGTATATCTTTGAAGTTCTTGCTTATAATATTCTCAAGAAATGCTGTTTGCATTGGCACATCTGAAGAATGATATAATAATATTGAATTCCCTAAAATTAGCAAAGAAACAAAGGACATAAGTGTGAACATCTCTAGAGAAATCCTGGCGGTTTGAGAAAAATAGTATTCAAATTTCCGATATTACCCACAATATTTCACTACGTTATTTGTTTTGGGTAATACATTCAATATAACCTCAAGTTGGACTGTAAAGTATTATTAAATAAGGAAGGGAAAAAAGGAAGAAAAAAGAGGAATGTAATTACAATGAGTAAAAAAAAAAAAATCATAACAACCCAGCGCGAGCCGAATGCTTTTGAAATTGCAAAATTTTGAAATAATTTTATACTCATTATTCCATAATAAATTATTTTTGATTAAAAATATTGTCACTTTTGGAATTTTTTTGATGAAACAAGAAATTATCTTGATATAAAGTTAATTAAAATCTTCGATAATTAGAATATCTTCATTACATATATGTTCAACATCATTTTTTCTCAATTTATTCGCAATATATGTAGTTATCAAAAGTGTTTTCTAATTTAATAATATATTTAACCAATTGAGTGGCGAAAATTATTTTAATTTAATTTGAAATCATTAAATATATCAATCATTTCTTTGCAACCAATTCTGGATGCCCATTCGATTGCTGTTTGAAAAAATTTATACAATTTTGAAATATTATATTAAAATACTAAATTATAGAAACAAATTATATATAAAATCATTAAATACCTTTAACATTAATATCAATTCCTTTTTGTTCAAGAAGTAATTTAATTATTTCTGTTCTACCATATTTCGATGCTATTATAAGTGCTGTTCTAAATAATTTAAATAATTTCCAAATATTGTTTTGTAATAGTAAATAAAACATATAAATATTACTTTTAGCGTTGATATCAATTCCTTCATGTTCAAGAAGTAATTTAACAATTTCAAAATTACCATTTTTTGATGCTAAAATAAGTGCTGTATAAATAATTTAAATAATTTACAAATATTATTTTGGAATATTAAATTATTAAAATATGTATTATAGGGGGCGCAAAAAGTTCTGACCCCACCCCCGTTTTTTGAAGAATAAAAAAGATATATTTTTTTAATTAACTTTTATTTATGGAAGTACTCTCCTTGATTCTCAATCACCCATTCAAACCTTTTTATCCATGCTTCAAACACCATTTGAAGCTCTTCGAAAATGACACCGTCGAATATGCGTATAATTTCATTTTTTGAATCTTCTTCTAAATTTATCTCCACACCCTTTAGGTTTTTTTTTGCCAATCCAAAGAACCAAAAATAGCATGGGCTTATATCTTGTGAATAAGGTGGGTGAGGGATTTCATTAATTTTTTCTTCTTGAGTTTTGAGTAACAAGTGACCCATTATGAATTGGTGAGTTATCCATATGTATCTTTATGTTTTTTCAAATGTGGCTGCTTCTTGTCATAGTCAACATTTGCAAAAAATGTAAAATAATATAATCAATGAAGTATTGCTGATTAAATTTGCAATTAGGATATAATGTATTAATACATAGCATTTTTGTCCCATTGAAGATAACTGTAATCATTGTTTCTTTGGATTGGATTTTCTAGATACTATCGATGGCACCTGATCACGTGATTCAGCATATATTTCTCTATATTCATATGCATAATAGAACCACGACTCGTCATCAGTCATAATTGTATTAGAAAAGTTTTTTCTGGCTTTGATCAATTTATCTAAAATTTCTTTGCAATACTCGACCCTTTTTTTTTATAGTTATCCGATAGCATATGAGGAATCCACCTTTTTCGATAATTTTTTAAATCAAGGTCATTATTAATTAAAACAGATAAAATACAATTTGGTGAATTACCTAGTTATGCTGCAATATATTTTGAGAATAAAAATGGTTGTTCTTCAAGCATTTCTCTGATTTGATCAATTATATTAATTTTAAGCCTTCCACTCCTTGGTAAATCATTACAACTTAGGTCACTTGAAGAAAATTTTTTACACCAGCGTTTGACACTTGAAAGTGAGATATTAGATTGAGGGAGAGCAGTACTTATTTCCCTATATTTTGATCGATATTCCATTCCTTGCAGAAAATAATATTTGACAACAATTTTGAGCTCCGACTTTTCCATTAAATTTTGTGGTGGAAAAAGTGACGATTTTGAATGGGGAAAAAAATTCAATCACTTATATTTCAATATGTAAATAAAATTTTTAAAAAATATTTAAACATGCATTGAGTTTATACATTATAGTTTTTATTTATATATAATTTATTTTTCTAGATCAAAAGGATATCAAGAAAAGGGGGTGGGGTCAGGACTTTTTGCACCCCCTATATCTTTAGCATTTATATCAATTCCTTTATGTCCGAGAAGTAATTTAACAACATCTATTTGATTATTTTCAGTTGCTAAAATAAGTGCTGTTTTAAATAATTTATAAAAATCCCAAATATTATTTCAAAATATCATGTTATTAAAAGTAATATTATTGAAAATAATTAAATACCTTTAGCATTTATGTTCAAGAAGTATTTTAACTATTTTTATATGACCATTTATAGTTGCAAACATAAGTGCAGTTTGAAATGATTTTTATAATTTCCAAATTTTATTTTGTAATTTTATGATATTGAAATTAATATTAATATTAATAAATAAACATTGTTAGCATTAATATCAAATCCTCCTTGCTCAAGAAGTAATTTAAGTGCCTCAGAATGACCACGAAACAATGAAATCATAAATAACGTTTCAAATATTATTTTGAATTTATAAAACATTTAAATAAGTTTTAAATAAAATAAAAAAATGTTTTTGTTTACGACATCAATTCTTTCTTCTTCAAGAATAAATTTAATAAGTTCAATATTTTCGATCTTTAAAGTTGAAGTAATTAATATCTTTTTAAACTTATTTTCAAGAAAACATTTAACTAAAAATAAATTACTAATTACTAATGATTCATATATAACACCATTAACTTCCATTCCTTTATTTTTAATAAAAAATAATAACAATTCATAATTATAAGAAGAAATACATTTTCTTATTAACATATTAAAATTAGGAACTCCAAAAATTTTATTTTCATAAATATAATCAAAAATATCATTTCGATGAAATTCTATTACAATTTCAAGTGATTCCGAGAAAGACGAATGATGTTGTTCACACAAATGAATAATTTCAAGATTTCCACCAGCAATTGCATATTTCCCAGTATTCACTAAGCGAGAATTATTTAAAATTAAATGTTTAAAACATTTAATTGAACCAAAAAATGCTGCATAGTCAATAAGTGTAACACTATTTTTATTAACAAATGAACATCTTTCATAAAGTGATGGATGAATTAGTTGACTAAAATTAAAATTTTCTTGTGATGATACTTCTTGAAGTTTTTCTATATCATCATTTCGAATTTGGCAATTTCATTCGGATTATGTCCTTCTTCAATGAATTGCTAATGTAGTTTCCAATCATTCTTTGTTAGTTCTTCAAGATTATCAGTTATCTCATCGTAAAATTGCTGGTTATTTAAAAAATTGATTTCGCTTTTGGTTTTATAATGTATAAAATATAATGTTTTTTTGTTCTTAACGAAATCTTTATGTATCATATCGGCTATCTATCATCTTTTCAAGTAAGTAATTTGATTCTTGTGTATCTGAATTAAAAAGGAATTGTGCAAAAATATTGATAATAGTTTGAGGAGGTTTATTATTTTCTTTTTGCTGTATAACTTTTATAAAATTTAAACATATGGTAAAATCAATTATCCTTGAAACAAAAGCTGAATAAATCAATTGACTAATGATCAGATTTATTGAATTTATGAAATTTTTATCAAACAAATTCAATATTATTAGGGTCGATTCAACCATATTTTTTTCGTTTAAATCGTGAATAATTTTTTGAGCATCTACAAATTTATTGAGACAATTTAATTGGCTTTCACTTAATTTGTATCCCATTTAAGACGTGTGACACTTTTTGTAATCAACTGAAATTCTGATGATGTACTCACAATAGAATTAAATGAATGAAAAATCATCGTACTTATATTCAAAGGTGACCATTTTTTAATTTGGATTTTGCAACTTCTATGATAGAAAAAAACTAGAATTGGATGAAATTGACTGCAAAATCATTGACCATGTTGAAGATTTTGACTTTAATGATTTAAATCTTCCTATCAATGATATACAAAAACAATTCATCATCACATTCTAAATCTTTTTGTAGTGAGTTTAAAGCAGTTGTTATATGTTTCGGGATTTTAATGATATTTTTCACAAGAATTTTCTTTTGCTCGCTTTTTATTCTGCGTAATGAATTCAAGATATCTTGAAGCTAAGTGACAGAATCCTGACCATGATTTCTATGAAATGCCTACTCTTCTCCTTTGGTTATATTGGATGCATTATTTTTTCATAATAGCTTCTTATCACATTTTTTATTCTTTTAATTTTTGAGTTGAAAATTTTAATACCATTTTACCACTATTTGTTAGCGGCGCTTTTATTCTGTGTATAGTAACGCCAATATCCATTAGAGAAAATGAAGTTATATAAAATGCATTTAGTAATTTACAAAGTTATACATCATATGAAAGTGCCATTCATGATATGGTTGAACTTCCATCAAATTATATGAAAATCATACAATGAAATATGATATAAAATATTCTATTTATCAAATTTTGATTCATATAAATTTATATTAATCAAATTTCATGTGTTAATGATAATGTATGAAAACAAACTGAATTTATAAAATGTTTATTTCAATATTTAAATATTACCTCTTTTATCCTTGTGAATCTTTTAATTTTATTATGTCGTCACATTTATGATGTAGAATTTTGTTTGCAAATAATCGAATAATTTCTGCATTTTTCTTTTCTGATGATATCATAAGCGCTGTTTTATATGTTTATAAGTAATTCCAAATGTTTATATGAAATTTCATATTTTTTAAAAATACTTTAAATAAAACAAATATATATCTTTAGCATTAATATCAATTCCTTCTTGTTCAAGAAGTAATTTAACTATTTCTGTATGACCTTTTTCAGATGCCCAAATAAGTGCTGTATCATATAATTTAAATAATTTCCAAATATTATTTTGAAATATTAAATTATTAAAATAAATATTAAATAAAACAAATAAATATCTTTAGCATTAATATCAATTCCTTCTTGTTCAAGAAGTAATTTAACTATTTCTGTGTAACCATAATAAGATGCTCTAATAAGTGCTGTATCATATAATTTAAATAATTTCCAAATATTATTTTGAAATAAGAAATTATTAAAATAAATATCAAATAAAACAAATATATACTTTTAGCATTAATATCAATTCCTTTTTGTTTTAAAATGTATTTAACAAGTTCAATGTTTCCTGAAGATGAAGCAAAAACCAAAATATCTTCTGGAAGTTGATTATTTTTATGGAAATATTCAACTAAAAAAATATTTCCAGTTTTTGCTGCTTCATTAATGATATTTTCATTTATTTTCATTCCTTCGTTTTCTAAATATGTAAAAATTTCATAATTAAAATATGAAACACATTTTTCTCCTAATTCTTCTAATTTATTAATTTCTTCAATTTTATTTTCATAAAGATAATGAAAAATATCATTTTGTTGAAATTTAATTGCTGTTTCATATGCATTTTGAAAAGATGAATGATTCTGTTCACACAAATGAATGATTTCTTCATTTCCACCTGCAATTGCATATTTACCTGTGTTTTCTATATTTGCACCATTCATAAGTAAATATTTAAAACATTTAACAGAAGAAAAAAATGCTGCATAATCAATTAATGTAACATTATATTTATTAATAAATGAACATCTTTCATAAAGTGATCGTTCAATTGTTTGATTAAAATCGAATTCATTTTGTGATGATATTTCTTGTAGTTTTTCGATTTCATCATTTCGAATTATTTTTGCAATTTCATTTGGATTAATTCCTTCTTTAATCAATTGCTTATGAAGTGCAAAATCATTCTTCGAAAGTTCTTCATAAGAAATATTTTCCTCAATAAATAAATATTCATATTCATCTGAGTGATCTTGATTAATATGAACAAAAAATGGTTCACATATATTTTGGATGATTTTTGTTTCAAGTAAATTATACTTAATCATGTAATTAAGTAGATAAAATGATTCTTGTGTGTTTTCTTTAAGTAGAAATTGAGAAAATAAATTTATTATTTTTGAGTTTATCTTATTATTTTCTTCATATTTTTCAATTTCTTGTAATAATCTCAAATATATATCAAAATTATTACTATTAATCAGAAGAGATGTATATATCATTCGGCTTATAATGAAATCATAAGATATTGGATATTCTTTACGGAAATTGGTGGTAATATAATTTGCTGATTGAGCAAAATTACCGATATTCAAACCAAAGATTATGTTTTTGAGCGTTGTAAATGTTTCCCATTTGTTTTTATGTTTCTGGTTTGTTGTTTGCTTTTGGTGCATTTTGAACGAATAAACTACTCAATAAAATGTAAACATTTAATAGAATTTTGTCTTTATTATCATATGATGAAAAAATATTCAAAATAAATGAACCAATATTTGAAAAAATTGCATATATCATTGATATTTACTCATTACCGAATATCAATGATAACATTGGCCTTTACATTAAGGCGCTGAATTGAGCCCAAAAATTGCCAAAAATCAAGAAATAAATTAAATAAACATACTTTTTACGTGTAATCATTTTTTATTAAAAAAAATCCGTTCAATTGGCTGGCCCAACAATCCATGGATGTTGTCGTACATCTTTGAGCGCACAATAATATATCGCCCTGTAATTGCAAAGACAAGCGTCGATATCGAATCAATATTTCAGTCGATTAGTCACTTTCCATTTAAATTCGTGTACGATACAATATACAAACGGTCTGTATAATATGTATCGTTACATACATTTTTTGAATCAGTTCAATTGTAAACCAAAAGTCACTTTTTTCAGTTGACATGGCAGCTCCGAAGGCTGTTTTCCTTGGGGATACTGGCATTGGCAAAACAACAATTTTACTTCGGATTTACAAGGACAAATTTACATCACAAACTGAAAGTACCATCGGTGTTTCTTTTATCACAAAAACTTTCCAATCTTCAAGTGGAAAGCAAATTGATATACACTTTTGCGACACTGCCGGACAAGAAAGATTTAGAAGCATTGTTCCTATGTATGTACGGGATTGTGCAGCAGCAATTATAGTATGCAGCGTTGATAATTACGGAAGTATTGAACATCTCCAAGAATGGTATGATTTATTAGACCAAAATAACAAAGAGTGTCCGTACATTTATGTGTTGCTCAATAAGTGCGATCTCCCAATTGATAAAAATAATGAAAAAATGGTTGAAGCATGGGCCAATGGGAAAGAAATAACCATGTTTAAAGTAACGGCAACCATTCGAGAAAGCATTGAACCGTTTCTATATCAACTTGTTGAAGATATTGCAAAATTAAGTGCGCCAGGTAATTCCCAATCAGTCTCTGTCAAAGCAGAAAATGGTGAAGAGAACAAAAAATGTTGTTCATAGTATCCATTTGTTGATAAAATATTTTGTTTCGTTATTAATTTTCGTTCATTTTCTAAAACTTCTCGAAACTGCAGCTTTTTCACCAAGACCTGTTGCATTTTTGCATAGTTTTTTTCTTCTAAATTTATCAGCCAAAGTTACACGTTTTCACGCGAAAAAAAGAGAACCAACAACTTGCTCATTCAAATTTCATCCATTCAATCACGTTGCAATATTTCAATAAACAATTTTTTCCATTCATTCAAAATTGAATGCAGAGATTCTATTTTAAAGCGCTGTGAAGCAACTGTAAAAATGGCTTTCGATTTCATTCACAATAAAGTTAAGCGAAATCTAATTTCATTACGACAGCTCCATGAAAACGATTTTTTTTCTATATCATTTGATTATATAACTTAATAATAATTTTTTTCATAATTTCGAAGTGCTTTACATTATAAAAATTATTTATTTACATCATCACCATCTGACACTATATCCTTAAAAGATGCTATTGCCCAGTCCACAGCCGAAGTCCCCATTTTCGTCACTGCCAAAAACTCCAAAATTTTCTCGTTGCTTGTTCCCGAGAAATCTGTTTGTTTATATCTCTGCACTTTCCTACATATTCCCAACAACTTGTACATCTTTTCCTGCTTCGCCAACAGTATCACAATTGCAGCGCATATGAAAACGCCTTGTCCATATTTAGCGAATCCATTACTTTCATTTTGTTGACGATTAGTTTCCATTAGACAATAGACGAATTCTATGATTGACCAATACGACGCGAAACATTTCATATCATTTATATCATTTTTATTGTCGTCGTCAATGAATACATTAATTTCTTTTAATAAATCTGATTTGAACAATTCGAAAATCATTTTCAATAAATTGTTTTCATATAAATTCGGTCGACTTATTAAAGCTTTCATTGCATTTTGTTGTTCGACGTCAAACAAATTTATTATTTCAGTATGTGGATTACCTTCTTCATCATTACACTTTAAGTAATCTAATAGTAACGCTATCTCATGATATTTCATTGATAATGATTGATCAATCATTAATGATATCATAAATATATTACCAATTCTTTGCATTGATGACAAAAGTTTTATAAAGTCCAAATCTTTAAATAAGAATTTATATGCATTTTCATAGCGTAAAAATGCTGTTTGTGTATTAGTACCAAATGGTGAATCTTTAATTCGTGTTAATTTAGGTATTAAGTTTTGATATTTTATTAGAAAGTTTTCGAATAGTTTCGGTATTTGTTGTATTATCATTTGATTTAATATAGTGATAGAACCACTTGAAAAATCTTTAAAGAATATATAAAAATGTTGCGTCGATATAAAACCTATTGTTGGCTCTAAAATTTCTTTTAATATTTTACCTAAACTTAATTTGCCTAATAAATCAGCTGATAATTGTTGTTTCTTAGGTGGTATAAAACGTAAAGGGTTTATAAATAAGATAAACTTTGGTATGATTTGATGTAATAAATGTTGAAGTACATCTTTTAAATATTTGGAATAAAATGTTTGTAAACTTTCGTTCTTTGAAGCACGAATTATATCTTTAAAAGGCATTAAAGGTAATCCTTGTTCAATCATCATATGATGTGTTCGATATATTATATTTATCATATGAGAAATAGTTAATGCTGCTGATATACCTAATGTTTTACCCATACCATATAATCTAGAGACAAAATTATTTAATTCTTGATCTACACGTGGCGATATTAATGTTTCTAATGCAACTTGTTTAGATAATAAACTATATTGATTTTGTAATAATAATGTACGTAATCGATAAGCTTGTGATTTAGGTAAATGTTTATGTTTGTTCTTAAGATTAACCTTAATCGAATCAGGAATATGATGTAACGTAGCAAATGTTTTAAATGCATTAAATGTAAATTCCCCAATTAATACTGATAATGTATCTAAACAAACATTAGCTTCTGCGCAAATTTCATTAAATATTAAACTCGACTTTAATTTATGTATTGAGATATATGCGGCATCATCATAAATAGATAATGGATAAAATATAATATCAGTAATATCTGGTTGATCATAATTGTCTAATGCAAACTCACATAAGATAAATGGTAATGATGCACGGACTGGAAATTGGACTTCTTGATTAAGATCTAATTGTACTTCTTTGAAATAAAATGAACTTTGATCTGATGCAACTAATAATGTTTGATCTAAATCTAAAAGTTCGATCCAATTCTGACTCGTTTGTATGAAACTTTTAAGGATAATCGAACAATCTTCAACCCATGAATGGCCGCCTCTCTTTTTAATTTGTTGTGACATTGATAATATTAATGTTAATAAATGTTGCGTTTGAATACGTATAAACTCTATAAGTTGTGGAGATGGTGATGCAATTCGAACATGAATTTCATGTTTACCTGCATCTGGTTTCTTAAATAACATTTCTTCATTTTGCGTCCAATCTCCTGCAATCGTTCGAATATATGTTATCATATTCCGAAAATATTGTTTGTTCTTTTTGATCTTATAATATACTTTTTCTAATGAATTTTTGACAAATTCTTGAAATGTTAAATGGATTGAGTTACAGATCTTTTGATAGATAACTGAGATATTACCAAGTATAAAGTCATGTAATTCACGACATAACGCTAATAATTGTAAAATGGCCCTTAACTCAGATTGTGTAAATCCATGGCGAACTGTTCGCTCATATGGTTTCATCGAACTTGGCTCAAAACATGGATTTTGGATACGATATGAATATTGTTCTCGAATAATATTCGTTGTTGATGAGATAAGTTTGATGGATTCTGACAAAACGGTTATTATGATGAGATGTGAACGGTTTTGAACTTTTTGACTCATGGCAATTTCGGTTTGCAATTGTGTGAGTAAATCTAAGAATTTAAACCGTAAATCTTTATGTAACGTTTCTAGATCAATGGCTTTGGGTTGAATTTGATCAGATAAGATCGTGACATTAAAATAATTAACAAAATCATATGAATATTCATAGATAAGTGGTACACATGTAGAACGTTGGAAAAATGTTTTGACTAAAGGAATATCGACGGGATTAACAATGTTTGGACAAAGTTTAACAAAAAATGCAAAGGAAATTATATGAGAATATCTGGTTTCATATATTAATGGAGTGGTTTGAAGTGATTCAAGTAAATATCGATATGAAGATGTGGAAGCATGTGCTAATTTATCAGGAGGAAGAAGTTTCATTTTGGAAACTAAGCTGTCCATAACAGGAGAAATGTCTTCAAGCCATTTTTTAGTTAATGGATCTACAACATTACCATGTGGAAATTCAACATTGAAAATTCGATCAAACTCACTAAGATCTGTATAAATCTGCTTCTTGACTCCACGAATTGAGTCAAGGCAAAATAGTTTATAAATGAGCATAAATATATTATCAAGAAGTTCGGTAGAATAATCTGCAGTTTTAACAAAAACATTAAAAATACAGTTAGTACTGTCTTTAACATGTTCAATAGTTGTGACTAAAAATTCCATCAATGGCTTAAGATATAATAGCGCAACTTGACTAATTTTACTATAATCACATGGGCTTGATTGAAAATAGTTTTTCAAAGGAGCCATAATTGACCTACGTGAATAAAATTTATATATACATTTATCAATTTTGGATTGAAAATCTTTAAGAAGAATAATTGACTTAATATCGTTAGATGCGGCTAAATCTGTGTTATGATAAACTTCATGGTTTAAACATGATTCTGTTGGAATTCTAAGAAAAGTTGCGTTTGGCGCTGAATTTGGTGTTGTGCTAACTATCTCCAGATCTCTTAGATCTGTTACATCACGGCCCTCAGTTTTTTGTGCTTGAAAGAGGGATCCAACTCTTGACATTAAAAAAAAGTTCTCAAAACTCGCCGATCGGCAGCGGTTGTATCATTTAATTTGTTTATTTACTCTCTCAATTTACCCTCAGAATCCATTTCTAACGCTCAGAAAAAGGTCAACGTTGAAAAGTTGGAAATATCGGAATTTCGCTGACTCGTCAGCATAAATTCAAGTAAACACCAATCTAAAGTAATCTCTTTATATAAAACAGAATTCTTTTTGCAATAATAGTTAAATATGTGAAATAATCAGAAAATTTATAAAAATCATATATTTCTATATGATAAAGAACATAAAATGGAAGTATTATTCTGATATATAAATCTTAACGTAATTTAATTTTATGAAAAAAAAATGTATAAAAGTTTAGTTTTCGTAAATGTCTGAAACTTTAATTTTAATTATTAGGAAGATAAGATAGTAGAATATTAAGAACAATAAATAAACAAAGAAATCCTCCTATATTGCCTGATTAGCCTTTGTTGATGAAATTATTTTACAAAATTTTAATTTCATTTAAAAATGATGAAGCATAATATTATTTTAAGATTCGTATTAGGTTGTATTAATATTATTGAGATATCTTTCTATTTTTATTAAAATAATTTTCAACGAATATTTATCTGATCGATAACTTTTTGAGGTATTTTACCCATAGTTTTCAAGTACGATTAAATCTATATTGAATCTTTTGCCTGATGAACTTATTCAGAAATAACAGCGTAGTCAAAGATGTTTTCAATTTCTGCCGAATAAATTTATCAAAATTGATTTGACATTTTCAATACTTTGCAATATGGGATCTTACGACCTTATCCTTACGAAAAGGGGTATTCACTACCTAGTGATGACTCCAGAATCCAGTAATTCTACTTATGTTGTTTCTATAAGCTCAGCTACAGGTAGACCATTCTATGCTGGAATTCCTCTCGCAGATTTATACCCAAATCATCTATTTGCGATAGATGACATAGCTAAAAGGTGTGGATATTACAAGAGGTTTTCTTCCACAAAAGGTCTTATTGGAATTGCAAAGCATAAAAATGAAGTTTTAATTGGTTTTGTTGAAGCATCTGAAGTAGTAGGATGGATTCCTGGAGGTCATCTTATTAACAAAATCACTGGTACAAAATTTATTTCAATTCATTCTCGACATGAAACAACATTTGAAAAGTTTCAAATAAATGACAACCATATATTCTGCGAATCATATGATATAACGAGACCATTTCCTTCATCACATAAAAGTACAGACCCAGATTTAGGATTCATTTGGAACGCAGAATGGATAAAGCCATTTCAACAAATAGGGCTTGGATTTTGTTGTATTCCACTAGTGCAAGGCTATGCTAATTCATCAAACTTTACAAAACCATTTGGATTTTCTTTGACATATATTATCAGAAGGTCATCATTAAATCCAGGTGTTAGATACATGGCACGTGGTCTAAACAAGAACAATGATCCAGGAAATGAGGCTGAATGCCAAATAATCATTGAAAGAGATGATAATTATTATACACATTTTTGGCGACGTGGTTCAATTCCAATTCGTTGGAAGACTGAAATACCTCTGGTTGTTGGAACTCCTGTTCATTCTACACGGAAAAACTTTTCAAAAGGTACAAAAGAATATTTCCAAAAACTTTTCGATCGATATGGTCAAGAACAAACTATATCATGTATTTCGTTACTTTCTGCTAATGAGATGGAACTTTTTAAGGCGTATGAAACCGCAATTCAAGATATTCCAAATGTCCAAGTTATTCAATACGACTTCAACAAGAGGTCAGCCGAGCTCAAAAAGAGAGCGTTGTATAAGGAATTACATGACATACTTCAACCTTTGATTGATAATTTTGGATTTGCACATATAGATCAACAAAACGATCATCAATCCAAACAAAACGGATTTTGCCGATTTAACTGTGCAGATTCACTTGATCGAGTTAATATTGTTTCATTCTATTATACTCTTTTTCTCATTCGAAAGTGGCTCGAGACAAAACCGCCGCAAACCGTTGTCGATTTCATTGCGAAATCATTTTATGATTCAGGGAATATTATTTCAATGTTATACACCAATACAATGGCCATTAAGACCACATTTCTTCAAGCATATTCTAATGTTATTCCACCAACGCAAACAGATGCAGCGATTACTGTTCAACGAAGGTACCAAAATGTAGCAGTAGATCCACAACGTAATGAAGAAATTGTCTCATTTTTGAATCCTAATCCACTCTCAAACAAAATTCTCTTTGATTCTATTCATACATTTATTATTAATTCCCATTTTCCACATGAATTATTTGATCCATTTTTACTTCGTAGTCGAATTATCAACGACAAAAAAGTCACTTTAATGTTACCGACATATTTACGGATATCCAAAATCATTTTATTCAGGTGTACTGCGTCGAAACTTCTTGTATCAGTTGGCCAAAACATTAATGAGCAACAAACAGTTGCTGAGTTTTATGTCCCATTTTCTAAGTTAAACATAATATTTACGTTACGAATCTTAGAAAAGTTTGGACTAACTAATTTAAGTGATAAACTTATTCGCTTTGTAACATTAGAATTTGTTACTGATAAGCCGACATTTAATTGTGGTGAAATATCATTAGAATATGAAATGATATTTAATCCATATCAAGCAATAAATTATACATTTAATTATGACAAAGAAAATTTGGAAAATTATGAAAATAAATTTAATGAATTCTTACAATCAAATAAATATTTAAAGGATATATTAACTTTAGAACAAAAAAGAATCGAATTAAATATATCAGAAGAAGAAAGATTGAAATTATCTTTAAAGAACTCATTGAACCCTTTCATTTCTGATCCAATCGGAAGAATTATGGACTCGTGCAACCACAAAAGATGTTCTTTCTGCGGTAAATCTGATGTACCTTTAGATAGTTATAAATTAACTCTCAAAAGACAAACGCCAAAATTATATTATTGTCAAGAATGTAATGAATTCGCTCTTAAATATTTAAATATGAATGACATTTATAATGAAAATAATTATGTAACAATAGAACCAATAAAATTAAAGCCTTTGTTGGAATTAGAACCAAAAAGAAATAGAATGGAAAGATTAACGTACCCAACAACCGCAGTTTTCTCTGAATTCGGGCAAAATAAATTAATTGAAGGAGAAAAATATTTACTCGAAAAACCGACAAAATTTGAACTGTGTTTTGCCAAAACCGCAATTGTCTCTGAAATTCTGCTATCGTCAACAGAAGCAAAAAGTTTTAAATTAAAATATGAAAATGAAGAAATTACACCAAACGAAAATTCATTTGTTTTAAAGGAACCAGTAATAACACAAAAATTCGAGTTTGTGGTTGAAGGTGAAAATGTCGAATTATGTGATTTCAAAATTTTCGGAGTTTTCATTCAAGACCCACCAAATGATCTTGAAAAAGCCGAACGAACAATACTCCAAAATATTGAGTCATATGGATATGAATGGAATGAAGAACAAAGAACTGCAACATTTAAGTTCGATGGAAATAAATCGATTTCCAAAATTGGCGTTGAAACAATTTGTGTTGAAGATACAAAAGCGTTTGGGCAATCAATAATTCTTCATTTTATGAGAGATAATGATATTGTTAATGACATTCATTTGATTTTACCTTACGTAAAAGAAGGAACAATACTTTGGTACAATATCGAAATTAATGATTTTAACAGAATCGAAATGTATTATACGGATAGAGTCCAAAAAATACGACCGAACCTATTTGGCTTTGTTTTCAAATAAGTAAACAGAATATTTGCATCAATTTTTTTTTTTTTGACAATTTCCGAATTTTCTTTAGACATTATATTAATTACTAAAAGTTATCTGGAAAACACTTAAAAATTGATATTATATTTGATTTGAAGTTTTGTTGGGTTGTTCTGAACAAAATTCTTACTGAAGAAGAAAAGCAAAAACGAAGTTGCATTGAAGGTCCGAATCGTCAGAGAAATTTAATATGGGACTAGAAGGGAAATTATAAAATATTCAATTTGGATATCCAAATTTAACAAAGAAAAGAAAATTTTATTTAAGGGACTGCTCCTTATACGTTAAGTATCACTGTCAATGTCTAAACGGTCACTAAAAAGCCCTTTTACACTTTTAGTGAAGAGCTTTTGAACATGTTTAAATTTTTGAAAATACAATGCATTAAATCTCTTAAACCACTGAACTCAGCAAGTAGTAAGGTAAGGAAAGAAACCACAAATAAAAAGAAATCAAATTCATACTGATGCGCATTAATCGCGCATTAATGCGATGTGCTGTGGTACTCTGGTTGAGTTGAGATGTTTTATATATGTGAAGAAAAAGTAAAAATAATCATAAACAAAATTTCTTCAATATCTATTATTAACTAAATTTTATTACTGGACATCAAGGTTTATTGTTTTTTATGGGTTATCCCATCTTATAGTAAGGCACTAAGCCCGCAAAATTTTCCCTTCTTAAGCAAAGCTAAGCCCCAACAGAGATCCAACATTGTTGTTGAGCAAATCCATATATTCTGAAATGGAAATATATCTGATAACAATGTTTTTGATGCTTTCATCAAAGAATCAATAAATAAATTTAAAATATGGCAAAAACAAGGTTGCAAATGAATTTGTGGTTATGAAAAATATGTGGAAGATCTACTTTTTGGGTTTGCCAATTATTAAATAATAAAAGTGTAAAACCAAGAAACCTTCGATTTGAAGCATATGTTCACTCATCTAGTGAAAGTGTTGAGCTTTCACATGAATTTATTAAAATTTTTGCCTGCTCATAAATATTTGATAAATTTTCAACGAGAGTTTGTCTATAAGGTAAACTTGAGAACAGTTCTCCTAAATCTTCATCTTCAACCTAGAGAAAAGACAAACTATTGTTAAAAAAAAATTCACAATGACGTTTCCAAGAAACTCAACTTTGAATTTTTTCAAATTTTTAACATTAATTCCTTCTTTATCTAAAAGTAATTTTACTATTTCTATATTATTATTTCTAACTGCTATATGAAGTGCTGTTTCAAAATATTAAAACATATTCCAAATTATTAAAGCATATTCAAAATTATTCAAATGAATATCTTTTGCATTAACATCAATTCCTTCTTTATCTAAAAGTATTTTTACTATTTCTATATTATTATGTTCAACTGCTATATGAAGTGCTATTCCAAATTATTATAACATATTCTAAATTATTAAAACATATATCAAGTTATTAAAACATATTCTAAATTATTAAAACATATTCTAAATTATTAAAACATATTACAAATTATTAAAACATATCATAAATTATTAAAACATATAAAAAATTATTAAAACATATTCTAAATTATTAAAACATATTTCAAATTATTCAAATGAATATTTTTTACATTAACATCAATTCCTTTATCTAAAAGTAATTTTACTATTTCTATATTATTATTTCTAAATTATTAAAACATATTACATAATCGTTTTCAACAGACCGTCGAACACAAATCGAAGCCTTCATTTCAATAAAATTTTTGAAGCAACTCTCACTCTATTTTTATTCTTAGTATTACAAATATAGAAAAATTTTCTCATAAAACATTGGGCTGACTCTTTTAAAATGAAAATATCTCATTTTATAATCATTTAATATTCTTTAATATAGATTATTTGGAATGAAATTACAATGTATAATATTATATTTTATTTGTGGCTTACATGAACACATAATTTGTAAATATAATTTTTTTTTTAATGATTTTTTATTTCATTTCTCTATCATAGATAAAATAGCTTACTTTTTATATGCTGAAAGAAGTTTAGCTATATCAGTTCTAACATCAAAAGGTGCCCAAATAAGTGCTGTTCTAAATAATTTAAATAATTTCCAAATATTATTTAGAAATATAAAATTATTAAAATAAATATTAAATAAAACAAATAAATATCTTTAGCATCAATATCAATTCCTTCTTGTTCAAGAAGTAATTTAAATATTTCTATACTACCATTAGAAGATGCTGACATAAGTGCTGTTTTAAATATTTTTAATAATTACCATTTATGATTTTATAACAAAAAATTATTAAAACGAATTATAAACAAAGTAAATCAACATTTTGCGCATTAATATCAATTCCTTTTTGTTTAAGAAGATATTTAACAAGTTCAATATTTTTTGATTCTGCTGCGTATACCAAAATATCATCTGGTATTTTGTTTGCTTTAATAAAATGTTTTACTAAATAGAAATTCCCAAGGTTTGCAAGCAGATCAAGAATTCTATCATTAATTTTTACTCCTTTTTCTTGTAAAAAGGCAAAAATTTCGTTATTCCCATTCATAATACTTAAAATAACCAAAATGTTTCTGTCTAGAACTTCAACAATTTCATTTTCATAAAGATATTTAAAGACATCATTTTTATATAAAATAATCGCTGTTTCATATGCATCAATAAATGATGAGTGATTTTGTTCACATAAATGAATGATTTCTTCATTTCCACCTGCAACTGCATATTTACCTGTATTTTCGATATTTGCATTGTTCATAAGTAAATATTTAAAACATTTAACAGAAGAAAAAAATGCTGCATAATCAATTAATGTAACATTTTTTTGATTAACAAATGAACATCTTTCATAAAGTGATGGTTCAATTGTTTGATTAAAATCAAAATTTGTTTGTGATGATATTTCTTGAAGTTTTTCGATTTCATCATTTCTTATTATTTTTGCAATTTCACTTGGGTTATGTCCTTCTTTTATATATTTCTTATGAAGTTCCCAATCATTCTTTGATAGTTCTTGAAAATTATCAAAAATTTCCTTAAATTCGTCTCTGTTTTTGTAATTTTGTATTTCTGATTTAGACATATATTGAAAAAGATATGGATTTTCTTTTAGAATTTTTGGATCACCTAATTTTTCTTCATAAATTCTCATTAATGGATAATACATTGTATTATCATCGATGGAAATAAGTACTGTTGGAAAAACATCTAAAATTTTGGAACTGATATTATTTTTTTCTTGAAATGATTCAATTTCTTTCATAAAATTCAAATATACATCAAAATCAATTGACGTTGCACAAAGAATGAAATCATATAGGAAATAACTTGGTTAAAAGAAAATGGATGTTTATAATCAAATATTTCAATAATTGAATTTGTTGATTTAGAAATGTTTTCTTTATTTAAACCAGTAATTGTTTGATGGATTGTTTGCATAATTTCCATATCATTTAGTTTTGGCGCTTGATTGTTTGCTGATTCCATTTGCCTTGTATTTCGGTTTTGCCAAAGAACAGAAATTTGTCAAATGACAATATGCGTGGAAACCGTTCATCTTGACTAATGCGAATTATTTAAAAATTGGCATCAAGAAAACTTAACTTAAGGCATCTCGAATAACTATGTTTTCACTAGCTGTGGTGGTAGCTAGACTTTTAAGGTTGACAATAAACCCATCAAGGGAAGAGAGATTTTTTCTTGTAATGTTTCGGCATCCTGGCGTTTTTCTTTAGATAATTTTTTTTTTGAAGACAATTAAAATTTGGTTACACTTATTTAATAATATGTTATTTAAATAATTTAAATTCTAATGGAAAAATAGCATTTATTATTATTATTTTTTCAAAAGTAATTATAGATCAATTAACAGGAAAATCATTGTGTATATATTTGTAATGGGAAAGAAATCATTAAATCAAAATAATTAGAACACATTTGATATATATTCTTATAAAGTTAAAGGGGAATGATTCTTAGGGAATATTCAAAATATCTAATTTATAAAAAATGAATTACTATTAAATAATAAGTATAAAAATTAATAAATAAAAGAAAATTTTATTTTAATAAAAGAATAAAGTAAAAAGAAAAAAATTACGAGTAGAAAAAAGAAATAAAAAATTAATAAAAAAGGGAATCATATTAGTATATGTTGCTGACATGATATAGGAAAAAACATGTATCGGTATGATTACGATGTGGTAAACTTCCATTAGAATTGATTTGATTTATTGTGGCATTACATCAACAAATATGGAAAATTAAAGCAATGTGAATCGAAATAATAAAAAATATAATATTTGAAAAAATAAAGTTACAAGCAAATCAAATGTTTGGATTTGAAGCAATTTTTTTTTAATAATATCATGGGTTTCTTTTCAGTAGATTTAAGAAATGCAATATTTATTGGATTCGGATCATTTATTTTAGGTCAAGGAATTTCTTATTATTCTGTAATTCGAGCTGATTTTAACAACAAATTAGAATTACCTGATTCTTATTCAATATACTTTAATGTTATTTTTCATTTTTCTGCGATTTTTAGTGGAATAGTTATTTTCTTTTTAGTGCCTTTGCTTGGTAGGAAAAAAATGATTTTTGTAACAAGTATTCTATCATCAATTTTATATATTTTTATAGCTGCATGTACACCAAACATTATTCCACTTGCATTTGTTGGGAGAGCACTTTCAGGTCTTTGTGCTGGGATTTTATCAGGATTATGTTTTATGTATATAATTGATTTTTCGCCAACAAAGCATATAGTATCTTATGGAGCCATTGGCCAATTAATGATATCGAATGGCATTTTATATGTAAGTATAGTTGCTGCATTTTGGGAGTGGAAAGTTTATACATCGTTTTGTTTTTTACCACAACTTATTTTATGTTTAGTTATACATTTTGTTCCAGAAGTTCCAAAAAATGAAAATTACGAAAAAAGCACAATTAAAAACATGTTTCAAAAGAAATATTTTAAACTTCTTTTTCAATCTTTCATGTTAATGCTTTTTCAACAACTATCGGGAATAGATCCTTACATGTATGGAATCATTAATAAATAAAGAAGCAGATGATATAACAATGGAATGGAATGTTTCTTCATTGATCTTTGCATTTGGCCAAACATTTTCAATAACTCAATCAATATGTTTAATTGTTTTAACTTTCTATATGAAAAGTGATAAAGTAACAATAACAACTTTAGTTGCTTATTTTTGTTGTATATTTTTTTATGGTTTAGGAATGGGTGCAATCCCTTGGATGTATCCAGCAGAGATATTTCCTGACTCTCTTAGGTTGTTTGCTATATCAATTGTAACAACTTTTAAATGGGTGATTTCTTCAATACTTATTTATGTATGGGGAATTTACCAAGATAAAATTTCACGTTGGACATTTTTAGCTTTTTGCTTCAAGCCTTTTGGCTTCAGGTATATTCGGATTGTTCTTTATGAGGGAAACAAAAGGAACAGAATTAGGTGAAATAGCTTTTAATGAAGATTTATCAAATTGAAAAATTCAGAATGTGTGACTAAACTTTATGATTATATTAATCTGAATGTTTATGATTTTTATTGATTTTTAAACATTATCAATATGCTTAATATCAAATTACTTTAAGTTTTTGGATTTTTGTAAAAATTAATTAACTTTATCATACCTTTACAATGACAACATGTTAAAATTTGGATGCATTAACTCTAAATAAGGCAATTAGATGAATTAATTTCAAATGCATGTGAAATTGTCATCAGAAATATAGGCTTTTAACTGAACTAGATTTTAAAACTAATCTGAAAATAAGATCAGAAATAATTCAACTTCAACTCAATTAAGAAATTTTATCTCTACTAAGCTGTTGGTTCTTTAAATCAGTGAAACAAATTTTTTAAGTTATCCTTTAGATCATCAGCAAATTTTTTGGTAGAAATGGACTTAAATCATGAAAGTTATCATGTATTCTTTATAAGTCTTAATCTCCTAAGAAGACATAATAATTAAAATATTATCAAACATATAAATATTTAATTTGTTTTAAAATATAATGAAAAATATTTGAATATCATTTATTTTTTGGATATCTTTAGAATCAACATCAATTCCTTTTTGTTGAAGAAGTAATTCAATTACTTCAAAATGGTCATTTTGAGCTGCATACATAAGTGCTTTATAATAAATTTTAAATAATTTCCAAATTTTATTTTAAAATCTCAAATTAAGAAAACAAATTCCAAATACAATTTTTAAACATTTTTTAGATAAATATCATCTACTTTATGTTCAAGCGAAAGTCAAATATTTCAAAATTGATGAATTTATTGGAAAAAACAATTCGATAAATTCAATCGAATTTTTCATTTCTTCGTTTTATTCTCATGAATATAATAATGAAAGATATCAAAAAAATATCATAATAAAGGCATCTTGAACAAAATTCCATAAGAATTTAATTATCAAATTTAGATTTTGAATAATGCACATGCATTGTTTGACTTTAACTACAATGACTAAATATTACATCTTATATGCTATAAACAATGAAAACGTTCTAATGTGACTTCATTCTGAAAACCAAAAAGTTATACCAAAAAATGTTCGAAATCTTCATTATCTCTGCTGAAGGTTTCACAAATTCTTCGACACAAAAGCCCCCAAGCCCATATGTCAAAGCTTATTCGTACACATCAGGTGTACGTTTTTTTTATAAAACAGATCATGTTAAAAAACATCAAATCCAGTCTGGGATGAAAAACTTAAGGAACCGATTGTTTTTTTTATTCTGAAGGCTTGACATCAGAAATTTATGATCATTATGTTTTTCAAAAGGATAAATTGATAGGAACTGTTAAATGGTACCATTAACCTCAGAGAACCATAATACAAAAGTAAACCTCCCTGTTGAATGCGAAAAAGATTCTTCTATGATGGAAGAAGAACTTATTAATCCGAGTATAACGATTCAATATTATTTACCAAATACAAATTTTACAATCAGTCCAAAACCAAAGCCTCATACATCCTATCACCTATTCTTTACATACCCAGAACCATATTTCCCTAATCCTAATGAATTTAAAATATTTACACGTGAATATAACGAAAAAAAAGATTTTATCAAATGTATTCCGCTTAACACCGAACTTGAATCAATTCCATATTACCAAAATTCGGAAGGTCTTTGTTATGGTCCGAATGGATTAACACCATTTTTCCGCTTCCAGACAACTTATATTTCATCCAAATCCATCATTGTTCTTTTCATTACTTCTTCCACGTATTCTGGTGACATCACACTTAATGTTCTTTACATTCCACTAAATTGAATAGAAAACGATTATTCGAGAAATTCATAAACGGCCTCCCGGGAATTTTTTTTCAAGAAATCTCGTGGTTGAATGGAATACTTACGATTAAAAATAAACAATATTTCTACCTAATGATATACTTTTTATTTTTTGAAATATTAAGATTTTTGATAAAATATGTCAGATAATTAAATTTTATATTAAAATGAGATGAAAAAATCGTTCTATTACATTTTTACAAATTTGTCTTATATGGTCCTGTAAAAGAAGAAATTGAAGAAGAAGAAGAAGAAAAGGAAGAAAATTAAGAATAATGAATAAATCATCATATAAGCAAAATTATTTTTTGAAATTAATATGCTAAATTCTATTTAATAATGTGGTAATATATTTTCTAAAATAAATTTAGAATCCAAGAAAATAAGAGAGAAAAAACAAACTCAAGATGCATTGAAAAAACACATCAAAAAAGTAGAGTTGATATATTTATAAAAAATTTAGTGTAATTGAATAAATAAATAATAATTAAAGAAAATTATAAGCAAAGAGTAGTAATTTATCTTACTTTAAATTTAATTTTTGCCTTCAGCAAAAATCAAATCCCAGGTTAAAAAATAGAAAGTTAATCTTCAATTAACTCATATAGTTAAAGAACAAAGGGGTTATAGTCAAATTTGAATAGTATAACGAATAAAAATCACACAATTATCTTATATCGTTTCCGATAACGAAATCGTCGATGAGGGGATATTGATTTATTTTAATAGAATATGTAGAATCGATTATCATATATTATTAACTACATACAATTTCGGTTGCCATATATAAATTGTTGATTATAATATATTTGGAATCTGAATTAAAAACATTAATCAAAAAAAAACAAAAAAAGAAGAAATTAATTTTACAAAATTTGAAATGAATAGTATTAAATGATATTTTAATTATGGGTTTTCTGCTATCGGCAAAAAACAAATCCTAGGTCAAAAATCAAAGTAAATTTACTATGATCACTTGATCATTGTAATTAATGAATTACATCGTTATCGGTTAACGATCTATTCGTAGTCAAATTTGAATTAAAGAACGAACAAAAATCATTCAATCAGTTGAAGGAAAAAAATACGATGAGATAAAGATTTTGTTATGTGACATAAGTATCGGGAGCAGATGAATACACAGGATGACTGATAATTTATCAATTTATTATAAATTATCATGCGAAGGGGAAAAAAGTACCGTTGAAATAATTCAATAATGAAAAAACTGTTATTTAATTTATAAAAGTTATCGTTAGAAAGTGTTGTATCGTTTGGTCAACCAATTTATGGCCGAATGTGCATTCACATATCGAAAATAACTTATATACGACAATTACATGAATATGTCATCGAAATATTTGAAATTTTTTGAGCTTATTAATATATTCGATAGATCTGAAGAGAATTTAATATCAAGATTTTATAATAATCAAATAAAATATGTAATATTTCATCATTTCCCAAATAATTTCTGAATTTCTTATTACTTAATAGATCAAGATATTATTCTTAGTTTTTTATTAATCATAGATGCAACTATGTATTTATATTTTATATATCCATAATATCAAGATCGTAGGATGATCTTTATATACGATCATAATCCGATATTAAGTTATCGATATCATTTTACATGTTCAAGCGGTTCGAAGTCAAATTTGAATGGGTGGACGAATAAAAATAACACAATCAGCTTGTATCGTTCTCAAAGACAATTTTAAAATAAAGCTCGCTCAGAAAACCGTGGTATTAAATCATTTTCGGAAAAATAGAGAAATCAACATCATTACATAGAATGTACAAAACAATTGAGAATTGTAATACATATAAAATCTGAAAGCACATGAGTAATAAGAGATAAAAGGAATCGATAAATGTATCTCAAGTCAGTATTTTAAAGATAATTTGCAAATTGCATTTGTATAGATATTTATTCAATGTAATTGAAGATTTTGCTAAAATACGAGAATTTAAAAATTGAAAAAAAAAAATACATCAAATGAATACAATGATCAAAAATCGTTTTTTCTATAAAAAATGTATCGTTTGTCCCAGAAATATGTACTTACACAGAAACTATTTTATTGATTATAAATTATTAATCAGGCTAAATAAGTACATCATTAAGGTATTACAAAAATTATCACATCATTCATTATTTCAATAAATTCATAAATTCAAGAAAATCAAGATTTCATATAATTATTCGGAATAGATGACAAATCACGATTCTATGATAAAATATCAATATTTTTATTTTTTAACAAACCAAGAATCATTTAATTTGGCTGTTGACAAATTACAATGATGTAGATAAATAAATAACGTATCTTTTCGAGGGAAAAGTAAAATTTTGATAATATTTTTATTATTTTATACCATCATTCAAATTCGCTCCTATCGTCACTTATCGTTGCTGCTATCGTTCAATATAAACTATGCAAAAGTCGATTTCTGTCACTTTTTGGAATGAAAGAATAAATTTATCTCGTGCTAATCATAATATAATTCTTAGATTTATATTAATCATAGATGCAACCATGTATATATATTATATATTTATGATATCAAGATCGTAGGATGATCGCTATATACGATGGGTGGAAATCGCAAGTCGAGTTAAGTCTAGTCTAATTGTAAATAAGAATTCGTCAAAACATTCGACAAAGTTAACACAAAGAAGAAGGCGAAATAATTAATGATAAAACATAATGAAAGAATAGGAATTAACTTTTATGTGTTTTTGAGAGTTACTCTTGTGGTGTTATATGAACATAACAATAAAAATTTAAACCATTTTGTTTATACAAAAAATGCTGCACATCACAAACTCGTGAACCCTAGATATTAGTTTATGAATTTCATCCTTTGAAAGTAAGCATTGGTGGCAAAAGTTATGAAAGTTATACCTCTAAAAAACTCATGAAATATCCAAATTAGAATGGTTCAGCCATGATTGAAATCTTCCGGCTTTTGTTTAATATCCGATCAATTTATATTCAATAATAAAAATATTAATATCTTTAATAAAAAAAATTGATCAAAAGCAATTTAAAATAAAATGTGCTGAAGAATGTTTATTATGATATAAAAAAATGAAATAAATTTTTCAACTTTTTTTATGTGTCAGGTGTTTTTCTTCCGAATTGAAAAGTATTGTGATCGTTTATCGAACAGTCATAGAACCAATGATTGGAAAATTATCATTTAATTTACGGGAATAAAACCTGAAAACTATTGTAATTATATCTCACTTATTAATATTGAAACTTTATTGTTCTCTGAGATTTAAATTTAAAAAAAAAAAATCGTAGATAAAAAAGTGTCATTAAGTAAGAAATGAATAATAATTCTTCAACTACAAATAATATAAAAAGAGATAATATTCATATTGAAAGTCACACCATTAGTCTCGAAGAACTTATTTCTCTCAAAAAATTGATATTTAATTTAACAGAAGAGAATCTTGTTTTTTCAACTCAACAAACAATGAAATTATTTGATTTAACTTTTCCACATTCATTTAATTTTATTATAAGTAATTTAGTTTACTTTGCATTTTATTCACAACATAAAGAAAGTTCAATTTATGTTAAATATTTACAATCAATTTAAAAAGAAGAAGAAATATATAAAAACATTCCAAAAATCATTGAATTTTTTTATAAATATATTTCTGAAATTAAATCACAAGAAGCATATTATTTAATTGATAAAATGATTGAATACAATTTAATCCATAAAGATATTATTAAAAACATTAAATCAAAATATTTTGCACATTACAGAGCGAAAAAAGAAAACAAAAAACGAAAAAAACTTCATGATAAATTTTATAATTATTATATTGATAATTATAAAAACTTTCGAAGAATGATTTTGAACTTCATAAGCAATTAGTTAAAGAAGGGCATAACCCAGATGAAATTGCGAAAATAATTCGAAATGATGAAATAGAAAAACTTCAAGAAATATCATCACAAACAAACTTTAATTTTAATCAAACAATTGAACCATCACTTTATGAAAGATGTGATTTTATTAATGGAGAAAATGTTTCACTAATTGATTATGCAGCATTTTTTGTATCAATTAAGTGTTTTAAATATTTACTTATGAATGGTGCTAATATAGATAACACAGGTAAATATTCAGTTGCAGGGGGGAAATGAAGAAATCATTCATTTATGTGAACAAAATCATTCATCATTTGAAGATACATATGAAACAGCAATTGAATTTCATCGAAATGATATCTTTAAATATCTTTATGAAAATAAAATAGAAGAAAAATCAGATAATGATTTGATGGTTTATTGTATTCACAGTGGAAATTATGAAGTTCTTTCATTTTTAGAAGAAAAAGGAATGATAATTAATGATAATATCATTAATGAAACAGCAAAGATTGGAAACTTATATATTATTAAACATTTTGTCAAAAATACGAAAATTCCAAAAAATATCTTAATTTTTGGTGTAGAATCAGGTAATGTTGAACTGGTTAAATATATTCTCGAACAAAATGGAATTGATATTAATGCTAAAGATATTTATTTGTTTTATTTGATATTTATTTTAATCATTTTATATTTCAAGATAATATTTGGAAATTATTTAAATTTTTTTGGACAGCACTCGTGAAAGCATCTTTTAATCGTCATATAGAAATAGTTAAATTACTTCTTGAACAAAAAGGAATTGATATTAATTCTCAAAATATTAATTTGTTTAATTTATTATTTAGTTTAATGATATAATATTCCAAAATAACAATTGGAAATTGTTAAATATCATTAAAACAGCACTTATGTATGCAACTATATTTGGGGAAATAGAAATAGTTAAATTACTTCTTGAAAAAGAAGGAATTACTTTTAATGACACTGATATTTATTTATTAAATCTTACGTTCATTACATTATTTTAGAATTTAATTTTCATATAAGGAAATTATTCGAAATACTTAGAACGGCATTTATTTTCTCTTCTTTTTATGGTAACTTAGAAATTTTTAAGTTATTTCTTACGCAAAAAGATATTAAGTTAAATGTTAAAGATGTCCATTTGTTTTGTTTGAAATTCATATTCATAATTTATTATTTCAAAATAATATTTGGAAATTATTTAAATTATTTAGAACAGCACTTATTAGAGCATCTGAAAATGGTCATATAGAAATAGTTAAATTACTTCTTGAACAAGAAGGAATTGATATTAATACTAAAAATATTTATTTATTTTATTTAAAATTTATTTTAATAATTTTGGATTTCAAAATAATGTTTGAAAATTATTTAAATTATTTTTTACAGCATTTATGTATGCATCTTCAAATGGTTATACAGAAATAGTTAAATTACTTCTTGAGCAAGAAGGAATTGATATTAATACTAAAAATATTTATTTGTTTTATTTAATATTTATTTTAATAATTTTGGATTTCAAAATAATGTTTGAAAATTATTTAAATTATTTTTTACAGCACTTATGTATGCATCTCAATTTGGTAATAAAGAGGTAGTTAAATTACTTCTTGAACAAGAAGGAATTGATATTAATGCTAAAAATAATTATTTGTTTTATTTCAAATTTATTTTAATAATTTGATATTTCAAAATAATATTTGGAAATTATTTAAATTATTTGAAACAGCACTTATGTTAGCATCTCAAAATGGTCATACAGAAATCGTTAAATTGCTTCTAGATCAAAAAGATATTGATATTAATACTAAAAATATTTATTTGTTTTGTTTAAAATTTATTTTAAAAATTTTATATTTCAAGATAATATTTGGAAATTATTTAAATTTTTTTGGACAGCACTCGTGAAAGCATCTTTTAATCGTCATACAGAAATAGTTAAATTACTTCTTGAACAAGAAGGAATTGATATTAATGCTAAAGATATTTATATACTTTATTTAAAATATATTTTTATAATTTTTTATTTCAATAATATATTTGGAAATTATTTAAATTATTTGATACAGCACTTATTAGAGCATCTTGGAATGGTCATACAGAAATAGTTAAATTACTTCTTGAACAAGAAGGAATTGATATTAATACTAAAATTATTTATTTGTTTTATTTCAAATTTGTTTTAATAATTTTATATTTCAAAATAATATTTGAAAATTATTTAAATTATTTCAAACAGCAATTATTTTAGCATCTTTAAATGGTTATACAGAAATAGTTAAATTACTAAATGAAAAAGGGAATAATTAAAATTTCATAATATTGGCAACTATTTGACTTGAAATATTTACTTCTTCGAAGTGTTTAAACTTAAGTTTCTTTAAATCTTCAGTATGCTTTTTATCGATGGCGGATTGAATTCTTTTTTCAGCTTGTTGAATTTTTTGATTCCAACTTAATTTCTTTGTGTTATACATGATACGTAGTCTATTAGGTTCAGTAATAAATTCACTTGAAGAATTTAAAGTGTGTAATATATTTGTTGAGGCTTTTGTTTGATAGATTTTATTTTATATTAATATAAACTGGTTCTCAGCGGTTGTACTACTTTTTTCACAAGTTTATTAAATTCAGATTTTGAAAGTTGCCCGCTAAAATTTGAGGTCTTCATTTGATATTATGGCGGTAATATTTCCCGTTCATTTTCATGATAAGCGAACAACTTATACAAGATATTAAAAGCCTTTCTAACAAAGAAGAGCAGATTGCGACAATGCTCAAGTATGGTTGCACGTATGAAGTAATAAGAAGACAGTTAAATGTAAGTAAATCAACAATATCAACAGTCAAAAAGCAAATTGATGCAAATTGTTTTACTCCAAAAAAAACCAATTATGCATAAAAGAGATCTTTGCAGAACCGAAGTCGAAACATTAAGAATTCAATAGCCTAACGTATCAGATTCAAGAATTGCAGAACTTATAGAGAAAAATCTAGGAATTGTTATATCACGTTCTACAGTCAACAGGATTGAACATGCATTGAATTTTAAATATCTCCCAATGAAGCACAAGCAAAACCTATCAGAATTACAAAAAAGGAACCGAGTCCTTTTTTGTCACAGAATTTTGAAAGATGAGATTCTAGGAGAAGATATTATATTTTCTGATGAATCTAGGTTCGTTCTAGGAACAGATCGGAGGTGGGTTTGGCGAAGGAAGGGAGAAGATATTCCTGGAATTTATGAAATATGTGATAAATTTCCCTAAATCAATTATGGTTTTCGGTGCGATTGGAAAAAATTATAAATCAGCACTTACCATAGTAACAAAATCAATAGATGCAGGTAATTATCAAAAAATATTAATAGATAGCAAAGTTATTGATTATCTATCATTACCAGAATCAGTACATTTGTTATTCCAGCAAGATGGTGCAAGTGCCCATAGAGCTTCTATTGGATTCATTAGAAAATATTGTAATTTACTCGATAAATGGCCATCAAATTCACCAGATTTAAATGTAATCGAACATTTATGGGCGATTTTGAAGCGAAAAAGTTGAAGAAGTGAATCCCCCAGATTTAGATTCACTTATTGACACAATTATTGAAGCATGGGAATCAATAAGCATTACAACAATCAATAATTTAATAATAAGTTTTAGAAAAAGATGTGCATTATGTCTAAAGTATAATGGGGAATCAATCAACGGTCATTTTAGTGATATCATAGATATACCAACAAAAGAATATTTAGAAGTTGCAGGTACACTTGAAGATGAATTCCAAAGCGTCGTACTTAGTAAATTTACTGAAGAAGAAGAAAATGCATACGAAGAAACAATGGCGAAAATTGAAGAAGAACCAAATTGGACAGAAAAACTTGATAGAAGGTTATATAAATACATCGTGGAAGACGGATTAGCATTCAAAGAGGCCGCCAAGCGTTTGAAAACAAAAAATATAGAGTCCGTGAAAAAAGATTTGAAGAAGTTTGTATCCAACGTGCTTCTCATCGGTTGTACCAGTAAACCATTGAAAGTCTGATTTTTTTGTTTGTTTTTTTAACACACACACACAGCGCTATGTGAGCTTCGTGCTACGCACTCGCTCCCACTCGCGCTACATAAACTAAAGGATGAACGGCTAAAATCGATTGAATTATCATAAATCGGTTGGTTTTGATTGAAAGTAATTAAATATATTTAAATTCATGATGACATTTATTTTTTAAATGTGTGATGCATGAATCCGGCTGAGTTGTTGTTAATCCTATGTGGAAAGTTGTAAATTCTATGTCGAATGTTGTGTTTTGATGTAAAAAGTACTGTTTAAAATTGAAAGGTGAAAATGTCACCACACACACACACACAGCGCTATTGAAGCTTCGCGTGATACGCTCGCTTCAAGCCGCGCTACATAAAAGAAAGCATTAACGATAGAGGATGATTGAAAATTAGGATTAACGGTCACATTCAAAGATAAGCATGTGTGAAATATAATCCTAAATAGTTACTTGTAACGTAACGTTACCTGTAACTTTGACAATTTGGAAAAAAGAAGAAGAATAAAGAACATGAGATGCAAAAACCAAGGTTACGTTACGTTACAGGTTATAAATTAAGCTTAGTGTTGAAGTAGTAATTTGATTTTTTGATTGAAAGTAATAAAATATATTTAAATTCATGATGACATTTATTTTTTAAATGTGTGAGGCATGACAAACTAACTAACTAACTAACTAACTAACTAAAAAAGTTATTAGCTAAAGGAAATTCGGAAAAGCTGAATGAGTTTCTCCATTTTAGTGATTTGACGTGAATATTGCATGTTTACTGGAGCTGATGATGATAACGGATGAGTTGTTGTTAATGCTACGTGGAAAGTTGTTATTAACTGAGGTTGTGAATGTAAAAAGTACTGTTTAATTTTCAAAGGTGATTTTTTAACCCTTTTTTTGAACCCTCAACGAAACGGAGAAAATAAGCATTTTTTGAAGGATTTAACGCAAAAGTTGACGGTTGATATATCGGTAAGAATTTGTTGTTAATCCTATGTGGATTTTAGTGTTTGGAGCTTAAAGTTGTTATTAACTGAGGTTTTGAATGTAAAAAGTACCTTTTAATTTTCAAAGGTGATTTTTTAACCCTTTTTTTGAACCCTCAACGAAACGGAGAAAATAAGCATTTATTGAAGGATTTAACGCAAAAGTTGACGGTTGATTTATCGGAAAGAATTTAGTGTTTTGATGTTAATCCTATGTGGAAAGTTGTGTTTGGAGCTTAAAGCTGTTATTAACTGAAGGTTTTTATCAAAAAAGTACCTTTTAAAAATCAAAGGTTAAAAAATCACTTTTTTTTAACCCTCAACGAAACGGAGAAAATGAGCATTTTTTGAAGGATTTAACGCAAAAGTTGACGGTTGATATATCGGTAAGAATTTGTTGTTAATCCTATGTAGATTTTAGTGTTTGGAGCTTAATGACAAACTAACTAACTAACTAACCTAACAAAAAAAATTCGAGAAAGCCTTTTCGTAAAAGTCTATATATTTTTGAGGTTGAATTCTAACTTGATGATTTGACGTGAATTTTGCAAGTTTACGGGAGTTAATGACTATAAGCTAACGGAAAAGGCTTATTTCTATGTTGAATGTTGCATTTACTGCTTCAAACTTGTAATTTTCAGCTGATTTGACACAATCAAAAATGATGATGCCTCAGATATGACTGTTTTTGAAAAGTCTTTCTCGAATTTTTTTTGTTAGGTTAGTTAGTTAGTTAGTTTGTCATGTATAAAAATAAATATTAATATCAGTACTGCTTTTCAAAAAATTCTTTCGTCAACTTTTGCGTTAAATCCTTCAATAAATGTTAATTTACTTCGTTTCGTTGAGGGTTCAAAAAAAGGGTTAAAAAATCACCTTTGAAAATTAAAAGGTACTTTTTACATTCAAAACCTCAGTTAATAACAACTTTAAGCTCCAAACACTAAAATCTACATAGGATTAACAACAATCCATCCGTTATAGTCAACAACTCCCGTAAACTTGCAATATTCACGTCAAATCACTAAAATGGAGAAACTCACGGAACAATTTTTGAGTTTCGTTTAGCTAGTTTCGTTTTTAGTTAGTTAGTTAGTTAGTTAGTTTGTCATGTATAAAAAATAAATTCATGTCCGACTCACATATCAAACGAATCGCAAAAATTATGTACTATTCAATGCTTATAATTTCATGTTTTAAAATTGATGACATCATAAATTTATTTTTAGATTTTTGTAATTAACACTTAAAAATTGAACAGCGTAAACTTGTTTCATTCGTGTGTGATAAGTGATTTGTCGATTTTAGCAATCAACGATGATAAATTGAACGAACGTAAACTTGTTTCAAATAATGTTATATCATTCGTGTATAGTAATTGAATGTGTCGAATGTTGCAATAAACGATTGTAATTCAACGAACGTAAACTTGCTTTAAAATAATGATATATCATTAATTCCTTTGTCGAATGTTGTAACAAATGCTGATAAATTGAACGAACGTAAACTTGTTTTAAAATAATGATATATCATAAATTCCTTTGTCGATATAAGCATAAACGCCTTAAATCAACATAGTCATTAATGTTTTTCATTGAATCCTTTGTCGAACTTTGCAAAAACACTGATAAATTGAACGAACGTAACTTGTTTCGTTCGTATTGAATCGTAAGTGATTTGCAAATTTTGAGCGTTTGATGCTTAAAAATTGTTGTTTTAAAATAATGATTATTCATAAACTCCTTTGTCGAACTTTGCAAAAACACTGATAAATTCAACGAACGTAAACTTGTTTTAGTTCACGTGAGTCGTTAATGGTTGTGTCGATTTTAGATTTTTTTTTAAATAATGAGGTAGCAAAGTAACCGGTAATTTTTATATTAACAGTATAGTGTCGGAGACCTCCGACATCCGACATGAATTTTGATTTGTGACTTGTTACTGTTACCAGCACATTTTACAGAATTCTGTTTATAAGAATAAATTAACAGAAGAAACAACAGACAAAAACAACTAGATGAAAGAATAACAGAAGAAACAAGAATATAATACTTATAAATGTACTGTTAAATGAAGGTATCAAATGCTGTTAATTTTGTTACCGCTATTGTTACCATCACCTTTAACAGTAATTATAGAAAACAATGACTCATTCAAATCAAAAACAGCAAAGAAAACTCCGATTCACACATAATTGACTTTGAAAATTGTTACCATCACCTTTAACAGTAATTATAGAAAACAATGACTCATTATTTAGAATCATTAACTTTTATCATTAAATTCAAAAAATAATTACAATATAATTTATCTCTTAACATCAAACTCTCCATTAAATTCTTCATTAAATTCTTCGTCGATTTTTCTTTCTATAAAATACACGTGTATTTCTTCCAAATATTTTATACTGCATTTTATAAATTTCTTTTTCCATCAGCTCTCTTTCAAATGATTTCTTACTTAGTTTAAAACGATCCTATTTTTGAGTACTGAACGTATAACCGGTTCATTTCTGATACTGTTATATATTCTATTTCTTCGTCATGATATATTGCATTCTTCCAACATTCTTGAATATCATCAAGGAAATCTTCAAGTGGCGATTCTTTAATGCCTCTAAGTTGATTTTTGAACAATCGACGAGTCGTAACGGTCAAATAAATTTCTTTTCACAAAATCATTTAGATCTAAAGACATTAAATAATTATATAAAGATAATGGAAAATTAATGTTGTCAATAACATCTTTATCCTTAACAAATTCAGATTCAAAAATACTTCTTTCTTTAAATCTTATTATACAAAATCTTGACAGCAAGGCTTGATCTCCTGAATTCAACATACCGTATAAATCCGCGTGATTTGTGTTTAATACGTCGATGGCAAAATCATTTTCTTGGCGTGTATCACGATTCATCGATCGCACCGTTTGTGAGTTATTAGTCAATCGTTTGATGATATTATTAGTTGTTTTATTTGAATAATTATCAGTTGAAAACTCATCATAAGAACGATAAAGCTTTTTGGCAAAACCACCGTTGTGCTTCTCACTTAGTTGTAGTTCATTTATTCCGACTAAGGCAAAATCTCGATAAAGTTTTTTTGAATGAATTGTCGATATATGTTTTTCCAGAATTTCCGGTTGAAGAATATTTAATAAAGAATACTGGAGCTTTTTTACGAAACTTTAAAGTAAAAGCTGCTATTTTAAGTAGATGATGAAAAGCTTTTATTGCTTCATCATCAAAAAGTTGATCTTCAATTAATTGAATCCATTTACTAATAAGATCAGGTTTATCTTCTATTGAGGTATAACTCATTGTGATTGAGGGAGCTCTAAAGAGAGAGAAAATTTTGTCATCATCGCCAATAACTTCAAATTTAACAAAACTTTTGAATCTATCTCTATTCTTAACGTTTCGTAATTCTTTAAACAAAGATATAGTTTTTGTGTCTGAAATCTTTTTATGCCTTTTACGCATCAGTTCTTTTTCTTCGTTTGTTGTTGGCAGTGTGATGTCAAAATTGAAATAATTCTGAAGTGATTTTGAATCTAAAATTTGAAAATCAATTTTTTCCATCATTGAAAACTTTAATAATATAATCTCCCCAATCAGTGAACGCCAAACATTTTATAAGGTTATTTATATAGTCATCAACTGTTGAAAAACTAATCATTTCTTTCAAATAATCAGAAAAACAGTATTTAGAATTTAAAAACTCATCTTTAGAAACATTATTTTTTTTAATTAACGGCAATATAAATTTATTATAATAATCATTATTATGAATTTTTAATATCTTTAATAACACGCCATGATGTTTAGATTTTTTATTTCTATTTCTTGCTATTTGTTCAAAGAATTTATTTTTTAGCATTAACTGTTAAATCAGCTGTTTCATAAATTTTCATAAACGCATCGTTTATTAAATCGCGATTGATTGTTTCACTTTCAAAAGAATTAAAACCGCAAATTACAGGAAGCAGAGAAATTTCTTGATCTACTGATTTATTGCAGTCGTTGTGGATTTCAAGATTTTTTAAAACCATTAACTAAAGCATTAAATAATTTTTAATTCATTCTCTGGATTTCTTTCTTCTGTTTCTTCTTCAAATAATTCTTCGCTCCGAAGGAGCTCAGGCTTGAAGAGCCGTTCATTAAAATTCAATTCTTCATTAAAAACAGTAACTTTTTCGTTTTGTTTCTCAATCAAACTTTCAAAATCAATTCCAATCTCATCAAAAAGTATATTTTTTTAAATCATCAAAAGTCATTAATTCATCATTATTGCAATCGTTTATTAATATATACTCACCAATAACTCCATCGTGATTCTTTGCTTTACTTCCCGGTAATACTACTATCGATCGTTTCTCTCTATCTATCGGAACGAATAAATCAACATCGAACAATTCACAACTGAAGCATTTAATAAATCTATTCTTATTTAAAGACATCGATTGATCCCAAAAACTATAAATATGAATTCCTCCTGACGCAGTTTTTACAATTTTACACTTATTAAAAGCTTTAGAATTAAAAAGATTTCAAAACTTCTTCTTGTTCACATTTAACGTCTATATCAACAATCGCGTACGGCGATAAATTAGCAAGTAAAGCTTCTCCGGTTCTTTTTCCGATCTTTACTCCATCGTGTTTTTTCATAATTACGCAAAGTGATTTTTGTCACCTATGAATGTATCGTTATTCATATTCTTTTTAATGCTGCTAAAAAAGTAATTACAACATTAAAACTAAGCTTAATTACAAAACATATTTTTTTTTTTTTTACGACTAATAAATGGAAACCATTAATGATATTAATAACACAGAAAATAACAAAAAACATAGATTAACAAAAAATCAAAAAAGATTGTATATTGATTTTCTAATGCGAGATGATATAAAAGAAATTTTTAAAAACAATTCCAAAACGTTCACAATTGAATTTTTTTAAGAGAAGCTTTTGAAAAAGAAACTGGAATTAAAATATCTCGTCATATAGCTTATTTAATAAAACCTGATAACATACCAACAGTTATTTATGGAGGTCAAACTTATATTGTGTGTTAAATATTATTTTTGTCAACGCTCAAAAACACATCTTGCATTAACGTTATCATCAGCTTTATCATCATCAGCTTTATCATTCAACGAAAGCATTAATTAAAGAACTCTCGACACATCATTTTTGTTCTTATCATTCAACGAAAAGCATTAATTAAAGAACTCTCGACACATCATTTTTGTTCTTATCATTCAACGAAAAGCATTAATTAAAGAACTCTCGACACATCATTTATGTTCTTATCATTCAACGAAAAGCATTAATTAAAGAACTCTCGACACATCATTTATGTTCTTATCATTCAACGAAAAGCATTAATTAAAGAACTCTCGACACATCATTTATGTTCTTATCATTCAACGAAAAGCATTAATTAAAGAACTCTCGACACATCATTTTTGTTCTTATCATTCAACGAAAGCATTAATTAAAGAACTCTCGACACATCATTTTTGTTCTTATCATTCAACGAAAAGCATTAATTAAAGAACTCTCGACACATCATTTATGTTCTTATCATTCAACGAAAGCATTAATTAAAGAACTCTCGACACATCATTTTTTGTTCTTATCATTCAACGAAAAGCATTAATTAAAGAACTCTCGACACATCATTTATGTTCTTATCATTCAACGAAAAGCATTAATTAAAGAACTCTCGACACATCATTTATGTTCTTATCATTCAACGAAAAGCATTAATTAAAGAACTCTCGACACATCATTTATGTTCTTATCATTCAACGAAAGCATTAATTAAAGAACTCTCGACACATCATTTTTGTTCTTATCATTCAACGAAAGCATTAATTAAAGAACTCTCGACACATCATTTTTGTTCTTATCATCAGCTTTATCATCAGCTTTACATCAACGCCAAATTTATTAATTTTAAATTATCATTTTATAATTTTATTTTTATATAAATGGAGTTATTAATTCCAGAAGAATTTTTAAGATATAATATATCATTTTGTTTTGAAGATGAAGAATTCACTAACGCAAACACTATTATAGAAAATATATTTAGAATTTACGGCAAACAAAATTTTATAGAGTTTTACTTCGACTTTGACGAATCACAAACGTTTGACAATATAGTGTATCGCATTAGAATAAAGAACATAAAATTTGGTGATTCAAGCATAACGTTTGAAATTCCCGTTTATATTTACGTTACTAACACAAAGCATAGAACGCTGACAAAGAACAATAACAAAGTCGTTTATTTTACAAAAACTATGAGACGTTCAGGAATGAAGATGGAGTCGTCATTAAATATTATTATTATTATTTTAGTTGAAAAATCACTAATTAAAAATCAATAATGAATACGTTGATTTAAAACATGTGGATTTAAGCGCGAACGACTTAAAAATACTTCTTATGTTTACTTATATGTTAATCCTATGTCGATTTTAGCATCAAATGCATAAAAATACTTCTTTCATTCTGTGAATATGTTAATCCTCTGTCGATTTTAGCATCAAACGCATAAAAATTGAACGAACGTAAACTTGTTTCATTCACTTTATATCAATAACGAATATGTCGATTTTAGCATCAAACGCATAAAAATACTTCTTATGTTCGTGTTATATCAATAATGATTTCGTCGATTATAAAATTACTGTTAAAACATAAGGCGGTATGATTCGACCACCATCAATTTTTTTAAAATTCTTTTGGTAACAAAGTAACAAGTCACATTCATACTCTATAAAAGTGTCGGACGACGCCGCCTTCCGACATGAATTTTAATTTGTAACTTGTTACTGTTACCGTTAAGAACAACAACAGAAATAGCATAAAAATACTTCTTCATTTACTGATGAATAACTAATGAAATCGTTAATCCTTTGTCGAAACTAATAATTACCTCTTAAAAATACTTCTTCATTTACTGATGAATAACTAATGATACGTCGATTATAAAATTACTGTTAAAACATAAGATGACAGGATCCTGTCGCCATGAATTTTTTAAATTTTATGACACTGTGCAATTTTGCACACCCTTGATTTTAAAGTTAATTTTAAATCATTAATGTAAATTTTTACTGATTATAAAATGAGTAAGTTAACAGTTGACCGCAAAATAAAATACGAAAGAATCAAGTGATAGATTTTATCGTTTGGTATGATACATTGAAAGATAGTTTAAAAAAATATGAGCCGTTCAAAAATTCAAGAGCTTTATTTAAATGACTCTGGCGTCGTTGTCTCAAATAATTTTTGTAGCACAAATATTTAAAAACGACTATTTGATAAAGGGTAATAAAGTTTATAGGTTATATGGCTTGATTAATGACGGCGTTAATGAAAACAAAGACGGAGAGAATGAAGAAGAAGACAAAGAAATACATTAACGAAAAGGATTATTTTGAAACGTGTCAAAACAAGAATTTTTTAGTGTGAATGACAAAATTAATTGAAAAATATAATTGAAAAATATAATTGAAAAAATATAACTTGTAAATTAAACGAAGCCATAAATTTTCTTAAATTTTGCATAATAAATCCTGACTTGTTTATTATTTATGTCGCGTGCATTGACGAAAGCATAACTGCGCTTATTATAACAGATTGTTAATTTTCTGAACTGTAAACCGTTCCAAAAGTAAAACGCGTCTGTTTCGTCGTCATAGTAATAATCCTCAAATTGATAATTATTATACTCTCTAACTTCAATTGAATCTTCATTGATTTCATCAAAATACTCAAAATCTTTCCTATATGATGCTCTATTCTTTGAATTTTCTGAAGCAGAAACCCAACGGAGATTATTAATGTTATTATTAGTTTTATTATGATCTATATGATCAATAAATGGCTTATTTTTCATGATTCGGTATGAATTGTTCTGCAATGATTCGTTGTTTGAGATATACTTTGCTATTTAAGTAACATTGAACATATCCTGTATTCATTACTGATTCTTTAATAATTCTTTTATTACTTTTTCTTCGAATCTGAAAAGGAAATTCTGTGAAAATTTCATAATTACAATCACAAATACAATCAATCCAGCTCATTATTTTTATATAAATAAAAAAATTAAATTTTTTAAAAATTAAACTTAATTTTTGAAATCTCAAAATCATTCGGAAAATGCTAAATTACTGGAGTTGTTGAGGTCGTGCAAAAATGCAGTACCTTATGAAACATCAACCGCTTAAAAATGAACGAACGTAAACTTGTTTCAAAAATAATGATATATCATAAATTCCTTTGTCGAATGTCGCATCAAACGCTTAAAAATACTTTATCTGTTCGTGTTTTTTCATTAACGACAAACGTAAATTTGAAACAAGTATTTTTAAGTGTGAATGACTTAAAATTTGATATTCAGTAATTACAAAAACAATAATGAAAATCATTAACGACAACGTGAATTTGAAACAAGTATTTTTAAGTGTGAATGACTTAAAATTTGATATTCAGTAATTACAAAAACAATAATGAAAATCATTTAACGACAAACGTAAATTTAAAACGTGTGAATTTAAGCGCGAAATGACTTAAAAATTGATTTCGCAATAATAATAAGATGTAAACATATTCAATTACTGAATCATTAACGACAAAACATTCGTATAATTTATTAAACGCGGATCTACGTATGTTCCTCTTAAATAGTTTTCTTTACAGAAAATCCTTTATTTAATTGATAAATTGGCTGTTTCTCTTGCTCGCCCTTTTTCGGGCTACCATAATATTCTTTGCAAAATTCATCATAAAATTCTTGCCAAGAGTGATTTTCAAAAATTGTATATATATTTTTTGATGATTCATTCATCCGAAGTTATTTGATGATATGTGGATTTGAGCGCTAGATGTTTAAATCTTGATGATTCATTCATCCGAAGTTATTGATTGTGTCGAAAAGTTCTTATTCTTGATGTTACATTTGTGATTGTGTCGAAAAGTTCTTATTAACTGAGGTTTTGATGTAAAAAGTATCTTTTAATTTTTAAAAATATTTTTTTAACCCGAAAAAGTTAACCTCTTACAAACTCGAGTAAATCAGCGTTTTTCGGATGATTTGACGTGAATATTGCAAGTTTACTGCAGTTACTGAAAGGTTAACTTTTTTTGTTTTTTAACCTTGAATTTTTTATATATATTTTTTTGATGAATGAAGTCTCATTAACGACTAAACGTGAATTTGAAACAAGTATTTTTTCAGTAGAATGACAAGAAAATACAAGGACGTTTATGATATTATTAATTCTATGTTTGATTTTTTTTATTATTTTAATAATGACAAACTAACTAACTAACTAAAAAAGTTATTAGCTAAAGGAAATTTCAAATTGACGATTGAGTTTCTCCGTTCAGATGATTTGACGTGAATATTGAGTGTTTACGTGAGCTGCTGATGATCCATTAACTACTAAAACGTGAATTTAGAAACATGTATTTTTTCAGTAGAATGACAAGAAAATACAAGGACGCGAATGATATATATTAATCCTATGTTTGTTTTTTTATAAAATAAATACTACCTGATAACTTGATATACCAGGTAGTTACCAGGTAATATTGCGATTAGCTAAAGGAAATTTCAAATTGACGATTGAGTTTCTCCGTTCAGATGATTTCACACGAATATTAAGTGTTTACGTGAGCTGTTAATAATCATTAACGTTAGAAATTGATTTAAAACAACAATTTTTGAGCATAAATGACTCATTTCCACATATCATTCAATGACTCATTAACGTGAATGTTGATTTTTACAAGTTTCTTGTTCTTCAATCTTCGGATAATAAATGATTGTGTCGAATGAATCTTATATTTTGTTCTTCGTTAATGATTGTGTCGAATGAATCTTATATTTTGTTCTTCGTTAATGATTGTATCAAATGAATCTTATATTTTGTTCTTCATTAATGATTGTGTCGAATGAATCTTATTTCTTGTTATTCATTAATGATTGTATCAAATGAATCTTATATTTTGTTATTCAATCTTCGGATAATAAATGATTGTGTCGAATGAATCTTATTTCTTGATTCTCTGAAGATTTAAGTGTTTGATGTTGTCGTTGACGTTATAAACATTCATGCTTCTATTCACAATAAAACTAACGGTTCGGATGAACAAATTACAAAAATAAAAGTTTCAGCGCAATCCCACAAATTTAAAATATTCCGATAATCGCACAATGACCAAACCGTAATTAATATCACGCAAGAAAACAATAGCGTTTCCCAAACGGTCATAATTCACACGCAAACGATGATAAAGGATACCATCAAAGAAATAAAAACCATGAACGCGAATATCAAAATAATAATTCTCAAACTTTGAATTTTTAAATTCTCTGACTTCAATCGCATCGAAAGGAAGATCAGCTAAAGTTTCAAGCTCATATTCTTCTTCGTCGTCGTCTTTTGAAATTTGCTTTTTGTCATAAAATTCCGGATTAGTTATTTTCTTTAAAATTTCTAATTTTTCGTTGAGTTTTAATGTTTTGATTTTTTGAATCAAATTTTCTGTTATAATTTCTTCTTCTCGCTCAATTGAATCAACAACTTCATATTCTTCTTCTTCGTCTGAAATATGCTTTTTAAAGCTCATTTTATATAAATAAAAAAAATGAAAAATAATATTAAAAATGAACTTATCATTATATTAACATAATAGAAAATATTTTATAACGTCAACGACAACATCAAACACTTAAATCTTCAGAGAATCAAGAAATAAGATTCATTCGACACAATCATTTATTATCCGAAGATTGAATAACAAAATATAAGATTCATTTGATACAATCATTAATGAATAACAAGAAATAAGATTCATTCGACACAATCATTAATGAAGAACAAAATATAAGATTCATTTGATACAATCATTAACGAAGAACAAAATATAAGATTCATTCGACACAATCATTAACGAAGAACAAAATATAAGATTCATTCGACACAATCATTTATTATCCGAAGATTGAAGAACAAGAAACTTGTAAAATCAACATTCACGTTAATGAGTCATTGAATGATATGTGGAAATGAGTCATTTATGCTCAAAAATTGTTGTTTTAAATCAATTTCTAACGTTAATGATTATTAACAGCTCACGTAAACACTTAATATTCGTGTGAAATCATCTGAACGGAGAAACTCAATCGTCAATTTGAAATTTCCTTTAGCTAATCGCAATATTACCTGGTAACTACCTGGTATATCAAGTTATCAGGTAGTATTTATTTTATAAAAAAACAAACATAGGATTAATATATATCATTCGCGTCCTTGTATTTTCTTGTCATTCTACTGAAAAATACATGTTTCTAAATTCACGTTTAGTCGTTAATGAATCATCAGCAGCTCACGTAAACACTCAATATTCACGTCAAATCATCTGAACGGAGAAACTCAATCGTCAATTTGAAATTTCCTTTAGCTAATAACTTTTTTAGTTAGTTAGTTAGTTTGTCATTATTAAAATAATATGAAAAATCAAACATAGAATTAATAATATCATAAACGTCCTTGTATTTTCTTGTCATTCTACTGAAAAATACTTGTTTCAAATTCACGTTTAGTCGTTAATGAGACTTCATTCATCAAAAAATATATATAAAAAATTCAAGGTTAAAAAACAAAAAAAAGTTAACCTTTCAGTAACTGCAGTAAACTTGCAATATTCACGTCAAATCATCCGAAAAACGCTGATTTACTCGAGTTTGTAAGAGGTTAACTTTTTTCGGGTTAAAAAAATATTTTTAAAAATTAAAAGATACTTTTTACATCAAAACCTCAGTTAATAAGAACTTTTCGACACAATCACAAATGTAACATCAAGAATAAGAACTTTTCGACACAATCAATAACTTCGGATGAATGAATCATCAAGATTTAAACATCTAGCGCTCAAATCCACATATCATCAAATAACTTCGGATGAATGAATCATCAAAAAATATATATACAATTTTTGAAAATCACTCTTGGCAAGAATTTTATGATGAATTTTGCAAAGAATATTATGGTAGCCCGAAAAAGGGCGAGCAAGAGAAACAGCCAATTTATCAATTAAATAAAGGATTTTCTGTAAAGGAAAACTATTTAAGAGGAACATACGTAGATCCGCGTTTAATAAATTATACGAATGTTTTGTCGTTAATGATTCAGTAATTGAATATGTTTACATCTTATTATTATTGCGAAATCAATTTTTAAGTCATTTCGCGCTTAAATTCACACGTTTTAAATTTACGTTTGTCGTTAAATGATTTTCATTATTGTTTTTGTAATTACTGAATATCAAATTTTAAGTCATTCACACTTAAAAATACTTGTTTCAAATTCACGTTGTCGTTAATGATTTTCATTATTGTTTTTTGTAATTACTGAATATCAAATTTTAAGTCATTCACACTTAAAAATACTTGTTTCAAATTTACGTTTGTCGTTAATGAAAAAACACGAACAGATAAAGTATTTTTAAGCGTTTGATGCGACATTCGACAAAGGAATTTATGATATATCATTATTTTGAAACAAGTTTACGTTCGTTCAATTTTTAAGCGGTTGATGTTTCATAAGGTACTGCATTTTTGCACGACCTCAACAACTCCAGTAATTTAGCATTTTCCGAATGATTTTGAGATTTCAAAAATTAAGTTTAATTTTTAAAAAATTTAATTTTTTTATTTATATAAAAATAATGAGCTGGATTGATTGTATTTGTGATTGTAATTATGAAATTTTCACAGAATTTCCCTTTTCAGATTCGAAGAAAAAGTAATAAAAGAATTATTAAAGAATCAGTAATGAATACAGGATATGTTCAATGTTACTTAAATAACAAATTATATCTCAAACACAGAATTATTGCAGAACAATTCATACCGAATCATGAAAATAAGCCATTTATTGATCATATAGATCATAATAAAACTAATAATAACATTAATAATCTCCGTTGGGTTTCTGCTTCAGAAAATTCAAAGAATAGAGCATCATATAGGAAAGATTTTGAGTATTTTGATGAAATCAATGAAGATTCAATTGAAGTTAGAGAGTATAATAATTATCAATTTGAGGATTATTACTATGACGACGAAACAGACGCGTTTTACTTTTGGAACGGTTTACAGTTCAGAAAATTAACAATCTGTTATAATAAGCGCAGTTATGCTTTCGTCAATGCACGCGACATAAATAATAAACAAGTCAGGATTTATTATGCAAAATTTAAGAAAATTTATGGCTTCGTTTAATTTACAAGTTATATTTTTCAATTATATTTTTCAATTATATTTTTCAATTAATTTTGTCATTCACACTAAAAAATTCTTGTTTTGACACGTTTCAAAATAATCCTTTTCGTTAATGTATTTCTTTGTCTTCTTCTTCATTCTCTCCGTCTTTGTTTTCATTAACGCCGTCATTAATCAAGCCATATAACCTATAAACTTTATTACCCTTTATCAAATAGTCGTTTTTAAATATTTGTGCTACAAAAATTATTTGAGACAGCGACGCCAGAGTCATTTAAATAAAGCTCTTGAATTTTTTGAACGGCTCATATTTTTTTAAACTATCTTTCAATGTATCATACCAAACGATAAAATCTATCACTTGATTCTTTCGTATTTTATTTTTTGCGGTCAACTGTTAACTTACTCATTTTATAATCAGTAAAAATTTACATTAATGATTTAAAATTAACTTTAAAATCAAGGGTGTGCAAAATTGCACAGTGTCATAAAATTTAAAAAATTCATGGCGACAGGATCCTGTCATCTTATGTTTTAACAGTAATTTTATAATCGACGTATCATTAGTTATTCATCAGTAAATGAAGAAGTATTTTTAAGAGGTAATTATTAGTTTCGACAAAGGATTAACGATTTCATTAGTTATTCATCAGTAAATGAAGAAGTATTTTTATGCTATTTCTGTTGTTGTTCTTAACGGTAACAGTAACAAGTTACAAATTAAAATTCATGTCGGAAGGCGGCGTCGTCCGACACTTTTATAGAAGTATGAATGTGACTTGTTACTTTGTTACCAAAAGAATTTTAAAAAATTGATGGTGGTCGAATCATACCGCCTTATGTTTTAACAGTAATTTTATAATCGACGAAATCATTATTGATATAACACGAACATAAGAAGTATTTTTTATGCGTTTGATGCTAAAATCGACATATTCGTTATTGATATAAAGTGAATGAAACAAGTTTACGTTCGTTCAATTTTTTATGCGTTTGATGCTAAAATCGACAGAGGATTAACATATTCACAGAATGAAAGAAGTATTTTTATGCATTTGATGCTAAAATCGACATAGGATTAACATATAAGTAAACATAAGAAGTATTTTTAAGTCGTTCGCGCTTAAATCCACATGTTTTAAATCAACGTATTCATTATTGATTTTTAATTAGTGATTTTTCAACTAAAATAATAATAATAATATTTAATGACGACTCCATCTTCATTCCTGAACGTCTCATAGTTTTTTGTAAAATAAACGACTTTGTTATTGTTCTTTGTCAGCGTTCTATGCTTTGTGTTAGTAACGTAAATATAAACGGGAATTTCAAACGTTATGCTTGAATCACCAAATTTTATGTTCTTTATTCTAATGCGATACACTATATTGTCAAACGTTTGTGATTCGTCAAAGTCGAAGTAAAACTCTATAAAATTTTGTTTGCCGTAAATTCTAAATATATTTTCTATAATAGTGTTTGCGTTAGTGAATTCTTCATCTTCAAAACAAAATGATATATTATATCTTAAAAATTCTTCTGGAATTAATAACTCCATTTATATAAAAATAAAATTATAAATTGATAATTTAAAATTAATGACTTTGGCGTTGATGTAAAGCTGAATGATAAAGCTGATGATAAGAACAAAAATGATGTGTCGAGAGTTCTTTAATTAATGCTTTCGTTGAATGATAAGAACAAAAATGATGTGTCGAGAGTTCTTTAATTAATGCTTTTCGTTGAATGATAAGAACATAAATGATGTGTCGAGAGTTCTTTAATTAATGCTTTTCGTTGAATGATAAGAACATAAATGATGTGTCGAGAGTTCTTTAATTAATGCTTTTCGTTGAATGATAAGAACATAAATGATGTGTCGAGAGTTCTTTAATTAATGCTTTTCGTTGAATGATAAGAACAAAAATGATGTGTCGAGAGTTCTTTAATTAATGCTTTCGTTGAATGATAAGAACATAAAATGATGTGTCGAGAGTTCTTTAATTAATGCTTTTCGTTGAATGATAAGAACAAAAATGATGTGTCGAGAGTTCTTTAATTAATGCTTTCGTTGAATGATAAGAACAAAAATGATGTGTCGAGAGTTCTTTAATTAATGCTTTTCGTTGAATGATAAGAACATAAATGATGTGTCGAGAGTTCTTTAATTAATGCTTTTCGTTGAATGATAAGAACAAAAATGATGTGTCGAGAGTTCTTTAATTAATGCTTTCGTTGAATGATAAAGCTGATGATGATAAAGCTGATGATAACGTTAATGCAAGATGTGTTTTTGAGCGTTGACAAAAATAATATTTAACACACAATATAAGTTTGACCTCCATAAATAACTGTTGGTATGTTATCAGGTTTTATTAAATAAGCTATATGACGAGATATTTTAATTCCAGTTTCTTTTTCAAAAGCTTCTCTTAAAAAAATTCAATTGTGAACGTTTTGGAATTGTTTTTTAAAATTTCTTTTATATCATCTCGCATTAGAAAATCAATATACAATCTTTTTTTTTTTTTTTTTAATCTATGTTTTTTGTTATCTTCTGTGTTGTTGGTATCATTATTGGTTTCCTTTTCTTATTAGTAAAAATATTAAAAAATATGTTTTGTAATTAAGCTTAGTTTTTAATGTTGTAATTACTTTTTTTAGCAGCATTAAAAAGAATATGAATAACGATACATTCATAGGTGACAAAATCACTTTGCGTAATTATGAAAAACACGATGGAGTAAAGATCGGAAAAAGAACCGGAGAAGCTTTACTTGCTAATTTATCGCCGTACGCGATTGTTGATATAGACGTTAAATGTGAACAAGAAGAAGTTTTGAAATCTTTTAATTCTAAAGCTTTTAATAAGTGTAAAATTGTAAAAACTGCGTCAGGAGGAATTCATATTTATAGTTTTTGGGATCAATCGATGTCTTTAAATAAGAATAGATTTATTAAATGCTTCAGTTGTGAATTGTTCGATGTTGATTTATTCGTTCCGATAGATAGAGAGAAACGATCGATAGTAGTATTACCGGGAAGTAAAGCAAAGAATCACGATGGAGTTATTGGTGAGTATATATTAATAAACGATTGCAATAATGATGAATTAATGACTTTTGATGATTTAAAAAAATATACTTTTTGATGAGATTGGAATTGATTTTGAAAGTTTGATTGAGAAACAAAACGAAAAAGTTACTGTTTTTAATGAAGAATTGAATTTTAATGAACGGCTCTTCAAGCCTGAGCTCCTTCGGAGCGAAGAATTATTTGAAGAAGAAACAGAAGAAAGAAATCCAGAGAATGAATTAAAATTATTTAATGCTTTAGTTAATGGTTTTAAAAATCTTGAAATCCACAACGACTGCAATAAATCAGTAGATCAAGAAATTTCTCTGCTTCCTGTAATTTGCGGTTTTAATTCTTTTGAAAGTGAAACAATCAATCGCGATTTAATAAACGATGCGTTTATGAAAATTTATGAAACAGCTGATTTAACAGTTAATGCTAAAAATAAATTCTTTGAACAAATAGCAAGAAATAGAAATAAAAAATCTAAACATCATGGCGTGTTATTAAAGATATTAAAAATTCATAATAATGATTGACTATATCTTTGTTTAAAGAATTACGAAACGTTAAGAATAGAGATAGATTCAAAAGTTTTGTTAAATTTGAAGTTATTGGCGATGATGACAAAATTTTCTCTCTCTTTAGAGCTCCCTCAATCACAATGAGTTATACCTCAATAGAAGATAAACCTGATCTTATTAGTAAATGGATTCAATTAATTGAAGATCAACTTTTTGATGATGAAGCAATAAAAGCTTTTCATCATCTACTTAAAATAGCAGCTTTTACTTTAAAGTTTCGTAAAAAAGCTCCAGTATTCTTTATTAAATATTCTTCAACCGGAAATTCTGGAAAAACATATATCGACAATTCATTCAAAAAACTTTATCGAGATTTTGCCTTAGTCGGAATAAATGAACTACAACTAAGTGAGAAGCACAACGGTGGTTTTGCCAAAAAGCTTTATCGTTCTTATGATGAGTTTTCAACTGATAATTATTCAAATAAAACAACTAATAATATCATCAAACGATTGACTAATAACTCACAAACGGTGCGATCGATGAATCGTGATACACGCCAAGAAAATGATTTTGCCATCGACGTATTAAATACAAATCACGCGGATTTATACGGTATGTTGAATTCAGGAGATCAAGCCTTGCTGTCAAGATTTTTGTATAATAAGATTTAAAGAAAGAAGTATTTTTGAATCTGAATTTGTTAAGGATAAAGATGTTATTGACAACATTAATTTTCCATTATCTTTATATAATTATTTAATGTCTTTAGATCTAAATGATTTTGTGAAAAGAAATTTATTTGACCGTTACGACTCGTCGATTGTTCAAAATCAACTTAGAGGCATTAAAGAATCGCCACTTGAAGATTTCCTTGATGATATTCAAGAATGTTGGAAGAATGCAATATATCATGACGAAGAAATAGAATATATAACAGTATCAGAAATGAACCGGTTATACGTTCAGTACTCAAAAATACGATCGTTTTAAACTAAGTAAGAAATCATTTGAAAGAGAGCTGATGGAAAAAGAAATTTATAAAATGCAGTATAAAATATTTGGAAGAAATACACGTGTATTTTATAGAAAGAAAATCGACGAAGAATTTAATGAAGAATTTAATGGAGAGTTTGATGTTAAGAGATAAATTATATTGTAATTATTTTTTGAATTTAATGATAAAAGTTAATGATTCTAAATAATGAGTCATTGTTTTCTATAATTACTGTTAAAGGTGATGGTAACAATTTTCAAAGTCAATTATGTGTGAATCGGAGTTTTCTTTGCTGTTTTTGATTTGAATGAGTCATTGTTTTCTATAATTACTGTTAAAGGTGATGGTAACAATAGCGGTAACAAAATTAACAGCATTTGATACCTTCATTTAACAGTACATTTATAAGTATTATATTCTTGTTTCTTCTGTTATTCTTTCATCTAGTTGTTTTTGTCTGTTGTTTCTTCTGTTAATTTATTCTTATAAACAGAATTCTGTAAAATGTGCTGGTAACAGTAACAAGTCACAAATCAAAATTCATGTCGGATGTCGGAGGTCTCCGACACTATACTGTTAATATAAAAATTACCGGTTACTTTGCTACCTCATTATTTAAAAAAAAATCTAAAATCGACACAACCATTAACGACTCACGTGAACTAAAACAAGTTTACGTTCGTTGAATTTATCAGTGTTTTTGCAAAGTTCGACAAAGGAGTTTATGAATAATCATTATTTTTAAAACAACAATTTTTAAGCATCAAACGCTCAAAATTTGCAAATCACTTACGATTCAATACGAACGAAACAAGTTACGTTCGTTCAATTTATCAGTGTTTTTGCAAAGTTCGACAAAGGATTCAATGAAAAACATTAATGACTATGTTGATTTAAGGCGTTTATGCTTATATCGACAAAGGAATTTATGATATATCATTATTTTAAAACAAGTTTACGTTCGTTCAATTTATCAGCATTTGTTACAACATTCGACAAAGGAATTAATGATATATCATTATTTTAAAGCAAGTTTACGTTCGTTGAATTACAATCGTTTATTGCAACATTCGACACATTCAATTACTATACACGAATGATATAACATTATTTGAAACAAGTTTACGTTCGTTCAATTTATCATCGTTGATTGCTAAAATCGACAAATCACTTATCACACACGAATGAAACAAGTTTACGCTGTTCAATTTTTAAGTGTTAATTACAAAAATCTAAAAATAAATTTATGATGTCATCAATTTTAAAACATGAAATTATAAGCATTGAATAGTACATAATTTTGCGATTCGTTTGATATGTGAGTCGGACATGAATTTATTTTTATACATGACAAACTAACTAACTAACTAACTAACTAAAAAAGAAACTAGCTAAAGGAAATTCAAAATTGTTCCGTGAGTTTCTCCATTTTAGTGATTTGACGTGAATATTGCAAGTTTACGGGAGTTGTTGACTATAACGGATGGATTGTTGTTAATCCTATGTGGATTTTAGTGTTTGGAGCTTAAAGTTGTTATTAACTGAGGTTTTGAATGTAAAAAGTACCTTTTAATTTTCAAAGGTGATTTTTTAACCCTTTTTTTAACCCTTTACGAAACGGAGAAAATGAGCATTTATTGAATGATTTAACGCAAAAGTTGACGAAAGAATTTTTTGCTAAACATAAATGATATTAATATTTATTTTTATACATGACAAACTAACTAACTAACTAACCTAACAAAAAAAATTCGAGAAAGACTTTTCAAAAACAGTCATATCTGAGGCATCATCATTTTTGATTGTGTCAAATCAGCTGAAAATTACAAGTTTGAAGCAGTAAATGCAACATTCAACATAGAAATAAGCCTTTTCCGTTAGCTTATAGTCATTAACTCCCGTAAACTTGCAAAATTCACGTCAAATCATCAAGTTAGAATTCAACCTCAAAAATATATAGACTTTTACGAGAAGGCTTTCTCGAATTTTTTTTGTTAGGTTAGTTAGTTAGTTAGTTTGTCATTAAGCTGCAAACACTAAAATCTACATAGGATTAACGTCAAATTCTTACCGATATATCAACCGTCAACTTTTGCGTTAAATCCTTCAAAAAATGCTCATTTTCTCCGTTTCGTTGAGGGTTAAAAAAAAGTGATTTTTTAACCTTTGATTTTTAAAAGGTACTTTTTTGATAAAAACCTTCAGTTAATAACAGCTTTAAGCTCCAAACACAACTTTCGACATAGAATTTACAACAAAACACTAAATTCTTACCGATAAATCAACCGTCAACTTTTGCGTTAAAGCCTTCAATAAATGCTCATTTACTCCGTTTCGTTGAGGGTTCAAAAAAAGGGTTAAAAAATCACCTTTGAAAATTTAAAAGGTACTTTTTACATTCACAACCTCAGTTAATAACAACTTTAAGCTCCAAACACTAAAATCCACATAGGATTAACAACAAATTCTTACCGATATATCAACCGTCAACTTTTGCGTTAAATCCTTCAAAAAATGCTTATTTTCTCCGTTTCGTTGAGGGTTCAAAAAAAGGGTTAAAAAATCACCTTTGAAAATTAAAAGGTACTTTTTACATTCAAAACCTCAGTTAATAACAACTTTAAGCTCCAAACACAACTTTCCACGTAGCATTAACAACAACTCATCCGTTATCATCATCAGCTCCAGTAAACATGCAATATTCACGTCAAATCACTAAAATGGAGAAACTCATTCAGCTTTTCCCGAATTTCCTTTAGCTAATAACTTTTTTTTTAGTTAGTTAGTTAGTTAGTTAGTTTGTCATGCCTCACACATTTTAAATATAAATGTCATCATGAATTTAAATATATTTTATTACTTTCAATCAAAATATCAAAAAACTACTTCAAAACTAAGCTTAATTTATAACCTGTAACGTAACGTTACCTTGGTTTTTGCATCTCATGTTCTTTATTCTTCTTCTTTTTTCCAAATTGTCAAAGTTACAGGTAACGTTACGTTACAAGTTAATATTTAGGATTATATTTCACACATGCTTATCTTAGAATGTGACCGTTAATCCTAATTTTCAATCATCCTCTATCGTTAATGCTTTCTTTTATGTAGCGCGGCTTGAAGCGAGCGTATCACGCGAAGCTTCAATAGCGCTGTGTGTGTGTGTGTGGTGACATTTTCACCTTTCAATTTTAAACAGTACTTTTTACAACAAAATACTAAAATCCACATAGAATTTACAACTTTCCACATAGTATTAACAACAACTCAGCCGGATTCATGCATCACACATTTAAAAAATAAATGTCATCATGAATTTAAATATATTTAATTACTTTCAATCAAAACCAACCGATTTATGATAATTCAATCGATTTTAGCCGTTCATCCTTTAGTTTATGTAGCGCGAGTGGGAGCGAGTGCGTAGCACGAAGCTCACATAGCGCTGTGTGTGTGTGTTAAAAAACAAACAAAAAAATCAGACTTTCAATGGTTTACTGGTACAACCGATGAGAAGCACGTTGGATACAAACTTCTTCAAATCTTTTTTCACGGACTCTATATTTTTTGTTTTCAAACGCTTGGCGGCCTCTTTGAATGCTAATCCGTCTTCCACGATGTATTTATATAACCTTCTATCAAGTTTTTCTGTCCAATTTGGTTCTTCTTCAATTTTCGCCATTGTTTCTTCGTATGCATTTTCTTCTTCTTCAGTAAATTTACTAAGTACGACGCTTTGGAATTCATCTTCAAGTGTACCTGCAACTTCTAAATATTCTTTTGTTGGTATATCTATGATATCACTAAAATGACCGTTGATTGATTCCCCATTATACTTTAGACATAATGCACATCTTTTTCTAAAACTTATTATTAAATTATTGATTGTTGTAATGCTTATTGATTCCCATGCTTCAATAATTGTGTCAATAAGTGAATCTAAATCTGGGGGATTCACTTCTTCAACTTTTTCGCTTCAAAATCGCCCATAAATGTTCGATTACATTTAAATCTGGTGAATTTGATGGCCATTTATCGAGTAAATTACAATATTTTCTAATGAATCCAATAGAAGCTCTATGGGCACTTGCACCATCTTGCTGGAATAACAAATGTACTGATTCTGGTAATGATAGATAATCAATAACTTTGCTATCTATTAATATTTTTTGATAATTACCTGCATCTATTGATTTTGTTACTATGGTAAGTGCTGATTTATAATTTTTTCCAATCGCACCGAAAACCATAATTGATTTAGGAAATTTATCACATATTTCATAAATTCCAGGAATATCTTCTCCCTTCCTTCGCCAAACCCACCTCCGATCTGTTCCTAGAACGAACCTAGATTCATCAGAAAATATAATATCTTCTCCTAGAATCTCATCTTTCAAAATTCTGTGACAAAAAAAGGACTCGGTTCCTTTTTTGTAATTCTGATAGGTTTTGCTTGTGCTTCATTGGGAGATATTTAAAATTCAATGCATGTTCAATCCTGTTGACTGTAGAACGTGATATAACAATTCCTAGATTTTTCTCTATAAGTTCTGCAATTCTTGAATCTGATACGTTAGGCTATTGAATTCTTAATGTTTCGACTTCGGTTCTGCAAAGATCTCTTTTATGCATAATTGGTTTTTTTGGAGTAAAACAATTTGCATCAATTTGCTTTTTGACTGTTGATATTGTTGATTTACTTACATTTAACTGTCTTCTTATTACTTCATACGTGCAACCATACTTGAGCATTGTCGCAATCTGCTCTTCTTTGTTAGAAAGGCTTTTAATATCTTGTATAAGTTGTTCGCTTATCATGAAAATGAACGGGAAATATTACCGCCATAATATCAAATGAAGACCTCAAATTTTAGCGGGCAACTTTCAAAATCTGAATTTAATAAACTTGTGAAAAAAGTAGTACAACCGCTGAGAACCAGTTTATATTAATATAAAATAAAATCTATCAAACAAAAGCCTCAACAAATATATTACACACTTTAAATTCTTCAAGTGAATTTATTACTGAACCTAATAGACTACGTATCATGTATAACACAAAGAAATTAAGTTGGAATCAAAAAATTCAACAAGCTGAAAAAAGAATTCAATCCGCCATCGATAAAAAGCATACTGAAGATTTAAAGAAACTTAAGTTTAAACACTTCGAAGAAGTAAATATTTCAAGTCAAATAGTTGCCAATATTATGAAATTTTAATTATTCCCTTTTTCATTTAGTAATTTAACTATTTCTGTATAACCATTTAAAGATGCTAAAATAATTGCTGTTTGAAATAATTTAAATAATTTTCAAATATTATTTTGAAATATAAAATTATTAAAACAAATTTGAAATAAAACAAATAAATAATTTTAGTATTAATATCAATTCCTTCTTGTTCAAGAAGTAATTTAACTATTTCTGTATGACCATTCCAAGATGCTCTAATAAGTGCTGTATCAAATAATTTAAATAATTTCCAAATATATTATTGAAATAAAAAATTATAAAAATATATTTTAAATAAAGTATATAAATATCTTTAGCATTAATATCAATTCCTTCTTGTTCAAGAAGTAATTTAACTATTTCTGTATGACGATTAAAAGATGCTTTCACGAGTGCTGTCCAAAAAAATTTAAATAATTTCCAAATATTATCTTGAAATATAAAATTTTTAAAATAAATTTTAAACAAAACAAATAAATATTTTTAGTATTAATATCAATATCTTTTTGATCTAGAAGCAATTTAACGATTTCTGTATGACCATTTTGAGATGCTAACATAAGTGCTGTTTCAAATAATTTAAATAATTTCCAAATATTATTTTGAAATATCAAATTATTAAAATAAATTTGAAATAAAACAAATAATTATTTTTAGCATTAATATCAATTCCTTCTTGTTCAAGAAGTAATTTAACTACCTCTTTATTACCAAATTGAGATGCATACATAAGTGCTGTAAAAAATAATTTAAATAATTTTCAAACATTATTTTGAAATCCAAAATTATTAAAATAAATATTAAATAAAACAAATAAATATTTTTAGTATTAATATCAATTCCTTCTTGCTCAAGAAGTAATTTAACTATTTCTGTATAACCATTTGAAGATGCATACATAAATGCTGTAAAAAATAATTTAAATAATTTTCAAACATTATTTTGAAATCCAAAATTATTAAAATAAATTTTAAATAAAATAAATAAATATTTTTAGTATTAATATCAATTCCTTCTTGTTCAAGAAGTAATTTAACTATTTCTATATGACCATTTTCAGATGCTCTAATAAGTGCTGTTCTAAATAATTTAAATAATTTCCAAATATTATTTTGAAATAATAAATTATGAATATGAATTTCAAACAAAACAAATGGACATCTTTAACATTTAACTTAATATCTTTTTGCGTAAGAAATAACTTAAAAATTTCTAAGTTACCATAAAAGAAGAGAAAATAAATGCCGTTCTAAGTATTTCGAATAATTTCCTTATATGAAAATTAAATTCTAAAATAATGTAATGAACGTAAGATTTAATAAATAAATATCAGTGTCATTAAAAGTAATTCCTTCTTTTTCAAGAAGTAATTTAACTATTTCTATTTCCCCAAATATAGTTGCATACATAAGTGCTGTTTTAATGATATTTAACAATTTCCAATTGTTATTTTGGAATATTATATCATTAAACTAAATAATAAATTAAACAAATTAATATTTTGAGAATTAATATCAATTCCTTTTTGTTCAAGAAGTAATTTAACTATTTCTATATGACGATTAAAAGATGCTTTCACGAGTGCTGTCCAAAAAAATTTAAATAATTTCCAAATATTATCTTGAAATATAAAATGATTAAAATAAATATCAAATAAAACAAATAAATATCTTTAGCATTAATATCAATTCCATTTTGTTCGAGAATATATTTAACCAGTTCAACATTACCTGATTCTACACCAAAAATTAAGATATTTTTTGGAATTTTCGTATTTTTGACAAAATGTTTAATAATATATAAGTTTCCAATCTTTGCTGTTTCATTAATGATATTATCATTAATTATCATTCCTTTTTCTTCTAAAAATGAAAGAACTTCATAATTTCCACTGTGAATACAATAAACCATCAAATCATTATCTGATTTTTCTTCTATTTTATTTTCATAAAGATATTTAAAGATATCATTTCGATGAAATTCAATTGCTGTTTCATATGTATCTTCAAATGATGAATGATTTTGTTCACATAAATGAATGATTTCTTCATTTCCCCCTGCAACTGAATATTTACCTGTGTTATCTATATTAGCACCATTCATAAGTAAATATTATTAAAATTAAAGTTTGTTTGTGATGATATTTCTTGAAGTTTTTCTATTTCATCATTTCGAATTATTTTCGCAATTTCATCTGGGTTATGCCCTTCTTTAACTAATTGCTTATGAAGTTCAAAATCATTCTTCGAAAGTTTTTTATAATTATCAATATAATAATTATAAAATTTATCATGAAGTTTTTTTCGTTTTTTGTTTTCTTTTTTCGCTCTGTAATGTGCAAAATATTTTGATTTAATGTTTTTAATAATATCTTTATGGATTAAATTGTATTCAATCATTTTATCAATTAAATAATATGCTTCTTGTGATTTAATTTCAGAAATATATTTATAAAAAAATTCAATGATTTTTGGAATGTTTTTATATATTTCTTCTTCTTTTTAAATTGATTGTAAATATTTAACATAAATTGAACTTTCTTTATGTTGTGAATAAAATGCAAAGTAAACTAAATTACTTATAATAAAATTAAATGAATGTGGAAAAGTTAAATCAAATAATTTCATTGTTTGTTGAGTTGAAAAAACAAGATTCTCTTCTGTTAAATTAAATATCAATTTTTTGAGAGAAATAAGTTCTTCGAGACTAATGGTGTGACTTTCAATATGAATATTATCTCTTTTTATATTATTTGTAGTTGAAGAATTATTATTCATTTCTTACTTAATGACACTTTTTTATCTACGATTTTTTTTTTTTAAATTTAAATCTCAGAGAACAATAAAGTTTCAATATTAATAAGTGAGATATAATTACAATAGTTTTCAGGTTTTATTCCCGTAAATTAAATGATAATTTTCCAATCATTGGTTCTATGACTGTTCGATAAACGATCACAATACTTTTCAATTCGGAAGAAAAACACCTGACACATAAAAAAAGTTGAAAAATTTATTTCATTTTTTTATATCATAATAAACATTCTTCAGCACATTTTATTTTAAATTGCTTTTGATCAATTTTTTTATTAAAGATATTAATATTTTTATTATTGAATATAAATTGATCGGATATTAAACAAAAGCCGGAAGATTTCAATCATGGCTGAACCATTCTAATTTGGATATTTCATGAGTTTTTTAGAGGTATAACTTTCATAACTTTTGCCACCAATGCTTACTTTCAAAGGATGAAATTCATAAACTAATATCTAGGGTTCACGAGTTTGTGATGTGCAGCATTTTTTGTATAAACAAAATGGTTTAAATTTTTATTGTTATGTTCATATAACACCACAAGAGTAACTCTCAAAAACACATAAAAGTTAATTCCTATTCTTTCATTATGTTTTATCATTAATTATTTCGCCTTCTTCTTTGTGTTAACTTTGTCGAATGTTTTGACGAATTCTTATTTACAATTAGACTAGACTTAACTCGACTTGCGATTTCCACCCATCGTATATAGCGATCATCCTACGATCTTGATATCATAAATATATAATATATATACATGGTTGCATCTATGATTAATATAAATCTAAGAATTATATTATGATTAGCACGAGATAAATTTATTCTTTCATTCCAAAAAGTGACAGAAATCGACTTTTGCATAGTTTATATTGAACGATAGCAGCAACGATAAGTGACGATAGGAGCGAATTTGAATGATGGTATAAAATAATAAAAATATTATCAAAATTTTACTTTTCCCTCGAAAAGATACGTTATTTATTTATCTACATCATTGTAATTTGTCAACAGCCAAATTAAATGATTCTTGGTTTGTTAAAAAATAAAAATATTGATATTTTATCATAGAATCGTGATTTGTCATCTATTCCGAATAATTATATGAAATCTTGATTTTCTTGAATTTATGAATTTATTGAAATAATGAATGATGTGATAATTTTTGTAATACCTTAATGATGTACTTATTTAGCCTGATTAATAATTTATAATCAATAAAATAGTTTCTGTGTAAGTACATATTTCTGGGACAAACGATACATTTTTTATAGAAAAAACGATTTTTGATCATTGTATTCATTTGATGTATTTTTTTTTTTCAATTTTTAAATTCTCGTATTTTAGCAAAATCTTCAATTACATTGAATAAATATCTATACAAATGCAATTTGCAAATTATCTTTAAAATACTGACTTGAGATACATTTATCGATTCCTTTTATCTCTTATTACTCATGTGCTTTCAGATTTTATATGTATTACAATTCTCAATTGTTTTGTACATTCTATGTAATGATGTTGATTTCTCTATTTTTCCGAAAATGATTTAATACCACGGTTTTCTGAGCGAGCTTTATTTTAAAATTGTCTTTGAGAACGATACAAGCTGATTGTGTTATTTTTATTCGTCCACCCATTCAAATTTGACTTCGAACCGCTTGAACATGTAAAATGATATCGATAACTTAATATCGGATTATGATCGTATATAAAGATCATCCTACGATCTTGATATTATGGATATATAAAATATAAATACATAGTTGCATCTATGATTAATAAAAAACTAAGAATAATATCTTGATCTATTAAGTAATAAGAAATTCAGAAATTATTTGGGAAATGATGAAATATTACATATTTTATTTGATTATTATAAAATCTTGATATTAAATTCTCTTCAGATCTATCGAATATATTAATAAGCTCAAAAAATTTCAAATATTTCGATGACATATTCATGTAATTGTCGTATATAAGTTATTTTCGATATGTGAATGCACATTCGGCCATAAATTGGTTGACCAAACGATACAACACTTTCTAACGATAACTTTTATAAATTAAATAACAGTTTTTTCATTATTGAATTATTTCAACGGTACTTTTTTCCCCTTCGCATGATAATTTATAATAAATTGATAAATTATCAGTCATCCTGTGTATTCATCTGCTCCCGATACTTATGTCACATAACAAAATCTTTATCTCATCGTATTTTTTTCCTTCAACTGATTGAATGATTTTTGTTCGTTCTTTAATTCAAATTTGACTACGAATAGATCGTTAACCGATAACGATGTAATTCATTAATTACAATGATCAAGTGATCATAGTAAATTTACTTTGATTTTTGACCTAGGATTTGTTTTTTGCCGATAGCAGAAAACCCATAATTAAAATATCATTTAATACTATTCATTTCAAATTTTGTAAAATTAATTTCTTCTTTTTTTGTTTTTTTTTGATTAATGTTTTTAATTCAGATTCCAAATATATTATAATCAACAATTTATATATGGCAACCGAAATTGTATGTAGTTAATAATATATGATAATCGATTCTACATATTCTATTAAAATAAATCAATATCCCCTCATCGACGATTTCGTTATCGGAAACGATATAAGATAATTGTGTGATTTTTATTCGTTATACTATTCAAATTTGACTATAACCCCTTTGTTCTTTAACTATATGAGTTAATTGAAGATTAACTTTCTATTTTTAACCTGGGATTTGATTTTTGCTGAAGGCAAAAATTAAATTTAAAGTAAGATAAATTACTACTCTTTGCTTATAATTTTCTTTAATTATTATTTATTTATTCAATTACACTAAATTTTTTATAAATATATCAACTCTACTTTTTTGATGTGTTTTTTCAATGCATCTTGAGTTTGTTTTTTCTCTCTTATTTTCTTGGATTCTAAATTTATTTTTAGAAAATATATTACCACATTATTAAATAGAATTTAGCATATTAATTTCAAAAAATAATTTTGCTTATATGATGATTTATTCATTATTCTTAATTTTCTTCCTTTTCTTCTTCTTCTTCTTCAATTTCTTCTTTTACAGGACCATATAAGACAAATTTGTAAAAATGTAATAGAACGATTTTTTCATCTCATTTTAATATAAAATTTAATTATCTGACATATTTTATCAAAAATCTTAATATTTCAAAAAATAAAAAGTATATCATTAGGTAGAAATATTGTTTATTTTTAATCGTAAGTATTCCATTCAACCACGAGATTTCTTGAAAAAAAATTCCCGGGAGGCCGTTTATGAATTTCTCGAATAATCGTTTTCTATTCAATTTAGTGGAATGTAAAGAACATTAAGTGTGATGTCACCAGAATACGTGGAAGAAGTAATGAAAAGAACAATGATGGATTTGGATGAAATATAAGTTGTCTGGAAGCGGAAAAATGGTGTTAATCCATTCGGACCATAACAAAGACCTTCCGAATTTTGGTAATATGGAATTGATTCAAGTTCGGTGTTAAGCGGAATACATTTGATAAAATCTTTTTTTTCGTTATATTCACGTGTAAATATTTTAAATTCATTAGGATTAGGGAAATATGGTTCTGGGTATGTAAAGAATAGGTGATAGGATGTATGAGGCTTTGGTTTTGGACTGATTGTAAAATTTGTATTTGGTAAATAATATTGAATCGTTATACTCGGATTAATAAGTTCTTCTTCCATCATAGAAGAATCTTTTTCGCATTCAACAGGGAGTTTTACTTTTGTATTATGGTTCTCTGGGGTTAATGGTACTTTAACAGTTCCTATCAATTTATCCTTTTGAAAAACATAATGATCATAAATTTCTAATGTCAAGCCTTCAGAATAAAAAAAGGAAAAACAATCGGTTCCTTAAGTTTTTCATCCCAGACTGGATTTGATGTTTTTAACATGATCTGTTTTATAAAAAAAACGTACACCTGATGTGTACGAATAAGCTTTGACATATGGGCTTGGGGGCTTTTTGTGTCGAAGAATTTGTGAAACCTTCAGCAGAGATAATGAAGATTTCGAACATTTTTTTGGTATCACATTTTAGTTTACAGAATGAAGTCACATTAGAACGTTTTGATTGTTTATAGCATATAAGATGTAATACTTAGTCATTGTAGTTAAAGTCAAACAATGCATGTGCATTATTCAAAAATCTAATTTGATAATTAAATTCTTATGGAATTTTGTTCAAGATGCCTTTATTATGATATTTTTTTGATATCTTTCATTATTATATTCATGAGAATAAAACGAAGAAATGAAAAATTCGATTGAATTTATCGAATTGTTTTTTCCAATAAATTCATCAATTTTGAAATATTTGACTTTCGCTTGAACATAAAGTAGATGATATTTATCTAAAAAATGTTTAAAAATTGTATTTGGAATTTGTTTTTCTTAATTTGAGATTTTAAAATAAAATTTGGAAATTATTTAAAAATTTATTATAAAGCACTTATGTATGCAGCTCAAAATGACCATTTTGAAGTAATTGAATTACTTCTTCAACAAAAAGGAATTGATGTTGATTCTAAAGATATCCAAAAAATAAATGATATTCAAATATTTTTCATTATATTTTAAACAAATTAAATATTTATATGTTTGATAATATTTTAATTATTATGTCTTCTTAGGAGATTAAGACTTATAAAGAATACATGATAACTTTCATGATTTAAGTCCATTTCTACCAAAAAATTTGCTGATGATCTAAAGGATAACTTAAAAAATTTGTTTCACTGATTTAAAGAACCAACAGCTTAGTAGAGATAAAATTTCTTAATTGAGTTGAAGTTGAATTATTTCTGATCTTATTTTCAGATTAGTTTTAAAATCTAGTTCAGTTAAAAGCCTATATTTCTGATGACAATTTCACATGCATTTGAAATTAATTCATCTAATTGCCTTATTTAGAGTTAATGCATCCAAATTTTAACATGTTGTCATTGTAAAGGTATGATAAAGTTAATTAATTTTTACAAAAATCCAAAAACTTAAAGTAATTTGATATTAAGCATATTGATAATGTTTAAAAATCAATAAAAATCATAAACATTCAGATTAATATAATCATAAAGTTTAGTCACACATTCTGAATTTTTCAATTTGATAAATCTTCATTAAAAGCTATTTCACCTAATTCTGTTCCTTTTGTTTCCCTCATAAAGAACAATCCGAATATACCTGAAGCCAAAAGGCTTGAAGCAAAAGCTAAAAATGTCCAACGTGAAATTTTATCTTGGTAAATTCCCCATACATAAATAAGTATTGAAGAAATCACCCATTTAAAAGTTGTTACAATTGATATAGCAAACAACCTAAGAGAGTCAGGAAATATCTCTGCTGGATACATCCAAGGGATTGCACCCATTCCTAAACCATAAAAAAATATACAACAAAAATAAGCAACTAAAGTTGTTATTGTTACTTTATCACTTTTCATATAGAAAGTTAAAACAATTAAACATATTGATTGAGTTATTGAAAATGTTTGGCCAAATGCAAAGATCAATGAAGAAACATTCCATTCCATTGTTATATCATCTGCTTCTTTATTTATTAATGATTCCATACATGTAAGGATCTATTCCCGATAGTTGTTGAAAAAGCATTAACATGAAAGATTGAAAAAGAAGTTTAAAATATTTCTTTTGAAACATTTTTTTTAATTGTGCTTTTTTCGTAATTTTCATTTTTTGGAACTTCTGGAACAAAATGTATAACTAAACATAAAATAAGTTGTGGTAAAAAACAAAACGATGTATAAACTTTCCACTCCCAAAATGCAGCAACTATACTTACATATAAAATGCCATTCGATATCATTAATTGGCCAATGGCTCCATAAGATACTATATGCTTTGTTGGCGAAAAATCAATTATATACATAAAAACATAATCCTGATAAAATCCCAGCACAAAGACCTGAAAGTGCTCTCCCAACAAATGCAAGTGGAATAATGTTTGGTGTACATGCAGCTATAAAAATATATAAAATTGATGATAGAATACTTGTTACAAAAATCATTTTTTTCCTACCAAGCAAAGGCACTAAAAAGAAAATAACTATTCCACTAAAAATCGCAGAAAAATGAAAAATAACATTAAAGTATATTGAATAAGAATCAGGTAATTCTAATTTGTTGTTAAAATCAGCTCGAATTACAGAATAATAAGAAATTCCTTGACCTAAAATAAATGATCCGAATCCAATAAATATTGCATTTCTTAAATCTACTGAAAAGAAACCCATGATATTATTAAAAAAAAATTGCTTCAAATCCAAACATTTGATTTGCTTGTAACTTTATTTTTTCAAATATTATATTTTTTATTATTTCGATTCACATTGCTTTAATTTTCCATATTTGTTGATGTAATGCCACAATAAATCAAATCAATTCTAATGGAAGTTTACCACATCGTAATCATACCGATACATGTTTTTTCCTATATCATGTCAGCAACATATACTAATATGATTCCCTTTTTTATTAATTTTTTATTTCTTTTTTCTATTCGTAATTTTTTTCTTTTTACTTTATTCTTTTATTAGGATAAAGTTTTCTTTTATTTATTAATTTTTATACTTATTATTTAATAGTAATTCATTTTTTATAAATTAGATATTTTGAATATTCCCTAAGAATCATTCCCCTTTAACTTTATAAGAATATATATCAAATGTGTTCTAATTATTTTGATTTAATGATTTCTTTCCCATTACAAATATATACACAATGATTTTCCTGTTAATTGATCTATAATTACTTTTGAAAAAATAATAATAATAAATGCTATTTTTCCATTAGAATTTAAATTATTTAAATAACATATTATTAAATAAGTGTAACCAAATTTTAATTGTCTTCAAAAAAAAAATTATCTAAAGAACAACGCCAGGATGCCGAAACATTACAAGAATATCTTCGATAGGATATACACTTAACTGCAACATGCAGTGGTACCATAGTTATTCGAGATATACTTATGCCAAATTGATCACGTTAATGACCCATTAGTCGTGATAATGGTTCACTGCGAGCCAATGACCATCAT